>NW_021940750.1:13977027-14113874 GCF_001715985.3 Manacus vitellinus
ATTGAGATTATATCCATAGCTGGCTAATGTATTAAGTGCAGAGGTGATGGCCACCAGGTCATTGCCTGTAAAGCCAGATAAAACTGCTGGAAAGGCTGCCACTCCAGCAAGGTTAGCATGTCCTAATAGCCCTGCAGCAGCTGCAGCAGTTGGTAACACTTCAGCAGTGTTTGCATAAGGAGATCCGGTTGGATTGGAATTGGCCACTGGACCTGTGACATTGGCATAACTGATATTGAGACAGCTGCCACTCTGTGGATCCTCTTGTATCTTCTGGATGATAAGTTCAACAGCTTTTCGGTTTTGTTCAGGTTCTCCACTCACAGTGACAACCCTCTCTTGCAAGTTGATCCCATCAGGTTTCTGGGAAAGCTGCACCCAAGCCCCTGACTGCTCCATTATAGCCTTCACTGTAGCACCTCCCTTCCCTATTATCAGACCTGCTGTGCTGTTGGGAACTATAATCTTTACCTGTAATTGAAAAAAATATATATAAATAATACTTCTGCTTTGTGCATAAACACTATAATATTTTTGCTACCCTATAAAAGGAAGGAAAAGAATGAAGCAAGTTAGTTACCACGTTTTTTAAAAAAAGGTTAAAAAAATTAAGAAGAAATACAGCTCATCATGCTTTTTTAATGCTCTGCATGTTTCAAATGTAAAATACAAAGAATTAAAGATAAAATAACAGAAAAATCATATTTATCATTCTCCCACAGAAAACACAGCTTTTAGCATAGTACATTTCAGATAAAGAGATTAAGCAAATGCAGCTATTATACTTGTATGGAAAGATTATTTTAGATTGTATCAAAGCAAGTGTTGTCATCTGATTCCTCTCTTTCCAGGATAACATAGCAAACCAACTTCTTTGGCAAATTTTGTCTGAAATTCTTTACCTTCCTTTAAAACATCTATAGTAACAATAATTAAAAAAAAATAAACAAAAGAAACCAAATCAAACAAAAAACCCACAACCAAAACAACACTTGGCTAACCCATAAACAGATAAAATAGTTGATCTTGAACAGCACGTGATCTTGATTGTTCTACCTGCCACCCATCAGTGTACAGAAATGCATTATCTTCTACAGCGTATTATTATTCAACCTATGGAAGTTAAATTCAACAGGAGAGAGTGTCTAAGTGCTAAGATTTTGAAAGAATAAAACATGGCATTTGTACATCTAAAATTTATCAAAACATCTTCAAACTAAGGGTATTTACCTATAAATCCTACCTTTCCTCCTGTTAAAACAAGTTTCAAACTGACACAGTATCATGTGTCAATCAATGTATTACCTACTGAATTATGAGTGAAGTCCTTATGATGTTATCACTGAAGAATGACACCCAAGATAAAAATTCAATATTAAATGATATACGTAATTTTTATTTCTTCAGAATTTCATTGACATCAAAATAGAATATGTTCTATGGAATAAATAAAAAATTATCAGGTGCAGACTTTTTCTGAAGGTAATGTGAAAGCACGGTAAAGAAAATATACGTAGTCCACCCATATATTAAGTAATCCTATAAAACTAAACATCTCCATGTGTATATATTTATATAAGCATTTTATATACATATATATATACACACACTGAAATGTTTTTTATATATATTTATAGGCACACTCTGTTTTAAGTCAGGATACCTCCTAGTCACTTTAAAATGTAGTTCAAAATATTTGGTAATTTGAAGGTACCCTTTTTTTTTTAGTTTTCTTATCACAAAAGAAAGAAACAACTCTTAGATTTGATTCTGTATTTTGTTTTTAGATATAAAATGTATTAACTAATTGCTAAATAGAATAATTGTCCAGATTTTTGATAAATATATCAATTTAAGGTGATTTGTTTGTTTGGGGTGTATTTTTGTTTTCTTTTGGTTTTGGTTTGGTTTGGTTTTTTGTTTGTTTTAATTAACACTAAAAATGCAGCAGTGCACAGCTTTCATTATTACAGTTTTTTGCTGCATACTACGGAAAACATTTACTTGGCTCCACTGACTTAAGACATACTAACAGCTTCTGTGGGAGATTTTGACAACTGTGATTTGCCAGGTCCTCTTTTATTTCATAACCAATGCACATACTACTGATGAGGTCAGGCATAAGTGTTTATGCAAATTTAAAAGAAGAACCTAAGAACACAAGAAGGTACAAAAATACACTCTCATAACTATTCACATGACTACAGAAATAATGTGAATATTTAATGTCAGGGCAGCATCGTTGCACCTGTAAAATCATAATTACACATGCAACACATGAAAATCCAGGTTACTGTAATATGGCTAGGATTATTCTAAAGGATTGGTATAGTAAAATAAAGCAATGATTTAATTCAGCTACAAAATTAAGAAGGAAATGTTCTCTATGCAACTAGAAAGATTTTCTCAATAAGAAACTAGTACTTTTCTTGACACCAACAGAAGTTCATTAGCTTCACCACTAACTGCCCTAGTTATTTGACAAATTATCTGACTAATCTGGGGAAAGATAAAGAATGATCTCTTCCTCCTTACTCACCCACTCCATTCCTGTCCAGATACGTTTCTGTGCTTAGCATTACAAACTACATACAAACTATGATGTATTTTGGAAAAAAAAAACAACTTGGGTATGTTGGACTAATATATGTCTGTCTGCATCTGGGATAAATAAAAATACTCTTTTCTAAATATCTCTTTTAGAAAAAGAAAATTGTTTCTTTCATTGACAACTCTCTTAAATTGTATTAGTTTAGAAATATACCAATAATATCCTTTCAAATACAAACCCTACCAAGGTGAATATTTCACCTAGGAACATATAGGACATCTTTTTAAAATATACATGTATTAAAAAATTAGAGAATATGTACTATCTATTTTATACTAGTTTATATATTGGAATATCAACTCTTTACGGCAAATACTGGTTGTGTTGTATAATAATACAGTATCTAACATGTTAGACCATAACACTCTAGGTACCAGTACAAATGAAATAATGTAAATATAAATTTTTTTTCTGTTGAAGCCTAAAATTCATATGGTCACTGAGTTAAAAGGTAAAAAACAATACAATAAAATTCAGAAATTGAAAAACAAATATTATCTATTTGGTTTTGTTACCTTCACCACCACAATTTTATTTAAAGTACTTAGCTCCCTGACCATCAGGGAAATCAGACAGTGCACTTATTTTTCTTTTACAGATAACAAGTTCAGAAATTGATTTGGATGCAGAAGTGAGAAATTTAACTGCTACCCAGAATAAGTGCTCTGAGCTATCCAACCAAGGTATCTTTGACTATGCAGGAAGATTAGGTTTCCAGGTTTGTGTGTATGCTCCTGGCTATATTGAAATTTGTGCTGCAAAAAATGAGAGTGAGTATCTAAAGCAATTATGAACATAAGCTTAAAATACATATGAAATTTATTTTTTCAAATGCTATAGAAAATCAAAAATGGAAAGAATTCAAGCTTTATTTCATGTCAAATAGATTTTATAAAAATTAAGGACTCCAGTTATGACATTTGCTTACTCACAAAGCAAATCAATTTCTTCCACAGGCATCACTATCATCCTATTTGCATTAGCATAAGCAAGTTCAAAATCAGGCTCAGCAAGTATAATACTTTTTTCCTGAAAAGGAATCAAATTATAACAATTATAAAAGAAACTAAGTAATTTCACTGTGTATATTTTCACTGAAACATGATTACATCTTTAAAAGTCTCAACAAAGGTGAAACAGTCCAAGTAACTAGGGACGTAAGAAGGGCTCAAACTGGAGAGCAGTTTGTTGGCCTTAGTTCCCAACAAAATCAGAGATTCCATGAAACTCTGCACTTCAGAGAAAGATGCTTGGTACTTGAGTGATCTCAGCCAGTGTCCAGAGACACAATTCAAACCACTTTAACTTAGCATTGGTGGCTCATATTTAGTCCTGCATGCTGAAAAATCTGAGATCCCTAAACTCTGTATCAGCTAATTTCCTAATCCTTTTCCATTTATTGACAACCCACTTGTATAAGCCCATGCTGCATTCATCTATCACATCAGAATTGCCTAAAAGCCCTCCGATTTACCAGACTGAAAGTCTCAGCTCAGTTCTGTGAGCTGAATAGCATCTGCTATGGAATGCCAGATGTTTGGTGATTATGCTATGCCACTTTTCATCCCCTCCCTTATGCTGCACAGGGATAATCTTCACTGAGCGGTTAGGAATGCATGTGAACACAAGCAAAATATTTCCATAGGAAGCAGAACTATGACCAAATCTGCACTACTACCTGTACTAATACCTCATGTCCTGTCTTTCCAACCCTCATTCCCACTCCTCTCATGTAAATACCTCCAACTCCCCATGGCAAAGCTCCCAACCCTTTCACTTTTCTACTGCGTTATTTCCTTGCCCTCCTTCTCTCTGATGACATATGCTCTAGTTATATTATCAGTTCTCACAGTCTTTGGAGTTGGGGGATGGCAATCACAAACTAGCACCTTATGTGACACCCAGGTAATGTAAAGTTTTTATGCTGGCAAATAGTAGTGGAAGGATGAAATACATGTTGACTAGCTAGATAGCAAGAATTAGTACTAGATGTGGCTGTTCTGCCAGTTAACTGTATGTTCAGTTCAGAAAATACGGCTTTAAGTTTCAAGTTCCACATGGCGGTATGACACATGCCTGCACCAACTTAAACCAGAAGAGAAAAAGTCTCACTGATTATACAAAATAGTATCAAAATTTGGAAAAAACAAACCCATCAGTTTGACAGTAGAAACATTTAATTGCGTCATCCTATATTTATTTCACCTCACACAATTGTTTCTAAGAGATCGCACAGAGATTAAGGACCTTTTTTATCTGTTATTCAGGTTCCCTTTTTCCTCTTTTATTTTCACCAGTGTAATTACAACTCATTCCGTGAATCTTCTGTAACAGTTGTTCTTTTTTCCTTCTATTAAATCTTTACTTATCTAATGTCATTTTATCTTTTCTTAACAGAGAAATATTTTACAGAAAAGATTCCATCTAATCTAACAGATTCATCCTAATCTGACACAATCCTACAATTTAGTCTCCCTAAAGCAAATAACTGCATTCACGTAAAACTATATTTAAATTGCTATATTTCGTTTCATCTTTTTTTTTTCCTGTCTTCATTGTTTATCAATTGCTTTAAACTCTTTAAAACTCCATCTGGGCTCTGAATTCTATACCTATGAAAATTTCATGCTATTTTAACTGCTCATATGACTACACACTTGGAGTTGGTGAGCGGGTGTTCTGAATGCATCAATTCCTGCAGAGAGAAGTCAATGAACAGTAAGAATCACCTGCTACTTCTCTGTGTGGCCAGCTAAACATGCTGCTACACTAGGCTTGTGGGTAGTCCCATGCCATCCATCCTAAATTGAAGTGGCCATATGATGAAAATCTGGGGGAAAAATCAGGAACAACTATGTGATAGGAGTTTACCGGAATCAAGCAGAAAGCCAACTGAGTACATTACAGGCAAGATGATGCCTGTATCAGGCAACGCTTGGAAAGTCCCTGGCTATATACCCACTGACAACCCCAAGGTCAAGGCAGCAAAAGCTACCAAAAGGTCATGAGTCATCCTGTGTATACAGCAGGCAGACATACCAGGCTGCTCGGGACAGATGTTCACGTCAGACTAGGGCTCAGATTCCGACAGTAGGCTTACACAGCAAATCTCTTCTTATTGCACATACATACCCCCAAGGAAGTTAGTGGAATTTCTCTCAGTAATTTCAATATCACTGGATTGGATTCCATTTATACATATAGTGAAATATGAATTTACTTTTTCAGAGGTGCTGTGCACTAAACAAGTTCCTGATAGCTTGGTTCAAGATCATATATTTTGGTTTTAGAAAAAATATTTAGAAGGAATAGAGACTTCTTTTGGACACATCTTTCTAATAGTCTGTTTGATACTTATTTACAAAAATAGGTACATATCCATAAAAAGAGAAGCAGTACTTCATAAATTTAGCTAGATCATAATGTAAATAAACCTAGACTATAAATTATTTGTCATCTTCCCTGATTATGTTTAAATTCTGTAAATATCATTCCAGTTCAGTTTCTCTCTTTCTACAAAAGGATATCTAGTACAGAAATACTATGTGAACAAGTGCAATGGATTATGGATTATGCAATGGATTATGCAACAATTTCACTGTATTGCTTCTTTGTGTTATTTCTGCCCTCATAATTACTGTTTCTTTCAAGACAATTCAAAGTTAATTTAATCCATTGAAAAAATAATATTGCAACTATGAGTTCTATCTCAAGTTAAAATCATACAAGATTATTACAAATATAATTAATTGATAGAGCAAATAGATACTCTAAGATATTTGTTTGTATCTGCCCATACACTGCAGGAGGACTTTGGGCTGATTCCCACTCTACTGTTTATTACAAGTGTTTATTTTGCTCCAGTTCTTAGACCTCCTCTCAGCTGAAGTTGCATTTATCATTGCATTTTAGTCACAAAAACTATCACGCAATAGAAACCTGACTTCAACTTAAATACTCAGGAACAATTTGCATCTGAAATCACAAGGCTTAGAAACTCGGAACCAAACTGGAGAAACACTTACTCTAGGTAAGACTGTGTAAGGAAGTTTTGCACAAAATGCTGCTTTAATTTAAATCTAGACCACTTTTCAATTAGTATTTGATATTAAACCTTGACTCTTCGAGGTACTAAAAAAAGTACCTCCCACTTCTTTTAGTAACTACCTAATTACACTTCTGCCCACTTAAAAGTATGAAGATTATGATTTTTCTTTCATGGTTTAATTAAAGATATAATTTGGAATGCAAGTTTCTCACAGCAGGGAATTAGCAAATCATGTCTAAAGAAACAGGAAAAAATTATCTGGTGTCTGCTTTAGTTGCCACACAGAATGTGTGTGTAGGTTCTAACTCATAAATAGAAAGACTTCCACTCTCAAAATCAGTTTTTTAATAAATGTGTGCACATGCAAGTTGTGTACGGAGAGAGAATTGCTAAAACAATGTTAATTATACAGGTGGTTGATTCTATGGTATTATCTAGTCCCTAAGAAAGTATTATTAAAATTTTACGCACACATGTGCACACATAAAAATCTGAGTAGTTCCACAAGTATCCCTCATGAAAACATGATTCAAAACACTGAGAATGGAGAAAACCAACTCCTCCATGAATTCTCTATGATACATAGTTTTAATAACATAGAGAAGAAACTTAACTTTTTAAATTTTTTTCTCTGTAACATAAAAACAACATTTCATATTTAATGCATTAATATTTCATGAGTTTCAAATTACATTTGTGGAGAAGTGTGATGTATTTTGAGTAGCTTCATTTATATTTTTCACTTTTTTATAATTAAAAAAAGAAAATATGAGCTGGTTACATACTGAATTATACAAGAGAAAAAAATTAATAGATTTTCACTCAGTTGCAGAGTTAAGCATTATACATGGAAAATTACACATATATATTGACTGTGCCATTGTTCAGATGAAATATCTTTTAAAAAGACAGAAAGCAGGCATACTAACAGCTCTGCCCAGTAAAGTCTGACACTTTCAATGACAGTAGAATGTGTTATCGTTTACAAATGTTAACCCTATTCTCTTGTTAAATTTACAATAGTTTCCCCTTCCCCTACCTAAAATCTTCCATTTTTCTTTTCCTTGTCTAATCTGTTGCATGGTGTTCTATGAACACCTGCCAACCTTCCAGAGTCAAGGATGGACTTCACAATGCAAGAATATTTACAGTACTATAGAGTATAACAATTTGGGATACTTCTGATTGAAAGAAACCATATAATGTAATTTCGTTACTGGAATTGCTGAAAAGACACTTCTCAACACAAAATAATCTGCAAAAAATGTAGATAATGTACATTATTTTAAAAACAAATATGCCTCACTGATGCTATCAAGAAAATACCCACTCTTTTACGTTAGACAGGATCTAACTTATAAACACTTAAAACTCACTCCAATTTCTAAAGGGAATTGATTTTCCTGACAGAAATAGGGGCAAAGGTCAAGCATTCATTTTTTTATGTTTTCCCAGTCAAAAAATTTGTAGATGTTGCATTGGCTCCTCATAGCTATTAGCTCATTTTCCAAAGAAGCATCACACTGATTGTTTTCCTGACAAATCTTCAGAAGGTGAGTACATAAATGACTAGGACATTTCTGCACTCAAGAGCATACTTAAAAGGCCACATCCATGAGCTTTACATGTATTCACCAGTAGCTGATTAGCCATAAACTTGCTTTGAATGATATGCTATAGTTTAGCTAGAAAACTTATAACTGATGAGAAGCAATTGCTGGAAGAAATCCTATAGCTGAAACATACAGGAAATCTACTAAGATGTTAATAACAAATCTTGAATGGCCTATAAGCAGGCACTTAGGACTCAATTTTCCATTGACTTCCAAGAGACTGATGCTTCCAACTTTTTTCTTTTTTTTTTTTTTTTTTTTTTTTTTTGTTTTTGTTTTTGTTTTTTTTATTTTTTTTTTAGTAGCCATCGACCGGCAAGTCCAAGAGAAAGCTAGCAGTGTTCTTAAATATTCCTTTTACTGGAGTAGAATTTTTCAAGATGAAGATACAATGTTAACATGACATCACAGCTATTAACAGTGCTCAATTTTCAGTATAAACTTCAATAAATGTGGCTAGAATACACAATGATGTCTTTCTAAAAGAAATCCATGCAGAAAATTATATGGTGTAGTTACGCTACTTAATTAAATTCAGAGGAAAGGATAGCCAACAAAAATATGCAAAGGGACCTGCTGTTTCTCTGTCAACGATGCTTTTCATCAAAGCTGACTAAATCTTGAAAGCATGGAAAAATTAAAACCAGGATATTAGAAATACATTGAGATTTTTATGCATTGACATTGCCGGCCAGATTACAACATTATTTTAACAGCATACTAAACTTCATCCAAATTAATTTAGGATTTAAATCTAAATTTAAAATCAAAAACATATTTCAGCATTCCTGATAAGAATACTCAAAATCAATCTCTGAAAACCACATTTTAAAATTAACCTATCTATCTGTAGGACTGATAGGACAAAAGAAGGCTAGCACTTTTACTTTGTTTTTTAGATTACTTTTGTCCCAGTTGATTTCTACAAAATATGTAATATTATCATTCAACATTCATTTGGCAATTCAGAACAAAATTTAAGTTATCAACTATATATTATCTGCAGGAGACTTCTCTTTTTAAAGCTGTGGAATTAAGGTGAGTCAGCAGAACCATTTAAATTCTATGGCATGGAAAATAAGGATTTATAATGACCATTAAAAAGAGGAATTTCTTTCCCGCTCAAAGTTCCTTGAGATCTTTTTGTGGGAGGTCAAAAGACAGAGATTGATGATCAGCAGGAAGAACTTTATGGTTACTCATATCGACAGGTTTGTGATTCCCAAAGGAAGAGGGTAAAGGGCGCAGAAAATATGACAGTCGTTAGTACCTTACTTAAAATACACTGTCAAGTACCATATTTCATATTTATATGCTCAAAATTAGTCCCGAATTTTACTATCACAACTATCATATTCTGATCATTTAAAAATTGAAGTTTTAAGTGAGAATCTTTGGGACTGAAAAAATGGCAGATATCAAAAGAAGGAGGTAAAAGAAAGTGCAACTAGCTGAATGTGCTCTGTCTAAAGGAACACCTTTGAGTCTTCATGATCATAAAATAAAATAATAATACTAAATCCTAACATTCTCTCCTACATTAACTGTAATTAGAGTCCTGGAGCAATTATTCTATTCTCTATGCTTCTTGGTAAAAAAAAAGTAAGAGGAAACACATATGAATTAAAATCCTTGCGGTAACCCCATTAATGACTCAGGTCCATGAAAATAAGAGCATATTTATTCATGTTCTCAGCTACAGAGTTCTGTATTGCTTCATGGTGTTTTTCATTCTTAAAAAAAAAGTGGCAATAATGATGAAATATTTTCCTAAGAGCAATATAAATATAATTTTTCTCATGAGCTCTTTACTGAAAAAAACACTTTTCCTTTCAATAAAAACACATAAGATGATAAGCTAAACAGCCTTTAAAAGGAGGAAAATTTTAAATATATCATCTAGCTAGGCAAAACAATTTAAAAAAACCAAACCAACCCCCAAAAAAATAAAAGTTCTTCTCACCATTCCCACAGACATATGATTTGATGTAAAAACTTAGAGAAGTGTAAATCAATTAAGTAAATCTGAAAGCATCTGAATATATATCACTACTATATATACTTTTATGTATACATACACACACACATACACTTCTGTATTTTGCATATATACTTCTATATGAGACTCATAACACTTGATTTACTTTTCAGAGACCCTCCTATTGTACTGAATATCTAGCCAACAGCTTCATCTTAGGTAGAGAGTACAGGAGCTACCTATTCAGCAGTGCCTCTTTAAATCATTTGTTTTCAATTCAACTGATTCTAAAAACAATGAGGAAAAACAAACCCATATGGAAAATATACATATGTTTGTATTCTCTACAGACACAATGAATGGAACCCCTGCTTCTTCCCATGCCCATCATGTCTTAGAATTTTACAGCTGCAATCATGTCAGACATAAATGTGATGCACAGAACTAAATGAAAACTCTCCTTGTTTCAAGATCATGGAATAAAAAACCCACTCTCTTACAAATTATTTCAAGAGATTCTCCAGCCTTTCCTGAAAACCAAATTTATGCCATTAGCAATATTGAGTAATTTAAATAATGTATCTTTTATCTGAGAGGTATCCTGTCTATATTTATTAGCAGATATAGGGGTAAGAACAGACTGAAGGGGGCATTTGTAACGGTGTATCTTGACCTAACCTGGCATCAGTTTAGCACATGCACTTTTCTCATAGATCACAAAACCGTAAGGTAAAATGAAAAGTAAAACTTACAATACCATCAGCCAATACACATTGGAATGATAAATTACTTATTACATTTATAACTGTATGAACATGGCAAACAGCAAAAACTAAAGATGACAGAGAAGGAAATTTGGCTTCTGCAAAATGAACCTGGTCTAGATGAACTATCTAGATTAACAGAGCCAAAGGCAATGGCTACTTTGCACCTCCAGCTTTGCAAGACAGCCAGCAGCAGAAACTGGATCCTTTCTGTATTAAGTATTGCTTCACTCTTAAACTAGAACTTTGTTTAACTAGAACTACTCAGTGAAATTCTAGGGAGGCTAGCTCATAAATGTCATTTGAAAATTGTTTTCAAATGAGAAAGGAAGGACAATTTAAACATAAAATATTTACATAACCATATCTCTCTAGGTCATGAAAAATAACTATTATTAGAAATTTTCATTAAAAAAATGACGTAGTTTCACTAGTGTGGTTTCACTACTGGGTGGCCACACCTTAGGTACTCTATCCAGTTCTGGACTTCTCATTTTGAGAAAGGCATTGAAGTGCTGGAGTGTGTCCAGAGAAAGGCAATGAAGCTGGTGAATGGTCTAAAGTCCTATGAAGAGCAGCTGAGAGAGCTGGGGTTGTTCAGCCTGGAGAAAAAGAGGCTTAGGGGTGATCTTATTGCTCTTTACAACTACCTGAACAGAGGCTATAGCGGGGAGGGGGTTGGTGTCTTCTCCCAGGCATGTAGTGACAGGACAAGAGTACATCGCCTCAAGCTGCACCAGGAGAAGTTCAGGTTGGACATCAGGAGGAATTTCTTCATAGAAAGGGTGATTAAACACTGGAATGGACTGCTCAGGGAGGTGGTGGAGTCACCATTCCTGAAGGTGTTCAAAAAATGACTGGATGTGGCACTTAATTCCATGGTCTAGTTGACAAGGTGATGTCTAGACTTGATGATCTCAGAGATCTTTTCCGACCTAGCTGATTCTGTGATGTCTTCAAACTTAAAAAAGCGCTACTACAGGACTACATAACTCTCTAATGCTACTAGAGTCTTCAGACAATTCAGTTCAAACCCTTCCTCTCAGAGCCTGACATTATGCCTCTGACAAGGATTAGAGAACAGAACTAGATGATATCAAGCTACTGGTCTTAGGAAATATATCGTAAGCTGTAGCTGGCTGGCTTAGCACTTAACATTCACCCCAGCTGATTTATATGTATATCTTTAATTTATAAGTCTATGTACTTTTTAGTTAACTCTTGTAAACTTGTAGTTATACATTTTTAACCAAGATAGCCACAAGGAAGCAGTAACTACTGCTGAAACAGAGAAAAAATACTGGAATAAGTGGAGGCAAGACAGAAATTACCAATTATTTGAGTTAGCAGAAGCAAAAAGATTAATAGGTGCTAACATAGGCCAGTTATGAAAGTCAAACTAGCTTATAAAACCCTTTTATAAGAGACAGTTGAAGGTACAATTGTATCTTGTTAAATGTGAAGATCCTGAATTTAGATCAAACAATATGTAGTTCAGCAGGGAAAACTGTATATATTTATTATTAAGCCACATATTTTAAAACCATATTATTTCCACACATCTATACTCTGGACTATATTTCTCATACAATAGGAATCTGTGGAGACAAATTTCATTAAGGAAAACTAACTATAAACAAGCACTAGGCATAAGCAATACTTGAATATAGATTAACTAACACAGGTGCCAAGCAGGGTATTCTAGGACCTGGCCTAATCGTGCCTCACTCAACTTACATCTGACACGTCAGAAAAACATGGTACTGCCTTTTCTAGCTGTACAGGATTTGTCCTGGTGTGACAGTAAGCTCTGTAAGTCCAGTGTTTCTTTCCACATTCTCACACAACCCTTGATCATATAAATTCTGAACTCCTTTAAGAGTCACTAAATTAAATTCCAAATAGTTGAAAGCTTGGGAGTCTAGTCTCATGTGACTGATACATTACACAGTAGAGAAACATCAATTAAGCCATCCAAATGTGCATTCTGGAAATTACTTTGACCTTCTGTTTTCTCCAAAGAGCAAAGAGGGCTAAGTGACTCTTTGCCTGTATACCTCAGAATATGGTTGGCTTTTACAGCCAATATTTGATGAAACAGTGTATCATCAAATCTGAGTATTAAGAACTCTAAGTCAAAGCTAACCTTGCTTAGACAATAGAGTTACATGCTACTAGCTTTCAGTCTAGCTTATATGGATGGACCTTGAACACAGATACATCTGAAACTTTATAATATACTATTTATTTTCATTTTGTATTGATTAAGGAAGAATGTTTAAAACAGTTGGAACAAAGAAAATTAAAAAATTAAACACCCTATTGCAAAGCACATTTGAAAACCTTTACCATATTTTGGCAAAGAGAATAATGTGTATCTTTTTGAAAGGGGGATGAAATGGGAAACTAGTTGCTTCTGATCATTATCAAGCATAAAATCCAAACAAGATATATGAACATGGAATCCCGTTTTCACTTACAGGACTGCAACTGGCAGATAATTCATGACATCCTATGAATGATAGCAGTATTCAGAGACTTAGCAGTGAGAATCTACATTTTTCCCCATGTCTCATGAATGTTCCTGACATTTCTCCTACCTGTAGGAAAGGAACAGCATACAGTGACTCCTAAAATTGTTTTGCAGTGGGAGAGGAGATGAAAGGAAACAAGTAAGAAATATGAACACAAATAATTACCTACATAGTTGCCTAAAGGAGAAAAATTGAAACAGACAATAAGAAGTGCAAAAAACCCCAACTGATTTTCAACTAAGATTTTTTTAATTGTTATTTAGACATCTTTATAGTGTCTAAAAAGTATATATAGTTTAAGGAGACAACGCAAACGAGCGCTGAGCTCAGATACTCCACAATAATGGGAAAAAGTGGTCAAAGAGCAAAAGAAATATATTAAAAGTAATGTATTAACATAAAAACCAGGAAAAAAGTCTACAGTTAGTCTGTGGAGTATAGGTTAATTCTGCTTAAGAGTTTGCCATGAAATTAAGCATTTCAGCTGAAAAGAAGCAGGAAAGGTTACCTCTGAAGCATTGGAACCTCTACTGGAGTCCTCTCACATGAACAGAGGAATAATTCTCCCTACCTGTTTCTAGATATATTATCTCAAACTTTATTTATTATGTGCCATTTCTAGTATGCCATAGTTAAATTGTGATCAAGAAAGAAAATCTGTCTTATTAATAAGAAAAGGTCACTTTATAGAGATATAACATTGATAAAATTATCTACAAATGTGAAATGTAAGGGTTTTCTCACTCTTCCAGAAAAAGAATTGTTTTCCTAACAAGTAATAGGTACTTTCATTCAGCCTTGTTACAGGTTCAATGGGGAGTCAAAACTATTACTGGGTAAGTCTGTGAAAGCAATAGCAACACCTAAACAGAACTCAGAATGCGAAGCTGAATAATTATGAAAACTGAAGGTGAAAGCCATTGCTGAGACTTAACCTAAAAGATATGCTATGTTGAGAAATTATGTGAAGAATTTTTCTGTATGTGACAAAAGTATATCCTAAGTTTGGGGACCTTACAGAAAAGGTTAGCAAAATACAGGACCTATTTCTTCAACTCTATTCCCCTAAACATCATGATAAGGTTCTTACAGTTACCATATGCTTCTGAACACCACTGCTTCATCATACCTGACTTCCTTCTCGTGCATCTGCTTGTGAATAAAAAATTAGTTGGATTCTATAATTAGAAGAATGTATTTGTTTAATACACTACTAATTTAATACGTATGGTCTTCATATATTTAAAATTTTACAATCCAGTGTACTAAATACTTTAGTGATGGGTCCATATAAAACACCATCTATTAGACGAAGTGTCTTTCAAACAACATATTAGTTTTGCCTGTGGAACTTGGACAGCGTCTTCTAATGTAAATAAAATGGTTACATTTATCAGAGACCAATCAGATAGGCTGACAAAAGGCTGAACAGTTATGTCAGAGAATTACTATGGCAAATATTCTTAACAATTAAATTAAAGTAATAACAGACATTCAATTTTGTAGCGCCTTTTATCAGAATGCTAAGTAACTTTATATTGACTTAGATTTGAAATATATGGTACTGAGATTTGGAAAGATCAAGTGATACATCCAGCATCAGTCAACTGTGACAGACCTTAAAACAAACCGGATCTGCTCAACAGCACTATAACAATTGATATCAAAATTAGGGAATGAAAAATAGATAATTACAGCTAAAATATCTGAGACACAATATTTTAAATAAGCCTCACATCAAATTGTTAAAGGCAAATAGACATAATATCTCACTGGCCTATGATGGCTGTAGGGTATCTTAGGATCATCATTAAAACTCGCTATTTGTACATTAAGATTAAAGTACTGATAAAAAATTATAATTTGAAGCTGCATATTATACATATTTTAAAAATCCTTGTCCTAAGGATAACAGAAGACCAAAATGAAGCTTTCTTATTTTTTCTTCCACCACCCACAACAAATCATATATCAAATATGAGTTCATCAACCCTTTAAAAGCTGTCAGTATGCTTTACAGACAAACTCTGTTTTCAGATTCTACCTTTCTCTGAGGAATGAAAAGACTATACTTCTGCAATTAATTTTACAAACAGGGGTAGGATGGTTCTTTAAAGTCAGAGAGGGAGATCATGTACATAAATTATTAAAATTTAGAAACATCAATTAATGTCCCAGTCTCTAGTTTTATGTGTACTATTGTATTACATTGCAACCTATAGATTTGCATAAAATAAAAAGATAATGTAAGCTAAAAGCACAAATTCCTAATATTAGGTTTGTAACAGCCATATGTTTGTGCTGTACCTGCTGGGTACAGGCAGTACCAAGAAAACTGGCTCAGTTCCATCATGTGAAAAGGTTGAAAAGTATTACGTATTACAGATATTGCAGCAACCAGATGAGATAGTTATGCTTTAAAAAATATAAACCTTGAGGACTGAATGAACAAAATCTACACCTATCTGCACACCACAAAATTTATATTATGCTGTACTAAATGATAGAATAAGAGTTTCAGGTGCGACAACAAAGCAGCAAAATAGAAGGTATAACTGTAAAAAATACAAATGTCATGGGGAAAAAATAGTGCACTAAAAAAAAATGAAAATAAAAGGTTTACATAGCAAGAAATAGACACAAAGTTTGCTATGATAAATCCTGTTATATTACTAAGCTTAAGCCTATCTAAATTGTAAGGCAAGGGGAAAGGACTCCTATCCATCTCTCTCGTGACTCACTCATAAATGGGAATGTGTGTTTTGGCCTTTTATTCTCTTAAGCCAGTAGCAAAGCTCGGTAGTTGTATCAATCTCACAGAAAAAGGAGGATTGGAGAATGAAACATGCAAGGGTTCACAACTGCATTTACAGGTGTTTATAAAATAGACAAAGGAGAAATACAAAGCTTAGCTTTATGTCACTTGTATTTCTCCCTCTAAAATTACAGTAAAATCAGTAAAGCAGGCAGATAAAAAGAAAAAATAATCTTGTAAACAAATAAAAATATGTAAAGAGTTTAACTATAGAAACACTTGTCTATCTAATGTCACTTAATTGTTAAAATAAGTATTAAACCTGTACCTTTTCAAGGTACTATATAGGAAAAGCAAGTATGCTTTATATGATGTTTATTGCATTATTCATTGCTTTTGAGATGAAATTCCCTCTTGAAGTGTACTGTGGGAAAGTTAACTTGGTTTCGTCCTTCTGGTAAATAAAAGTAAATCTATATTCTGCTAGCTCCATGGGCATCAGCAGAACAGTTTCACCACTGAAGCTATATGTCTGTCAGTGCTAAGCTATAAACAAAGCTGACAAAGTTCATGAGGGGGTAACACAGAAACTCTCAGTCTAAACATTTAGAAAGATTGAGTTCTTTTCAACAATAGGCAGACTGGAAGGGAGAAGACAAAGTTACTGGAAATGTACCTAATTCTATTGCCTCTTTGGTTCTTTCTTCCTTGGGAAATTTGCAGTGTATGGATTTTTAGTGCAAATAAATTTCTAAGGAAGTTCTACTTAAAAATTAACAAGAGATTTACAAGAATAATACTGACGGATGTATAACTTCCTGGAACAAAGAACTAAAGCGAAAACCACTTCCAGTGCAGAGGTTTCTGTTGCATCCATGGCAACAGAATGTTGCCAGTATAACACAACACATGACAGTTCTGAAGAAACTGTTTTCTTCCACTAGGTAAGACATTTTTAGAGGCTATCCTCTTATTGAGAATCATAAAACAAGTAGTTCATCAACACTAGATTTTTCCAAAAACAATTCATCAAAAGCTAAAACTGTCATACAAAGGAGTTATGATCTCATCTGAATGGAGGCAGAGTGAGTCATTAAAAGGAAGATCTAATACAAGCCAGATTTCCTGCCTAGCTTCCTCTGACCTCTGCTGGCAGAGCTATTTTCCTCTTGTAACAAAAAGAGTGTCTAGAAATTGTTCAAGCTCTGTCAGGGGATCACAACTGACATGCTCGTACAGTGGGAAGGATCACATAGCTGTGCTCATCAACACACAGACTTGAGTCAACAGTGCCCTGGCAGCCAGGAGGGCCAACCATATGCTATGGGGCCTGACAAAGCATCACCAGTCAGTCAAGGAGGGGATTGTCCTGCTCTACTCTGCACTCGTGCGACCTCACCTTGAATATTGTGTGCAGTTTTGGGCACCACAATATAAGAAAGATATTAGGTTGTTAGAGAGAGTCCAAAGGAGGGCAGTGAAGATGGTGAAGGGCCATGAGGGGAAGGCGTATGAGGAGTGGCTGAGGTCCCTTGTCCTGTTCAACCTTGAGCAGAGGAGACTGAGGGGTGAAGTCATCCCAGTCTACAGCTTCCTCATGAGAGGAAGAGGAGGGGCAGACACTGATCTCTTCTCTGTGGTGACCACTGATAGGACCCGAGGGATCAGCCTGAATTTGTGTCAGGGGAGATTTAGGTTGGATATTATACAAAGGTTCTTCACCCAGAGGGTGGTTGGGCCTTGGAACAGGCTTCCCAGAGAAGTGGTCACAGCACTAAGCCTGACAGAGTTCAAGAACTGTTTGGACAATAGCCTCAGGCACATGGTGTGACTGGTCTTGTGCAGGGCCAGGAGTTGGACTCGATGATTCTTGTGGATCCCTTCCAACTTGGCATTTTCTGTGATTCTGTGACAATTCTCTAATTACAATGACTTATGGGGAGTCCTCCAACCCAGTTAAAAAATCTCACTTAATTAATTAATTAATTATCTTTTATACAAAATATCATCTTCTCATGTGTAAAATATTACAGAAAATTGAATGATCTTAAGCCTGATATGCTACTATATCCGCACAACAGAGTGTGCTGTGAATTTATCTTACACCTTAACACTGAATTTCCTGACATCCATTCAGTTAACTAAGTTCTCTCCTGTTATCATAATATACCATTTTGTGAGAAAACACATACCTGAATGGTTATTTTCTTTTGAGAGTCATCTTACAACAGCCATATATCAAAACAAACATTTGTTGTTCTCTATTTACTCTCCTATTGAGTGCTTACATGACTATGGGCAGGTTTGAGATTATTGTGTTGGAACCTATTTTTGTGTGACAGCCGCAGTGCAGATACTTGTCGATATACTGGTGTTGAATGCTAATCACTACTACAGTCTGGGAACAATTGCCAGCTACGTCACTTATCACTAGAACGAACAGAAAGGCCTTAATTGCCTTATCATGCGCTTTGTGCTTCCTGCTAGAATGGCCAGAAATCACTTGAAAATAATAGAAGGGATAAAATAATCATAAATTAGTAGGAATTTTAATGGTTAATAATAAAAGCAGTTCCAAAAGGAACTCATTACTCTTCTTCATATATACAGTTTTGATGCTGTTCAAAAAAGGTCTTGATTATTTTTGTGAAAACTGAATTGAACAAAGGTTATAAATAAAATGCATTAAAATGTGTAATGTGGGATATAGACAGGACACAAAGCATACATTTCACTTAGCTTGTGTATTCAGCTATATTACTTGTAAATATTCTCATAGAACAACTTTCTATAAACATAAGCGTTTTTAGCTATTGAAAAGTCATTTAAAGTTTATACACTACACTATAATTTTGATAATTTAAAAATCATAGAACAGATGCAAAGTAAGTACTTCTCTTATGCTAATTAAACAGCATACTCAAATAGTATTTCCTGTAAATAAAAGTATTTCTTCCTTTTTCTCCAAATAATGATCATCAAGATATAATTTTTAAAAAATGGGAAAGAAAGCAAATAGAAAAATCCCTATAAAAAACTATCTGTGCACTCAACATTTTCAAAATCTAATTAAAATAAACAAAGTACTAAAATTAAGAGAGAGAGAGAGAGAATAAAAGCTGAACAGAGAGTTCATAAAATATCCCTAGCTGTCGGCAAAGATTTTATCTTTGTCATTTAATGATGATGAAGCCAAGTAACTGTTGCTGGAATGGAAGCAGGCTGATGAAGAAGGCTTTCAAATTGAAGTGAAGGATATCGCAATTTATACTTTTCTTAGTAGTTCTTCTATCTCTACAATTTCTTTCTAAATTTCATTACTTTCTGCATTAGATATCCCTTTCAACAGACAGCCATGTGTTGGTCAAAGCTTTAATATGCTTCCGTTCATGTTAAATTGTTTGTTCATCCACCAGCAAGTTCTAAGCAGTTCAGAAAATATCAGAGGATTAGTAATTATTAACAATGTTAACTTCCAGGGGAAATTAGCTTGTGAAGAAAACTTTTCTGTTTTTTGATGTTTGTGCAAGATCTGATAGCAACATTCAGCTAACTGAAACAGACTGTGTGCACTGTTAGCACATACTGAACACTTATATTATTTGAACACAGAGTACATTAATTTTAACAGTACATTAAAAATAAATAATGCATTAATTAAGCATAAGTAAGTTCTAAAGATCATGGTGTGTAGTAATTTTAACAATTTTCATAGGAAAGACAAAGATACATAGTATGATAATTTGTGGACATAATGAACTGGATATATTTTTTCCAGTTTTAATTGAAATAAAACAGTATAATTAAAATACTGCTAAAAGAACAGTTTATGCATTTTAAAAATAAGATATTAATTAAACTTACTTAGATGAGTTTAGCATGTTTTTAGAGAGATTTAATTTTACTTCATTCTTCATCAATAAATTTTCATTTATATTATATTTAAATAATGCCCCTATGTTGTTGTCCACAAACACATTTCAAAATTTTCAAAGTAAATAACAAAGTCTGTTTGCCATTCCTGGGTTGAATTCCAGCTATTTAAGCATGGTATTAGTGGTAATTTTATTCTAATTTATAAATGGTCCAGGAAATGATCCATATGTGTGTGCATATATACATAAATATACATAAACCAAGAGTTACTCTGTCTACAAACATACCAGTTTTGTGTCTTTGCAATTTATTAATCAAACCAAATGTAAAATAACCCCAACTATTTTAAAAGATACTTTGCTTTCATAAGAGATTTTAAAGCAGCCCAACAAAATAAATTAAAAGAAGTAAATCGTTTGCAATTTAATTTACCAAATTCTAACAAGAGTTAGATAACTATGGTTATGGGTGTATATATGTGAATGAACGAATAAATCCTTAACCCACCATATCTTTTTCTCCAGTTTGCAAGCTGTCACCCGTGAAAAGTATGGTGTAGATGGTAGGATGATACTGTACCTGATTGGCTCTGGAGGTGGTCATGGGATCAGATGGAGAGGACTTGGTGGTAGTTGGGGAAGATGGCAATGTCTGGGAACAAAGCAGTTCAGGAGCAAATCAACCTTTACAAGCCTTAGACTGAACAGTTAAAAAAATAAATAAACCAACAAAATAACATAACTAGAAAATTAAAATAAATAAAAAATGCCTAAGACAAAATCTTTCTCCTACTCATTGGAACTTAATGGAATTTAAAGTCAATTGGATAAATAATGCATGTAAATATGCATGCTTATGTATGTAAAAACAAATTCATGACTTGAAATCAAGATGGTGAACTCACATAAATACTCAAAAATATGCTGACCACATGAGGAATATATTCTTTCCTCTCTCCTCCTCTTGGGGAAAATGAAGACCATAAGTAAACAAAAATTCCAGCAAGTTCAATGAGCACACTAGAAACAGTTATCAGTCTACAAACAAATAGGGCCAATGTCTGAAAGATAAGAGACATTTACTTTGGCACTTTATAATGCACCATTCTAAAGCAAGGACTATAGCCAGCAAGCTGTGTTCCATACCTTACAACAGTTACGCTGAAGCTACTGAGTTTTTGGCAATATACTAATAGCTAAAATATTCATTGATCTTTTTTAATCTAGAAGCAGGTGAAAAAATGTAAGCATCAATTTCATGATGGATGAAGTTGCAACTAATACCTTCACAGCAAATAACTACAATATATTTATGATTAGCATTAAAAATGTTCATTTAGTTGAGCAAAGGTTAATAGCTTATTATAGCCCTGTGTTCAAAATAAACACAAAAAAGAATTAAGAGTCATATTTATTGATCATGTTTTCTAAATAATATACACATGCTTAACATTAATTCTTGAACATATTAAAAAAGCACTGCTCTGTTTAAAAAATTTATATACACATTTGTCCTTTAAAAGTATTAGATCCTGACAGAAAAACTCTTTTCTTTTTATAAATGTAGTGAAAAGGTAAAATTCCAATTGTCAAAACATAACATACAATACTTATTCAAAGCATATTTTTTGACATCTTTGCAATATATAAATATTATAAAATATCCAAAATTACACTACTTTTATGTCAAGAAATAAAATGTTAAAGTGCTATACAATGGAATTTATCATATGCTCATATAGTTACTAACCAAAACTATTTAGAAATAAATAAAGCAAAATTTCACACTTTCAGCATTTCTGTTACTTACAATCATTGACAGTCCCTCATAAAATCATTGACAGTCCCTCATAAAATAGGTATACATACTTTTGCACTAAAATTCTTAATGCATATGAGAAAGCTGAGACACTGTGAATGCATAAAGTTGTGTATTAGCAAAATAAGGGCTTGTACATATGCACACACAAATATTTTAGAGGTATGTTAAACAGTATGAAGATCCATTTTTCACAGTTTGTACATAAACAAGCAATCAAAACAGGAAAAATAAAATCTTAAGAAACAGATCCCTATTTTGTGTTTCCAACCTATAACTCATGTTGTAGAGCAATCAAAACAAAAGAAAATATGCACAGCTTAAGCATCAACAGGGACCATTTCAAGAGGGTTAAGTGAAAAATACTACTATGTATAGGACATTATAAAAAATATGTAGCTGGCAAAATGCTCCTGGTCAGCAGGAACTACATATTATAAAAATCAAGGTAATTAGAAAAGATTCTTCCGTGTCTTTAAATACCAAACATGGGTCCATTCACGAGGGGTTCATTTGTGAGGGGCTAAGATTATTTAGCAATAGATGTTCTAATTCTGCAATAGTACAGGGCTAAGCCCATTCAACTTTAGAATTATACTTGTGATTTTAATGAGATGATGCAGTATTTCTCTTACCAAAGTCTGAAATTACAAAGAACTGATTTTTGTCATTTAAGCTTAAACTTGAAAACAAAAACAAAACAAAAACAAACCAAACCAAAACAAACCCCCCCCAACCAAACCAAAATTCTCTAAAGAATGGATACCCCAATAGGTTTTCTTTGTTATAGCTATATATTAAACTCCCATCCTTAACTACTAAAAAAAAAAAAAATGATTATATATTTTGATGAAAATATTTCAGAAAACTGATAGTTTGTGTTATCAACACCACGGCTAACTAGGGCATTTGGTACTGTATCTTGTTTTGGTATGCTAGGCCACTTATTAAAAGGAAAACCAGCTTGTTCTTCACAGTTATTATTAACTCAAACTAATGTATTTATAGGGAAATAGGTAGAACAATTTAACACTGAATAATGGCTTAATCACTGATACCAAGAATTATTTAAGAAACTGGAAACATCTCAGATTTCAATTCATATCAATCTTCTTAAAGCACAGAAATATATGGCTGTGGTGAAAAAAGGAGTGATAATAACCTTTACAGGTAACTGTTCAACTAACGCATCTCTTAACTAGAAGCATTTCATTATTTATTTTAGCAAAAGCTTTTTTAAAATAAAATACAAAGGAAAAAGAGATTAATAAATTTAAAAGCAAGACTGTATTAATGAACAAGAATCAAATATGGGCATATACCTTTTTTACCAATATGCACAATATATATTTGCCATATAAATGGCAAAATATTGAAAATAATAATAAAGTTCTTTGGTTTGTATTTTTGGTGGTTTTTTTCTTTGCATATCAGGTTTTTTGTAATTGAGGCTTAATCACTCTAACCTTGTTCACTGACATAACTGCTTTTATTTTTTCATATATATCTCTACATATACATATATAAAAGAATTGATAGTATTTTGTAAAAATTCATTGCTTTTTAAGCTTCTGTATAATTCTCCAGATACACCAATTTATATCTTTTATATCAAAATAACACAAAGTGATTTCTCAAACATAAAAAAAAGAAAAAAGGAACAGGCATTTGAATTTTGTATTGAATTTCCACTGGCTGATAAGTCATTTATTGATACACTCAATTGCTTTGCAAAAACTTTTCAGCAAAAATGTTTCTTAAAGAAAGTTGAACAGAACTAAATATTTTAATTTATTATGCATCGTCGAATGATTTCTTTAAAAAAATTTGGCAAGTCCCTTGCTTGCTAAATTCAAGGCAAGCACTTGAATTTAGTAGTTATTAGGTTTTTGGGAATTAGATGTATAAAGTGATTAGAAATCTTAAGATGAATTTACATTACAGAGTTTCAATTTTTGAGACTGCTATATGCATAGTGTAAGTAAAGCTCTCCTGAAAAGGTTATAAAAAAAAAAAGTCAGAATTTCTACCACACACCACTTCCAAGACTTTGGGGTTTTCTTAAGCTGTATCTTGAATGGTATAGTCCAAGCCATGATGTAATTAATCTTCTCTGTTTTCTAAATATTATTTCCTTTCCTACTACTTATGTGACAATTAATGAAAGACTATATTTACAGGTTAGGGTGTGTTTCTTGTATTAACCAACACTTCTAGAAGAGATGTTTGAGAAAGCAGATTTTAAGTATTCAAAAAGGAGCTTAACTTTAGAGATAAAATTTTGTTTGAGCCATATTTGAGTTGTAGTACTTTCTGAAAGCCCAAAGAAATACTTCTTTTTATTGCTTACAAGCACTGATTGTACTGTGAGAGAGTGGCCTCAGGCTGCATGACACACTAAAGGGTGCAGAAATGTGGTCAAAGCATCGCATGTCCAGACTTCATATTTTTATTAGCAGAGTGAAGATATAGCTGTATCATGGCAGCATACATTATATACAGTGCATCTGCATGGTGTTCCAAAAGGTCTCTGAGTCCTCTTTCAATGACAATGATGACACCCTTATATTTATATATATATGCACTAAAAAATTTCAATACTTACTTAAGGGTAATAAATAATAAAACTGTACTGAGACAGTTAATTTAATTCTCAGTACTTATTGGTATATTTATATAGATAAGAGTAGAAAGAAAAAGTATAAAATTAAATACTATTTGAATAAGGGTTAGAAATGTGAAAGCATAGAAAGAACGTCATTTAAAAGTGAAGGTGAGACTGTATTTACAGCTTATCAATTTCTAGTTTCTCGCTAAAGGGTTTGCCAAACAAAGGAAATCTTGGTAATAACATTACCTGAATTAATTTAGTATTAATACTAACCTAATACTGAGTTTCAGCCTTGCATATATTAATACTGGTGCTTTTAAATAATTGAAATTAATGTGATGACAAAACTGATTTGCTTAAGTCCATATCACAATGCACTTTAAGAAAAGGTGTTATCTTTTATCATATTAAACAGTTAAATACATTTTGCAGCTAAAATGAGAAACAGAGAGCACTGCAAGGTCCCACTGTGCTGAACAATCTAAAAGACTAATTATTACTAGCCTTTCAACAGTATCAGAGATAAGCCTGTCTAAACAGAGAGTCTTCTTTACTTGCTGTGACCTCCTTTAATCTGTAACTTTCGCAAATGATTCTCATCTCAGTGATAACTGCATAAATATATAACACATTTCAAAAAATAAAATTTGGAAAAAGATATAATCAAGGATTAAAAATTTGCTTACAATCTGGATTGTTAAAAGGCTACTTCGATGACTTCAGTGATCTATTTTTTCTTGCTTCATTTTCATTTTTGTAAAGAACAAATAAATTTTGATGATATTTCATTCTCTTTGCATTTGGTTTTGCTTTTGTGTAGAAAAAGAGACAGGGCATAGGGAAATACAAAAAGACTAAGAGGCAACTTATCTGCATTTATGAACTCTTGGGAACCTGACTCTGAGAAAGGAAAAAGGTAGGGTTAAGTATGATGTCAAAGGATGATTATCTTATGTTGAGGCCAAGAAGGGGTAGGAAACTTAAAGCAAATCACCAAGCGCCATTTGGATCATCAGAGCAACTCTGGATGGAGGGAACAATTCAGGATTAATATTACAGCAAAAGAGACAAAAAAGAATCAGGACGTTCTCTTTCTTCAAAACATGTCACAGTAACACAAAACTATTACAAGATCTGGTTTATTCTGTTACATAGAAATACCAGAAAACTCAAGTATATAACTAGGCATAGGCCTAAAAAAATCACATAAGATATGGATCTAAGATTCATCCTAGAAGAAAAGGCCACCTTTTCATTCTGGGCTACTTTGGAATTCAGAAAGATACCATCAAAACTACAAAGATATAACTTCACAATTTTCTTAAAAACCAAAACACTGCTGAGAATTTCTGCAATGTTGAACGCTGCTGCTCATCCCTTAACAAAATATTCTATTCTCATTCCACTTCTGAAGTACAGAAGAATTAGTAATAAGCTACAGCATTAACTGCATTAATAAACAGTTTTGCATACATATTGAGATTATATCCAACACTGTTGAAAGGAAAGAGAAAACAGAACACTGATCATGTACCAGAATTAAGTCAAGAGCACATGAGGGACAGGATATAGTATACATACTTTTATGGAACGCTAAACTTTCGCCATTGGACCCAAGTTACAGAAGTCTTTAGTAAACAATGACAACTTTTTTTACTTTGTTTTGTTCTTGCAACTTGTAAAAACACCTGCATATCTTACTACATATTGCGGAATGGTAACTGCTGTGATTTTTCACCTATGTTCGAAAGTGACGAAAGTTTATGAGAAATTGCTGACTAGATGAAAAGACATTATCTATGAAGCTACTTGTTACTTTTTACTTCAAATGAAAACTGTAAGAGCTATTTTCTCATATTCTTCATTTTAATAAGTTTCATCTAGGTGACAGACTGTTGCCTTAAATGAATGATAAAAAGAAGTAAGGCTTATCAGAAGGGAAAGGCATTTTAGGAAATCCATGAAGGTTTCTTAAGGAGGAAGAACTTAGGCATATTGGTGGATGAAAAACTGAATACAATCCAGCAATGTGCACTCACTGGCCATAATGCCAACTGCATCCTGGGCTGCATCAAAAGTGTATCTAGGAGGTTGAGAGGTGGGTTTGTCCCTCTATCTGCTCTGGTGAGACCCCACCTGGAGAAATGGCAATGGTCATCTCTGCTTCCATGTGCTTCCTGGGCAGGCTGCTAAAACACCTGTTACCTGTGAAACAACTGAAAACTAGAAGGAAAATTCAACTGCATCCAGCTCTGGGGCCCCCAGCAAAGAAAATCCCTGCCTGAGAAGATCCAGAACAGGACCACAAAGATGAGCAGCAGCTGGAGCATCTCTCCTGTGAAGACAGGCTGAGAGAATTGGCATTGTTTACCCTTGAGATGGGAAGGCTTCAGGGAGACCTTATAGCAGCCTTTCAGTACTTAGAGAGCTTATAGGGCAGAGGGGACACACTCTTTATCAGGGAGTGTAGTGATTGGACAAGGGATAATGGTTTTAAATTGAAAACAGGTGGATATAGAGTAGATATTAGGCAGAAACTCTTCACTGTGAGGGTGCTGAGGCAGTAGAACAGGTTGCCCAGAGAAGCTGTTGATGCTCCATGGAAGTGTTCAAGGCCAGGTTAGATGAGGCTTTGAGCAACCTGGTCTAGTGGAAGGTGTCCCTGTCTAAGAGGGGTTGGACCTAGCTGATCTTTAAGTCACCTTCCAACTAAAACCATTGTATGATTCTATGAAGTCGATTGAGTCTCTGTAGTCTGAAGAACTCATCACCTATATTAAAAATACCCAAACTAACCAAACAACAAAGACCCTATTTAAAAAAAAAATTCCTTCATTTAAGCCAATATTTTCAGATGTGCATTCTTAAAATCAGATTCTATTTAAGCACTTGAAAACAAAACTTTTTATTTAAAAATTATGATAATTTCTTTTTTGTTGTTGTTGATCAACATTTCTGAAGTAAAAGTAGTTGTTTTCAGTAGTGGAACATGAAATTACAAATCTGACTTCTGATATTCACTTCTGCAGATTTTGACTGAAATGTCTGAGACCATGACTAATAAACAGAAATTTAGCTTATGAGACACTAATTATCTACTGAAAAAGCTGAAGTGAAACTGGTTCCAATGAAAACTTTAATTGGAAGTTCTATATGTGAAGGATTTACTCTAGATTTTCAAAGAAGAAATTCTAAATCCTTTTCTATGCTTTGATAACGTAGAAAAATTTCATAGAATCAAAGAATGATTCAGGTTTGAAGGGATCTAAGAAGGCCAAAGAGTGTAAACTCCTGTTTGAAGCAGAGTTATCTTTAAGATAAGTTGTCTTTCCTTCCATGTAATGCACAGTTCTGCAATGGCTGTCTCTGCTTCCATGTGCTTCCTGGACAGGCTGCTACAACACCTGCTACCTGTAAAACAACTGAAAGCTGGAAGGAAAATTCAACTAACCTGCAAAGAAGCTGTAATAGTTTCTGAAGAAAGTGATGTGATAAGACCAATTTAAGTAGACCTTTCAATTGTTAATAAGAGCTGCTATTAATTTAGAGGTGAAATTTAAAGCTTTGCACGCTAATTAAAAAGACAAAAAAACTCAGGCTCATGATCATTTATGAATAGAATGTGGTTTGTAACCCCTGAGTTACAATGCGGTTTGAAAGAGTTGGTATGACACTGCAATTAATAAAGAGAGAAAAGAGAAGTTAGAAGCTCACAGCAGTTTCTGGGAAGTAAAAGGGCACAGGAATCGGTTATTGTTGGATGATGCTCAGAAATAACAGATGGTTGACATCTATGAAGAGATTGTCTATGTTGTGTAGAGATAAAGATGCAAACATTTGTCGATTAAACATCTGTCACACCTACTTGGAGAAGACAACTACCCAGTATCTACTGATAAGTCCATAGGATTAGGAGATACAGAAAAACTCACTGGAGAAGGCTCAAAAGGAACCACACAGACTTGCTTGCAAATCTTCTGAAGCTGAAAAAGCGTAAGTTAAAGAGACAGAATGTTCAGATAGTTACTTCTACTAGTAAGGAGAAATTCCAGGCCAGACTCAGCCTCTGTATGTCCCATGCCTTTCTTGAAGACAGAAAGTGCTGAAACTCAAGCAGTCAGCAAAGGTTTTACCAACCACCTTTCTTCATCGAATCTATAGCCAGGAGGTATTTTCTTTCTTAGCTCTTTTCTCTAGGGTGAGTGTTGGTATAAAGCAGCCCAAGACAAAGAAATACCAATAGAGAAATGAGAGATGCATGCTCATATAGACATGGGTGGCATCGCAAGGCTTCAACTACTGGTATCTTCTTTCATGGGGAGAAAACTACCTTTGCTTTTTAGTAGAAACATCTTCAGAGTTCCTAAATGAAGATAAAATTTATTATTTCAAATCAACTCTCCATCTCAAATTGTGTAATACTTCATGTGTCAGTGTTCTTGGTTAACATTCTGAGACAGGAAGAACCATGTAGAAGTTTGTATAAAAGAAGAAATTGCAATTAATAAGGTTTATTTTTAAAAAAAATTCTAAGTTACTTTTATTAGACATCATACTGATCATTTTAGTAAAATTGTGATCTGTCTGCTATTAAAAAAAATAACAACACTGGAGTTATAAATCATCATAACCTGTTATAAAATATTATCCTTTTAAATATTTAAATTAAGCTATTATGTCTTTCACTAAGATACGGTATATTCTGACACTGGAGGACAGACTAATTCACTGTAAACTCTACCTAATAATTTCAATTCTTGGTAAAAATAAAGAATTTTGGATTTATTGAGTCAATATTTATAATGTATTAATTTATCATGAATAGATGTTGCTTCAATAAAAGAGAAGTTAAACAATTCATTGTGGTTAAAACTGTTTAACATATGCACATGTATATCCCCAAATATTTGTAGTTACATTATTATGCACCTGTATGTATACAAGTAATAGATTTAAATTTTAAGATGTAGAGCTAATATACATTGTACTTTATTCTATCTTAACTTCTTTAGCAGTGCCTGTGCTCACTAATCCATCCCTCCAGAATTTAATTGAACTTAACATTTCAAACCATCAAACCCCAAACCAACCAAGCTTAAAAGAACCCAAAACCAAACCAACCAACCAAAAAAAAACCAAAACCAAACAGAAACCCGCAAACAAACAAAAAAAATCCAAATAAAAAAGCCCCAAACCAGTAACAACCAACCAAACCAAACCAACCAACCAATAAAAACAAACACCCAAAATAAAAAAAAACCAACCTCAACAACTTTGCAACTACATTTTCTGAAGGAAACTGTGGAGGACAAGATAATCATCTTTAGGTACAAGAGAGGAAGTATTTAGACATGTCACTAAATAGCTCTGTCATCTAGTTTCTCAGGATCTTACTGGCTTATTTAAAAATTAGCTTTATTTCATGGTTAAGGGGAAAAGCACCTTTTATTGTAATAGAGAATATTCATTTCCCACTGGGTTAAAAAGTATTGGCATAAAATCTAATATTTTACTAGCAGAAAAGCCACTTAAAATATAGTTCACTTCAAGTTTTTCTCTCTTTCAGGCATAATCATTTTCATGTCTAATAATTGAGAAACTAATCCTATAGAATTGGGGCTTTCTTTTTTAGTTTTTTCTTATAAATTATCTTGAGTAATTTTTATGTAAAATTATTGTATACAGAAAAAATAATATAATAGTAAATATTAAAAATCATCAATGGCTTATGCATAGCTTCATCCATCTAAAGTAGTCTGTTCCAAACTCATCCCTTTCAAACACATCTTCATATAAGTATTTTGTGTATGTCACTATATACAAGGTAAAGTAATTGCACACAGTTACCAAATTACAAGAAACTGAATCTTGCTAGTGTGAAGGACAAAACAATCTTTTCCCACATAGGAGAGATAAGAAACTAAAATCTATCCTATATAGGACAGAGAGACAAGACAAAATTTTACTAATGTTCACTCATTTCTTTCTTCATCCTTTTCTTATTCGATACAATAGAAAATATTTTAAAACCCTGTATGATGCATATTTCCCATTCTTCTTACAGACCAAAGTTTTTTTAATTAAAGTTTTTACAGAAATTAAAGAATAAAGAATACTAGGCCAAAAATACCTTGCAAATACATTTTGCATTGTCCAAAAATTTTGAAAGAAGTCAGTGTGAAATAGGTAAAAAGGTGTCAAAAATAACACAAAATATAATTGTAGAAAACATCTCAAGTTTTTATAGCTCAGATTTTAAAGTATCTAATTTAGGGTCTAAAAAAAAATTAACATTTTTGTTTTTATTTATATACACAAAAGTAGGAAACATTCAGTTAATCTGTGATTTTTTAGTAACACTAATGATTTACAGAGGTTCATCATTTAAGATTAAAATTCAGCAATCTTTAACTAAAACCTGTAAGTGTATTATCACCTTATACAGTAAAGAAAAACATTAGAGCATGGCATTGAAACTTATAAAACACTGTCTAAAAGAACTGCTGAAAAACAGGGAACATATAAGTACAAGGAAAAAGAGTACCAGCAGGTTACTAGAGTGTAAAACAACATTTTTTTAAAGAACATGTTATGTTGACCCCTTGCAGCCCTAAAGTTTTAAGACTTCTAAGGAGCTGCTGTGACTCTATTCCCAACCAAAAACTCACTTGTTTGATGCGGTCTGGATTAACAGTGGTCTGAGGCTGTAGAATGCTGACAGGCTCTGTCTTCGCCACATTCTGAGGCATTTCTCGAATCTTCTCTGCAATGAAGCCATGAACTGCATTTAGTGCTTCCACCGTTCCCTGGATCAGACACACCCGCTCTGTAGTACCTGCAAATACAAAAGTTAATCTGAATGACGAGGATTCTTCAAGATCCTACAAACTGCTTCAATTAGGCCACAAAGATGGCATTTGTAGCAACCTTAGTAAACCAACCAGCAATACCTCAGTAAACATATAAATGAATGCAGAGACTTCCAAAAGATCACATGATGATGTGAAGATATTTTAAACAACTCCTATTTGTGTAGATCCTAAAAATTCTAACTTTCCAAGTCAGCCTCGATAATATCAGTTAGACCATGCATAACCTTTTTCCAAACTGAAAGTGTTCTGTTTGTACTACAAAAAAAGCCCACACCAATTCTTTTTTATTGATTTCTTAATTAAAAACATCTACAGGATGTCTAAAGACGGATGTAGAACTGTGGAAAAACACTTCCTTGATTTTTTTTGTGATGAGACTGTTTGTGGATGATTATGTATGGCTTCACTGTATAGCAAAAAAAGACTTTTTTACATATTGGATTACAGCTTGATACATCCTCACTAGAGAAAGAATATAACGTCCACTCCCCAGTATTGATCCTAAGGATAAAAGTATGACATTTCACTGAGAAAAATCCATGTTCTGTATTCCACATATCAAACCACTTGAATAGGTTCCAGAAAATCAGTTTTGATTTGGAAAACAGGATCTAACAGGAGCTGGGAAAAAAACCAACCTCCAAAAAAAAACCAAAAAAAACAAAACCAACAAAAAAACCCCCAAACCAAACAAAAAAAAACTTAAAGGGAATATTGTAGCTTCCACTTTTATTCTGCAGGAATACCAACACAAGACAGCCTAGATGTCCAAGTAGAACCACTTTGAAATTTCATGTAATACATACTTCCACAAACACATTTTTTACACTTACAATATATGAAATTTAATTATTTTTATTGCCTCATTGTTGCCTTCAAATACCAGTAAACAGTTCTACTAACAGAAGAAAATTATAACATGAACTATCAAGATATTACTGCGCTGCAAGGATATGCCAGATACATATCTCTATTCAATGTCAGTGCACATTTTGCTTCAAGACTATTGGGAGAGGGAGCAAAATAGCAAATCTGAGCCAAGGAATTACCACAAAACAAATATTATCATTTTTGTTGTTTGACATACATCTAGTAAATACTATTGACAAGACTACAAATGAATCTTTCCTCACATAAAATTCATTCACTCTACCTAAAAAGATGAAAATTACAATGTAATGTAAATACTAACAAATTTGCAACAATTTCTGAAGTTCACAACATGTTAGTTGGCATCATAGATTAATGTGCCAGGGTGGTAAGCAACCTTCTCCCTAAAATTCCCCTTTTATAAATTTTATGTCTGTATAATCAACTGTTATCCTAAGCATATCTGAAGATACGCTCGTTACAACAGTGCAACATAGTCTTTAACAGCGAATAGTATGGTAACCCTAGTAATCTGCAAGAAAAATTTGGGGTTTATTGTTTCTCACCTGCTTCTATGGATGATCTCTAATATTAAATATTTTATTACTAAAAGGTGAAGGACCACACTAAGAGCCCTACCTCCTTGTTAACTTAACATATTCATGTATACTTAAAATCTGTCTTTTATCTTAAGTATCAGGTAGCCTGAAATTTAACAATTTGGAAGAAACACTACAGCAAAAATGACAATAAGAAAAACTTTTTCTTCTCTACTAAGTATGTTATTTAAAAATAAATAAATTTAGGATTAAAACATGTCAATATTTGAAAAGGTGTCAGTTTAATAATCTTTGAAAAAAATATAAAGTTAAAATTATTACACTTTTAACAGCAAGTTATACAAGTATCACAATCAAATGCATATTTCTCAAGAGGAACATTTTAGAATATTTATGTGACCTCTAATAGTGTCCTTTCAACAAATCAACTTCAAAATACAGTCAATTTTCTTTTCCAAGTGCCCCATCAGAAAAGGGTGTTTGAATGACATGAGTGAAAGTCACCAAAGCAAAAGGAACTTGGTTTCTAGACAAAGCTTTCTTAATGCCTTTTTTCTTTTTTCTACTTGGCTCCCTCCTCCTTTTGCTCCTGTGGTTTCTGCGTAAAGCAATCCAGCTCTAAGAAAATGCTCTGGGGAGTCTTTACAACGCAGTATTAATTGTCTCCTAAATGATGAGATGTGAGGTGCACTGATCAATGCAGCTAATGCATGTGTTCTCTAGGTCAGCAGACAACACACTGAAACAAAACACAGATCAGGTTACAGACAAGCTACCGGAGCCCAGTTCGGAAAGCACTTAACAGGGATGACTTCTGTCAAAACACTTGAAAGGAAAACAGTCGATGCTAAGTAAGAATTTTGTTAAACTTGACACTAAGTGACTAAAGGGAATTCTGCAATCAGTGTTATTTTAGAAAGTGCCGCATAACAAAGATATGCTTTATGTCATACTCCAGACCAAACACACTACATTTTAGTATGTATAAACCAGGATGCAGTGCTCGGAAATCACTGTTCCATGAAGAAATACAATTGTGCAAAAAGCACATTTTACGCAGAGTTAAAGTTCTAAACTGCATCACAACAATAGCACATTTAAATTACATCACATCAGTAGCACCTTTGCTTTGAGAGCTATGTCCACAGGAAAAAAATAAATTGTACAATAAGTTGTGGAGAAATTGTACACATGCGTAGTTTGTAATTGTTTTAATCTTCTGAAGTGATATTGTCATATTCCTTCACAAAACTGGAATAGCTTTTCACTCAGCTAGTAGAGTACAATAATTTACAGGAGTCATGCAAAAGGAAAACTGCCAACTACATGACCAACCTGTATAACAAAAATAAGCCTATGAATCACTAAAGCTGGTGAAATTTCTGTTATTTTAAAACCTTTTAGGCTCCACTAGTGTATGAATTAAATCGTCAAATTTGCTTATCATTTTCAGTTGTTCAACGGTTGTATCCACTCCTTTTTTCACACTGCTGTGAACCAAAAGCTCAGCCATCTATAAACATACTTTTTGTCATATGATTTTCAAAGTATGTACTTAAAATACATTTTGAAATAGCTGACTTAAAGAAAATCCAAGTAATCAGTGCCTTTATTTATTTAATGCAAGCATAGCCAATATGAAGTTATTCTATTTTTTAAAATTATCTACAATTCAAATAGGTATTAGGGTCAGGTATTGTACACTGCCTTTTACATATGAAGATATAAAACATACACAAGAAAAGAATAATTTTGACACAGAAAATGGCCACATGTAGCGTAGGTGATCATCATCCCTGTACACTAAATAAACCCAGAAAACTGTTTTTATGTATGTTCAATGATAATAAAGTCCATGACAGAAGCTTGCATGTGGCTACAAAATATGAAAAAAAAACTAAAGACATACTGCTGATGTTGCTACAATCATGAAATGATTGGTTTTTTCTAAGGAAACCAAGTAAATTATTCAGTATTTGTATGTGCTCTACTTTTCAGTAAGGGCAGCATGGTATCTTTCCCCTTATATCAGAATTAAAATTCAATTTGCATGTGTGGGTTTTAACTTTTTTAATCAAAAAAAAAAAAGGCAGAATGTAAATGCACAAAAAAAATTTGTCTGTAATACTCATCAAAAATTGATTTTTAAAACCAACAAAGAAAAACCCCAAAGAAATATTAATCAGTTTTTTATTTTGTTTAGCTTTTAGGGGGAACCTTTTGGGCCTGTTTTGCCTTTGGTTTTTTTTGTTTTTTTTTTTAATATGAAACCAGACATGGCATTATCTCTGTAGTTCCACTGGAGAGGGAAAGATGAAACCATTAGCAGGCATCACACAATTTACAAATAAGCAAATAAAAATTTGTTTTGAAATCTAATAAATTAGACCTAAAATCTAGACAGTTTGCAGTAACTTTATTTTAGTTGTTCATTTTTCCTTACACCTCATTTAACTATCTAAAATTTTACTTCTGATAAATATCCTTCTGTGAGAAAAGTTTTTCCCTTGAATTTAGAAAGATGGCAAAAACTTATGAAACAAAAAGAAAGAGTTTATTCAGTGCACTGGGTTTAGTCTCACACTGAGTTCTTTGGGGAGAAAAGACCACTTGGGTTTACAAAATCCCACCTTTTTCAGATAAGCTTAATATATTCACTTTTGCCTAAAAAGGTTTCTTTTCTCTGAAAAGGGGTTTTCCCTTTTTTCTAATTGGCCATTGGCCATCCTCTGTCAAAAGTGATGGATCTTTTGTTCTTAGCCCAAAGAGAGAAAAGAAACCCCTGCGTACCAAACTCTCATATGGCCCTGAAAGATTTTAATTTTTAGGAATTTTTATATTTCCCTTAACCAGCTGAAAAAGACCCTGACACCCAAGTTCACTCTGAGACTTGGATATCTTACAACTTCATTATATGCCTATATCTATATTTTTATTTCTCATACTTGGACACCACTTCACACTAATTTTGTCAAGAACTTCAAAAACACAGATCAAGAGCTTTTTCTTTGAGGTTATTGTTTACTTATTAGACAACTGATACACCCTTTAAAGCAATCATTGGAATAAATGCAGGAGATGCAACAGGATAAACGATGCTGATGCTTTTGATGCTTGAGTTTCTGTACTTAACTGGCAAGCATCTATACATGGTTGCCACTAAACTTTTAAATGTTTTCTTAAAGACTCTGATTCAACGTGTAAGAGTTCTTTTGTACTCACAGAAATGCTCACTGAATGTTAAATGCGCTTCTGTGTTTTAGGAACCTTAGCTGAAATGTTTTGGGGAATGCACTGTACCTTTCAGAAAGGTCTAGTGCTTAATATGACTCTATAAACTTTTCACTGGGCTTTTACATCAATCTTAAAGAGAATTTGAAAACCTAAAAAGTACAATGCAATACCAGCCCAGGGTAATCCCAATACATCCACTAATTAAATCTCCTTGTATTTTTCCAGAGTACCGTGCCAATTTCTTTGATATTAAGAGAGAACCTGAGAGAGAAGCCAAAGCTAAAACCTTTACTAAATGAAAGGCTGCACTCAGTCTCTCACAACTTATTTCCATTAAGGTTTTTATTTGAGAGCTCCCATTACAGCAGTCTAACTAACCCCAACTTCCCATACATGTATTTTTGTGACCCACGATCAACTGGCTGGTAGAGTGGGATTCTATATAACACCACATAGATTGCTTCAGCCAAAAACTAATCTTGCAAAAGCTCTTGGTAAAACAGGCCTGTGCTTTGATACCATTCCCAAGAAAAATAAAAATTGTCAATAACTTGCTTAACATGAAATTATGACAAACTCTTCCTTGCATGTAACATTTCCATTCTACATTTGCGTAAAACCTCAGCGATTAAAGTCAGACAATAAAAATGTTATATATTCAAATGCATTAGCAGTATTTCATAATGCCTTAAACGGATATGAAAAACCTTTGCCATACAAATGATAAAATGTACACAATCTTAAATGTAACACATAAGAACAGCCCATATATGTGTGAAGTGTCATAGAAATCTCAACAAGAAAGTTTTCTCTCTCCTGTGCTTTTTACCTTTGTTTGTTGATAGAGCATTATATTGGTCTTAATATAAAGCCTGTATCCATATTCTTAACAGACAGAAAGACATTTCTCTCTCAAAGCAAAGCTTGATGATCTTAGACTTCCCAAACTGAAAGGAGAAAAAAGGGCTGGTAGAAATTCTAAGACATTGATGTTCTGCACAAAATAATTTTGGAACTATTTACGCAGAACACTCACACAAATAGGGAGGTGTTCACAGAAAGCCTTACCACCCTTAGCAGAAGAACCTGACTGCTGAAGTCATGTTGGTAACACATCTTTTAGGTATGACACGTGGACAGCTATGCATATATATGTGTACATACATATTCATACCCACATATATACCAACTTTTTTTACTTGAATTAAATAAGTGACCTCCTCACTAGAATTCAAATATTGAAATGGATCAAGTCTAAAAATATTGTAAAATTTATGAACTATATGAATTCTCAGAATCATATGAAAACTTCAAGGGTACAGTCCATTGTGATTTGGTCACAAGACTGAATTACACAAATCCAGGTTTACCGTAGTTATGAGTATGAAGAAACAGATTATTATTATGTGAGAGAGAAACCATGGAAAATAAAAAAATTCAGGCTTCATAATTATTAAAGGCTTAGAAGAGATGATGAATCATCTTACAAAGTAAACAATCCCTTGAATATAAAACATTTTGTTATGTATCAGCTAAGGATTTAGTTATGATTTCCCAGTAATTTAGTTATATAAAGAGAGATGAAGAATTCCTGATTATTATTGAACCATCTTAGGATTATAACTATTAGTCTTTGTTTAAGAGTTATTCATAAAAACATTATAGATTCCACTGTAAAAGCTGGTGAATTTCTCCAAAACCAAACAAAAAGGCCAGAGATTTTGTCTTCCTATGGTTTTATGAAGCACTATGTTTTTATTAATTTTGTTTGCAGGAATGTTTGTCTCAATATGTTATTTGTAAAATTATCTATAACAAATGAACTACTGTTTAACTAAACAAAACCCACATGATTCCATCATAACACTTTCAATGAGAAAAAAATGAGAATACAAAGCATAGAATTCAAATAAAATACAAAATAATAAATTTATTCATTTTTATTTACATGTTCCAACAATTAAAAGAGACACATGTTAGGGTCCCAAATGATATGGTATTGTCTGCTTTCCCATATATTCTAACATAGAAATTCTTTAACAACCTTAAATGTGCTTATTAAATATCTAGCAGACATCTGTTAATCTTCCAGTATCTCAAATCAGATAGAATTTGATAAGCTAAAAGAAGAATAATTTCTAACACAAATCCATGCAAGATACTGTCTCTGATGGAGACTGTCAGGTTATTAAGCAGTTGCTAAAAAAAAATTATAAAAGATTTTATATTAAAACAGTAAAATCAAATCTAACCACACACTCACATTGTGATTAGAAAAGTTTTCCTGGAAGGTAGAGTAAACACTTACCTTCATTTTGCAAAGAGAACATTAAAACATTGTGAATTAATGTAATGTGTACATTACACAAGTAACCTGTATAAACCACCATGAAAAACAAATCCACTTGAAATAAAACTACTATATAATTGCTTAAAGTGCAACTCTCCCCCCAAGCTAAACTATACACTGAACATCATGCTCAAAAAAATCTCCTCGGAAATCAGTGGGAAAGAGGAATCTGCACCTCGTATGACTCCAAGGTAGCACAGTTTTTTCCCTGATAGTCTTCAAGAGAGTCACCTCGTGGGCTGGAATTTCTAATGAATCTGAGTAAGTTACTGACGCTCAGATACTCCTCCATGACCCTGCTGTGCAATGACACAAAACAAGCTTTACAGAATTAATAACCTGACCAGCTCTTCTCCTGAATAGGCAAGAAAAGATAAGTTCCCCTCTAAAAATCAGACTCTCTACAAATACATGTGAAATTGTCCCCTTTTTCTATTTGCCTGAGAGCTCATTTTTATAGGATCACAGTAGATTTATAAATGAGAAATGTGAACTTTTGAGAACAGTATCCGTTCTATGCTAACTACCTATATGAATTCTGTACTAGGAATGGCCTAGTGCTAAACAAACTTTTTAAGTCTGTTTTTTTACCCCAACACTAAACCAGGGATGCTCAGAGAGCTTCTCTACTTCAGCAGCAGAGGAGCACTGCAGGTACACATTTTGGGACTGGGGAAGAGGGAGCGTGCAGTACCTATTCCTCTGCTCTCCCTACTCCTCTAACTGCATACCTTCGTCCTTGTTTCGGGAAAGAAGTTGAAGCCCAGTAATCCTACTGAGGGAAGAGACATACTAACACTGTTCTAATCCTCCTGTACCACTTGGTACTACACTTTCCATCACAGGATTTAGAGCCTTAGGGATAGGCACTCCTACAGCAGGATCACACTGGCCAGCAAGAGTTGAATTATTAAAGAACATTTATGCTCACAAAAACTTATGATCTCTTATCAGAAATAACAGCATCAGAGTGGGCGGTAGTCCTCTGATATGTTTTTTAATGTTATTGTGACAGGCTCAGATGACATCATCTAACCAAATAAAGCACAATTTTTCACATTCATTAGCAAGTCAATGAATGGCAGTAATATGCATATATATATATATACATATATATATACCTGAGGAGGCCTATTCTTTTTTTTCTCTAATATCACCTGCCATCAATAAAGATAATGACTTTTTCTTGCCCTCAAAACTTAAATACTTGTGGAGTCTTTCAGATTTCATAGTTCATTATTCACTAGCTCACATCTCTTTTTGGGGGAAAAAAAATAATTTTGGATTGTGGAGAGAAGACCTAAAAATGTTAATCTGTGGAAAAGGTGCATTATGATGGCTTGTTAAGATTGGGAATGTAATTTAAACGCTAACAATATGCATTTTCAAGAATACATTTAAGTGTCAGTAAACAGAGAAAAGTAGTTAAATTTTCACAATATGAAAAGAGTTGTATTGAAATAAATTGAATGGGAAAATTAATTTTAAAATTTGTACATCCAAAGCACTGGAAATTAAAACTTTTAATAACTCTTAACTAACACTACTTAACAGCAAAGGAGATGTTACAGATTGAGATAAATTATCTAACAGGAGAATTGACTAGAAACAACAAAAGCTGAGGAAAAGGCAGGAGAAGAACTTGCACCAATCAAGTAATTTACGACAGCAGAATACTTATTACTTACCAGTCAGTAAAACATTTTGACCAAAACATAGCCAAAATAACTATACCCCAAAATAAACACAGCTCAGCTTTTTCAATCAAAAATTTTTAATCGGAGAACTGACTGCATATAAGAATATCCATGTTTTATGCCTTTTTTGATATAGATATTTGAAATATGTCTAGCGCATGTTTCTGCATGTATATGCAAAGAACACTAAAAATGGCTCTCCGAAGTGAAACAAATTCAGCTACAAACAACGACAAATGAAGAGTTGTGTACTACTTTCAGGCAAAAGCCTAGCGTGAAGCACTTATTCCAGTCTAGAAATAAAAAAGTTGCAGTAAGAAGTTTCTAATCACAAACATAAACAATTATAAACAAAGTGAAAACTGTCCACTGATATCTTGTATCGATTTAGATATTTCACAGCTATACACAGTAATATTCTTTTCTGAAACTTTCATTTGTACCTACTCAGAACAAGCCACGAATTGAAAAAGCTTTATTATTAATAACATATCCTCTGTTTTCACAGTGTAAAGGATGTAAGGGGACTGCTCCTTATGCTGTTATTGACCAAGTGTATCAGAATTGTGTTGGGTTTTAAAATCTACAAGCCTTCTCCAAATCCAATTTTAAGTTTCCTCAAAACTAATAAACCAGATAGAAATTAAACTCCTATTCATTCTAAAATCTTTTTTGGCACTAAATAAACATGGAGAATTGTAAAAGACATATAATCACTTAATAATAGATTAATACATCCTAAAATGGGGAAAAAAAACCCAGATGCAGTAGAATCTTTATTCTTTGATCATTCATGAGATTTTGCTTTAAGTCAAGGAAATTGTTTTTGCCCATTTGAAAAAGAACTTACCAGTCCAATTAGATTTTTAAATCTTCTCACAAATGACCAAACTAATCCATGAATTGTTTACACCTTAATGATACAAATGCACTTTTTTTGTTTAATTTTTTTCTCTTAAGAAAAAGAATAATCACAATCACAATAACATCAAAAAATCCAAGTAATTTCATGAAGCTGAAATTAATAAAGCTTATTTCCCTACAGATTTGCATCTTCGTGTCTAAGGTGGAAAGATGCAGCCTCTGATGGAAGCTTTTCAGAGTCTGGGGACAGCAAACATAGGCATAAGCTGCTGCCTTCATTTAGTAGAGGCCTTCATAGCATCATTCTCCAGTCCACAGATGCTTATCTTTAAAATGCATGTAAGAATTTTATTATCTGTGAGAAGTTCACTCTTTTGTCAAATGCAGTTCATGTTCATAAAGGGTCCAACATTGTTTCACAAAAACATCTGGTGAGGTAATGCTGAGACTGATCAAACAAATTGTCTTATTCAAAATCCTCTCAATGATCATTCAGAAGCAATGGTATATGCATATATTTATTAAAAAAATCAAAATTCAATTATTATGCATTGGGGTATTTAGCCTTTTTGTATGTTTCTGATAAACTAGGACTAGTACATTTTGAACATTGCCTTTCAATGAAGTGTGTAAACCTTTCTTATAGTCACAAATGGTGCCCTTAGAAACATGTCTATCAAACAGACCACATGTCTTTAGAGGGATACTTGCAACACTAATTCTTCCTTAAAGCTAGCTTTAAACTTTTTGACTAGTAAATAAATACAGGGCAACTATAATGTGCCAGGTGTAGAAAATGAATATTTACTTCTATTGAATTTGCATTGCCTGCTCACAGGCAATTAACACATGGCTAATTTTTTTTTATATTGTGACATATTCTGATAACAAACTGCCTGAATCACATTCATGATAGTTATATTCAAAGATGAAGAAATATGAGACTGTAATCATATCCCCCAATCCCTGCATTATTCCCAGTTTTTTGTACCACTCCTAAGAAAACACTGCATACTGTAGGGTTCTAGGATTAAATTATTTAAATGACAGGGAAAAAAGTAATAACTGAGGTGTTTATGCATATACAAAGAAAAGAACAAAAACTGAGTCAACAACTCGATACCAAGCTGAACAAAAAAGAGATAAAAAAAGAAACAGCTTAAACAACGGGTGCAATTTCAACTTGAATAACTAAATTATGAGATGTACAGATGAGGTAAAGGAATACATTTTCATCTAAAACTTAAGTTTTCAAATACAAGATAAGCAAAAAATTTACCACATTACTCTGCTGATTATGACATGCCTTGTTATTTGGTACTTTTTAATTTCTATGGTGTTTTTCACTGCCGTGTTTAGTGTTAGGGCTGCATTTTGTTTGCCTTAGTAACCATGAATATTACATGCATTGTGCTCAGTTTTAGAACATGAGACTTTCTATATTTGTAAGTTTCTTGCTAACATGCTATGGAATTCAAAATCTGTGGGACTTTGGGACCTTAATTTCGGCCTCTGGCAATGAAGATGCAGCTGTTCATTTACAAGCCATCATCACAGCTACAGAAGTTTTAAGATTAAGTTTGAAAAGCCACTTTCTCAAACTTTGAAAATTATTAAATTATAACAGAATCAGTGCTATTTTTATAAGAATTATTTTTACTTGTCGACTTTCTTACAAATTTGAAATCAAACAAAACTGATTTTACATAGCACTCCACCTGAGCTTGCACCACGTTAACATTGCAGATTACATATCAGTATTTCATTATTGATGTAATGTTTGCTCCTCACATACATAATTACAATATATCATCAACCATGACCCACTCAAGACTCTTTTGAAGTTGACATTATAAATTTTATTCTACATTTGCTCAAGTGCAATTTAATGTTGCTAGCACAATTTATTTAAATGAAACTTCTTTTATCATTGAATCAAATAACTATGAAGTAGTGTTATTGGTTTTATAGCAATGCCCTTAATAAATAAACTTATAAAACTAAGCAGAAAATTTTATCAACATATGAAATCTACATATCTCTGTTGACATCTACAGATATCAACATATGAAAGGGGTCAACATGGATCAAGGGTCTGGAGAATCTCTCTTATGAGGAAAGGCTGAGGGAGCTGGGTGTGTTCAGCCTTGAGAAGAAGGGACTGAGAGGGGACCTCACCAATGTGTGTAAGCATCTAAAGGGTGGGTGCCAAGAGGATGGAACCAGGCTCTTCTTGATGGTGCCAAGCAATAGGACAAGAGGCAATGGGCAGAAACTGATGCACAGGAAGTTTCAGCTGAACACGAGGAAGAACTTTACTGTGTGACTGACTGAGCACTGGAACAGATTGCGCAGAGAGGTTGTGGATTCTCCCTTGCTGAAGATATTCCACAATTACATATCTGGATGTAATTATGTGCCATGTGCCCTAGGATGACCCACCATGCTCCCCTCCAATCTGACCAATTCTGTGATTCCGTGAAATGTATTTTTTTTAACTGACATGAAAGGACAGCTGCATACCTGTGCTACAAGTTATTTTTTCAAATAGGATACTCTATTTCATAGGATTAGGACTAATCCAGGGTGCAGAGGTCTGATCATGATGGAGTCCAGAAACTCTGTAAAATAGTACCAAAGTTAAATTTCTGTGGCTAAAATCCAAAGTTCTGCTGTATTAGGTGGCAATGCCTTAGAAAAGTTAGCAAGCAAGCTCTCAGGGCACTGTCAAGATGAGCAGATGACACTAACAAAAGTAGCGTTTTCAGACAGCTGATAGAAATAGTATCACATTGTCATGTTTCTCTTTCTCAATAGTAACAGGAACTTTCCTTATGTATGTAGCAGTTTAACTCCTAGTAGCTCCTTAATATTCTGTCCTGAGTACAGTCATATGAAAGAAAAGCTTCTTCTCCAATGGACAATATAAGGATCACCAAGATATTAGTCCTTTAGTCCAAAAAGCTGTAAGACAAGAAACCTATTTTTCTCTTTCATTCCTCCTCCTTTACCTCACAAAATTTTTCTCTTTGTTAAAAAAAATAATATTGGAAGGCAGTGTTTCCTAAAGCAGGCCAGGACTCCCAAAAGACAATCACCCAAGTTTTGTGATTTTCCTATAAAGAAGCAGATCTAGTTTCGTTTCCCTACAGATCTAGCCAGTGACAGGAAACTGCAGTAAAACCTTTTCTTTGCAGACACCCTGGGGACTTCCTTCAGTAGCAGCAGACAGACATAAAATGCAAATAAATATAAAAGACTAGAAAAAAGTGTGCGGTGAGCTGTTGGTTAAGAAAAATGGTATCATAATAGTTCAAGATCTGGATCTATATGATTTGTATTGCTGTAGATGCCACAAATTCAAGTAGATGAGAATTTTTGAAGTAGAGTAGGCAAGGAATTTCTACTCTTTTGTATGCTTCTCACAAACCTCTCCTTCTACTCTGCAGAAGCTCTCCAAAGTGGTGGTGAAAATCAGAGAGAAATGTAACTGAAAAGTCACATATTTTTTGTACATTTGTTTACAGTGATAAGCAATCACCAGGAGAACTGCTTTCTCACTATCAGCTAAGTAAAATTTAGGAAGCATAAAAGATTTACAATTATGAAGTCGGCATTAGGAGCTGGATATCTAAGAGCTGTATTTCCTTATTTGTTACATCACCACCTCTGGCACACACAATTCAGAATAAAGATAATTAAAGATTATATACGCCTCCAACAAAATTTTAGCATGACATAGTATTTTGTCGTATTACTTTCAGGTAGGTATGGCTCACATTATTAAAGACTATTTTGTATGGCATGTATTCAAAAGAAATCTAAGATTAAAATTCACGCTTCAACTGTGTCTTTTCCTGAACATGTATGTAGAACCACATATACACACACACTGGAAAAATTGCTATTTTAGTTTTATTAATGTTTACATGACAAACTTTAAATGCCACATATTCTGGTGACTGACTTATGCAAGTCTGCTCCAGAGTTATGACTCAGTGATGTAAATTTTATTTCCCTAATCAATTTTATCATTTTGTCCTGTTAGAATTGCATTTCTTTCCCAGTTGACTCAAATACCTGAAAGGAAACCCCTTCAAGGTAATTCTCTGATGCAGTTACTACAAGGTGGTCATAGTGATAGCATGTATGTGACTACAGTTCTGATGCTCATTCCAGAAATTGTCAAATGTCACCTGACTTCTATCAGAGTGAAGGATTTAGCAAGGAAGTGTAACATGCAGAAATTTTACATGCTAGTGGAGATTAGAGGTCATTGGTCTCAATCATGAAGTTAACCCTGCTCAACTATCTAATAACAGATCTGCCTATAATGCAAGTCATGAAAAGCTCCTAGGAAATGAGCATCTCAGACCTCCAAAGTGATAATAAAAAGTAACCAAGTAACCAAGTAATAACCAAGAAAGTAACCAAAGAAGATTTTCCTCTGCTCTATGGGTCTATGTACGAATATGAAAGTTCTAGGTTGAAATAATTAATAATATCCTCTAAGTCAAATGCTATTCAAATGCTTAAGGAATATGTGCTAAGTAGCAGTATGGTTGAACAGCTGTGATAAAAAAAGGCAGCCCACAGGGAATACAGCAGGATAAACCTCCAGAATTTAAAAAAGATCACCAATGAGATTAGCTTTCCTATTGGAAAAATATTTGTTCTATATCTTTTTAATACACAAGACCTAGATATTTTACAGAAAATTCAACTGTATTCTAATCATAATCTAGTATACCCACAAACATCGCTTGCCTAAGACAGTAAAGATTTAGGACAAACTTTTGTGCTTAGATTATTTCTTACAGTATGCAAGATAACACTAACTTTTCCAATCAACACTACAGTATCTCATCTAACAGGCCTCCTGGAGGATGTGGACAAGCAGAGCAAAATACAGTTTGCTGCAAATTCACCACAAAGGATTCAGACAGTTTGTTGGGTTTGTTTTTTGTTTTGCTTTTTTTTTCAGTATCGATATTTTTCTCTATATTCCTAAGGTCTTGGAGGTTTATTAAAGCAAACGGATGTCAGAAAGTAAGTAGGGCAATGAAAAAGGATGAATGTAAGGCATTCCTTTGTCCGTGGGGAAGGAAGATATTTTCATATAAATATGTATAGATACATACACACCTATCTAGAAATATTTTATAAGTAAAAAAAAAAAAAAGCTGCTGTCTAAAATTCTTTAAATCTTTAACATGAATGGCCTAATAAGAAAAAAGTATTCAGAGACATTGAAGAAAACATCACAAACAAACAATAAAGCATATTTGATAATGTTAATATCTCAAGTCTTTTCATATCAACAACCAGGCATTCTGGCAACTGCCACTGTAAAGATCCAAAGTCCTTGTCTTTGACCAAGAAGTATTTAACATAACAACAAAAGGGCAAATATAGAAGCAAAAAGCCCAGTAAACAGCAAACTGCCACTGCTCCATTACTCCGCTTAAAATAAACAATTGGACAGGACATGATTAAACAGAATTACGCTAATAAGTATAGTTTACATGCACATATTTTCATGCATATAAATAAGAGGCAATGCCATATCATCTCTGTCAGGAAGTCACCTTCATTTGCAAGGACGTGAATTTGAGCCATATAGCTACTCAGTGGATCAAAATTAAAATGGAAGCAAGTCAATTTTGTGATTATTAGTATAATAGGCAAGAACTGGGGTGGTGAGCCATCAATCCTAATTAAAGGCTGCAATTAAAGAATACTTCAATCAATCATCTCTCTGAAAGTATACTCTATTGATTGCTACTTTAATTATTAAAATCATATTAAAATAAAATTCAGATTTAGTTATCTACCAGCTACTTCAAGATATTATTCTGAGTCTTATAACTAAATCAGTGACATCATAAGTAGGATTAAAATTTATTTTCTTTTTTTTCATAAAGAAACCCTAGAAAGGATACAAAAGAATTTTACTTTCTGACCCAGTCTATGTTACCATTAACTTCCCATGACAGTCCTTTAGTACTTGCTTTTACTCCAGCAGTACTTGTAAGACTACCTATTTGTGTGCTATGCACTTCAAGTACATAATCCTACACCAGGTATTTTAAGAACTTTTGACACAGACAAAACCCAAACCTAGTTCTGTAAGTAATAGGGAGAAATGTTAAAATGCAATTCATAATTTTGCAGTTCAAACTGAAATAAAGGCAGATGAAAAGCAGAGTTCATAGCTAATGACAACAAGGTACTTGACTCAGTCATGTTTTATCTTCCTGTGAAGACAAAAAACATATGTAAGAAAATATTTGAAAATATAATGAAGATAATTGAATCCTGACCACAAATTTCAACATAAATGCAGTCTCAGTTAAGAAAAATATAGAAAAGATTCAAGCAAATAGACTGTCAAATACAAAAGAAGCAGAGCTGTGGGTGTGGAAAGTAAAAATTGCAAAAAATTGCTTGCCACATAAGTCCTTGCATAAACAGAGCTTTTTACTCCAGTATGATAAATACATAAAAGCCATTTGCTGCATTCTTAAGTACATCTGCTATCAGTATTATCACATACAGTTTATTAATATCTGCAGTAAGCTGATGTAATGACAAGAAAGTAATTTATAATTGAAACGCTCATGATTTTAACTGCACAAGTACAGTATCAGGTGTATCAACACAACTGCTTTGTTACTTTCTCAAAACAATATCTAAAGCATTATTTGAATGTTGTTTGAATTAATAGATTATCAGATGCTTTCAAAGACTGTATCCACTTGACTTAGAGAGAGTTGAGCTACAAAAGTTAAGAAAGAATATGTCCTTAAAATCTTGAATTTGCAAAAATCTGCTCCAAATTGTCAAATTCCACAGCTAATTTTCAAGTTGATAATTCCATCAGCAGGTGGCCAGGCTACAGAAATCTATGGATTTATGACTGCCACCCACTGCTCTGCAACTGTGGCCTGTAATCAGGAGAAAAAAGTAATTAAAAACACAAGAAGGGAGAAAACGAATAAAAATAAAGGAAAATTGTTGATAATAAAGTACCTTATTTCATTAATCCAAAGCTGATGCTAACAGAAATGTAAGCATAATCAAATCCTAGAAGCCAAAAATTCCAGCTGCTTGTTCAAAAATAAAGATCAAACTTTACAAAACAAAGTAAGGTTTTAACTAAAGAATCTAATGAAATATCTATCAATCAAACTTGCTTTTCTTAATTGTGTTCCACCAACTTTAGCTTCCTTTGAAAGTCAAGTAACAGCAGGCAGTAGCAGCAGGTGAGAAGGAATAGGCAATGGCAGCAGGTAAGATTAACCATAGGTATCTCACAGTCTGGCTGAACACAAGAGCATAGGTTTCAAAAACCTGCTATTGATTTAGACTCATTGACTCAGGTTACTAAAACCACTACAAAGCCAGGGTTTTTTCCAGTGAGAATATATTTCTTCAGAGGGTAGAAATGTCCTAAAATATCTTGGGAAATCAGTGAGTTACCCGCAACCTTTTATAATAAATTCCACATTTACATGGCGTTAATTCTTTAATATTACATCATATCATCTAATCACATTGAAGAAAGACAATTATAAAGAGTGGTGCAAAGGAAATTAACTATACTGATTTCTGATTTCAGACAAAATATTTTACAATGAATATCAAAAATGTTGTTCCAGATCACTTATCCTTTGAAATACTTATGTGGAAAATTTAGGCAGTAGTTGATGACAATTAAGAACTCTTCTCTGCAATCAACTTTTTTTTTTTTTTTAATTACCATGAGTTATCAATGCTTACTAAAAATCACTGAAAATTAAGAAAATACAATCATACTAGTTCATATTTTAAAGACAACCACAAAAATATACCGAAGTTTTTTTGCAAGAACAAATGCATTGGCATCAAGCTAGCTATTAAACTTCCTTGCCAGTGAGAAGAAAGTTTCTGCATTTATATAAAAAAAGTAAGCTCAAAAAATATCTTTAAAATAATTACCAAGAAGGAGGGATGGGGGGGAATATTACAACAAAGCAACAACTAAATAGCTATTATCAATTTATACAGCAGGACTATTCTGGTCCTCCAAGTGCCTCAGATTCTAGGGACAGGATTTTAAGAGTTACATTTGTGCAGTAACTGACGTGTTCAGTTTTCCTTACAATAGTGATTTAAATTGCTCAGAGAAAGAGTTGTCATGCTGAATGCAGTTAATCATTGAGGATTAGGCAAGCTAGCTTACAAAATTTTGGCTTTTCCTATCATATGAAATTACTTTAAAAAATTAAAACTGTACAAAATCTGATTCCACCCATTATTGGCAGTCCTCAAATTTGACTGACTTTGCCAGGAGATGTAGGCTTCCATGTGAAGCCCAAGATTCATAATTTAATAGATGAGGAACAAAACCCATTTACCAAGTCTTACTGTCAATTTATACCATCTGTACATGATGTTACTTACACTTTTACACCTCATTAAACAAAGCTTTTATTTGTTTGTTTAAGTTGTTTGGGTTTTTTAATCAACCACAGTTTTTTTACAAAACTATTTCTAAAGCTGTTTCTAGAATAACACTAAGTTTTAAAGAGACACAATCACATTGTTTGGTACACAAATTATATGCAGAGCCAGAGTAAGTACTGAAAACAGCAGTAATGATTCTTCTTTATTTTTCTTTTGTCTTTGAAAAGCAGTAAAATTTATGCTAGGAAATACTGAACATATTTGAGTATAATTTTTACCAAAATGCATTTAAAAGTAGGTTTGTTATGTTACAGTTAGTTTTAAAATTATTCAGTTTTGATAACTGTCTTTTCATAAGTCTACTTGCCAGAAATAAATAGACTATTACTCTAGGATCACTTTCACAGCCTCCTCATTCAGACTCATTACTATTAATTTCATTTATATTGTGCTTGTTGTTTGTTCTCAGCCATGATATACATCTGTCAATATTAAATTACACATTGCTAGTTTTTCAGTTTATTTTCCATACCAATATTCTGTATTAATCTCTATGCACTAATTTCTCCTAACAAACACCAGCATTTCTAGATTAAAAGACCAAAATCACTTTACTAAAGTAAGATTAGAAATTTGGTTTTGAATTAAGATTTCACTAGATTGTTATAATACAAAATGCACATTTGAAATTAGAAATAGCTACATTTAAAAACAGAATAAAACCAGATCTTATATGCCATCATAAAACAGGGGGGGGGATTGTCCTGATTATGCACAAAGAATATCTTAGCTCTGGGCAAACAGACTGTTAGCAGTGGACTGTTACACTGTGGATGTGATAATCTGTATTTAGTGCTTAAAGTAGCGCAGTGAATGAAAACAGACGCTAAGGAGAGCTTTACATTTTGCAGATTACTGCAAAAAGTCAGAGCATTGATGAGACTATTAATAATAAAATGAAAAAATTCAGTAATTCTGTGTACAGGTGCAGACATTGGAGGTCCTGACAGACACTTGGACAAACAGCTAAATCAGTTATTACCCCAGTTGCACACAACCCCCTTCTGACAGATGCAGCTGCGCCTGAAACAATGACATCTGATCAGATTAGAAATGAACTCCTGAACCTTCAGTTTTCAGCCTGACATGGCAGGCTAAACCAAAATTGGAAATGGTTTACTGTAATATGCTGGGCTGAAACCTGTGGTAGTTCAGGAATTGATTTGAGTGGACCATACGCTCCTGTCTTGAGGACAGAAAGTCCAGGGCTGTAGGCAGCAACACCTTAAGAGGTCTGATTTGTAAACCCTGGGCTACATCTCTGTCAGATCATTCATATGCAAGAAACATTATAAATGCATATACAATTAGAGTGAACACTAGAAATGTAAGAATTACCATAGCAGCTAAAATTACTGGTCTAGCAATTCTGGTGCCCTGTTCCCAGAGAGGGTTAGTGTCAAACATTTAAAAGGTAAGCATAAAGAAACCCTATGTGAGGCACATATGAATTCCTATCAATTTTAATGTCATATTATTATATTTTATTCTCACTTTAGCTTTGGAAAGCACTAATCTTAGAATCCTAATTTATTCAGCTAACACTAAGAATATACGTGAAACTGGAATTTTGATAGGGTGAGAAATGTCTTTAAATCTTTGAACAACAAAAGTGTTCCTATGAAATGAACATCAGGGCCAGTGAATACAGACTATGCTTACATTTGTACACCAAGCAGAACTATGCCCATAGGAACAGTCATTTTTCAAATTTAAGTATGCCCTGACAAAGGAAGGACTGTAAGGGGTCAGATTTTGTAGAGAAGAGTTTCAGTGGTCTAAACAATTAATTCATGCCCTGCCTGATATTATCTCCAAGCCTATTCAAAGCAGTTAGCAGGTGTGAACTAACTACTATAGCATATATTTCCTGTTGTGCTGCCTTTTGTTCATTTTGTGCATTATCTGTAGCATCTAAACAATAAGTGACTCTTACAGCCATTGACCAAAAAAAAAAAAGCCCAAACTCGAAACCCCCCAACTTTTTATAAGTGTGTTTAGTTTTAAAATAATAGATAACCCCCTATATTTATGGCAATGCATTTGTCTTGATTTATGGTAGTGGTTATTTTTGATCTCCCAGAAATATATCTGAGCATCTCTGATACAAAAGAACACAAAGTAGCTAAAACCATCTAAAAATAGCTTCATTTTCACAGAAATATGATTCTATAGTTCTCAAACTGTTGGCATTCAAACAATCAGGTAGTTTTAAATCATATCAGTAAATTAAAGAAATGCAATCTAATTAGTGCAATATGTTCAAGTGATTCACAATGAACACAGATTTCATACATGCTCTAGTTTCCTTGATGGACCATGGTATTAATTTCTTTTTAAAGGAACAGTGATTTTTTTTTCTTCCAGAAAATGAATTTTTAAAAAAATAGTAAAAAGTGGAAACAAACAGAAAATTGCATTTTCTTATTGGCGTCTTAGAGATGTGGTGACTGTTTTTGGCAGAATGGTTCTATTCAGATCAGTATTATTTTCAGATATCTCAGTAGAGCTGAGATGACAACCTTTAAATTGGTTTTGAAAACAGGGCACACTCGTGAAAATTGTGGATTAATAAGACTTAGGTTTTAAACAGCGGGCTTCTGAATTGTTTCTGACCTTTAAGCTTCAACATCAGACTACACTGTAGAGTGAGTCATACTAGCATTCTAAAAATATATATTGAACTCAACATACTGAATTTTTGCCAATAATACATAATTCACATATGTTGAAATTAATTTACTTTCTATATAAACTAAAGCTCTTTTCCACATCAACAGAGGATTAATTATCAGTCACTGATCTGATTTAACTTCCATTCAAATTTTACTGTTCTAGCAAAGGATTTTTCTGCTCTGGTTTTATGGTTAGAGTGCAATTATTCTCAGTTTCTTTAGGGGAGGTCAAAAGCAGGCTCTGTTAAACAGCATGACCAACAGCCTTTTTCTTCTTGCTCAAAAGAGAAGTCTCACTAAAAATATAAGAAAACATGTTCAAAACCATGAAGCTGGTATCATTTTGCTCTATAGTTACTTAAGTGCATGGTCCATGCAAACACTTGTGAGAGGAATACAGTCATACTAAATTGGATGGACTTGGTATTACTTGGGGTAGAGAACAGGAGCAGAAATACTATTATCTAAATAATTTTTATATATCTGTCACTGTATGATGGAGAATAATGCATAGGAGGTGTTGTAATTCCAATGGCAATAAATAAAGTGAAAAAAATAAGGGAATATTTTACCAGCAAACTTTAACCTTCTGAAACTTTTTCAGATAGAGTCCATAGTATCAGTATATGTTTGTAAAACATTTAATCCTTTTTTAAGATAAAAAGCACTTAGAAAAAAAAGCCCCACTTATTTTAAACCTGGAATTTACTATTTGATTGCAAAACCTGAATATTTTAATTCAGTTTCAAGCTGCACTGAGGTTTCAAATTAAATTGAGCTCACTTAATTAGGCTACACTGAAAACATCCCTCCCAGCCCAAGCAGCTATTAGTAAGTTTTAAGTTCTTCAAAGCAGTCATCTGGGAATAATAAAAAAAAAAGGAGTCAAATTCTCCGAGATAATATGAAAGTTATCACAGTTGAAAAAATCTGAAAATATATCAATGTATAAAGGCTGCTTTTCCTTGGTTGATGCTGAGTACGTGGCAAAGCCATGTCAGCTGAATGATTTCTCTTATAGCCCCAACCAGTAAACACAAAGTCATTTATAAAAGACCAAAATCATGTTGCCTCAGCAGAAATGTACTTTGCTTATTTCATTTTGCTTGCTCCAGATAATCAACCATTTTTCAATATAGTGAAGGATCATATACTGTGATGTCATGCTGCAAAATGAGCAATGGTATGATGAAATTAAAAATTTCAAGAAGTAATTTTAGTAATGCAGAAGGAGCCTCAAAAAAAAAAAAAACAAACCAATTATTTTCAAATATTTAGCAATTTTTCTCATTAGTCATGCATATTTAAATGTAGATTAAAAGAAACCTCATCTAATCAGCTACATTAAGGATTTTGATTGTATGAAACATGTGACTGCCTCACGTGTTTTTGTTTTGTTTCTGCAACTGGTAAGTACAGGATTAGGTTGCCATATTTTACTTCCTCATATTTTTGTTATGCTATATTAAATTAGTCAAGTGCCTGTCTAAGTTTGAGTTTATTCAGCTGTTCAACTGACTTTGCAAAATATACTATATTCATGTTATTTTATATGATTGCTATGTTTTGAATTATTTTCAAGATGCAATGAAAAGATTTGAAAATTGGCATATTTAAAATGGGATTTTTAGCTGCCACGAAAACAAAATATTGAAACCATATTAATAAAATATATGAAAACCAGTTCTCTAATGTTTTGGCTTCTTCATTCAATAAACAGGTCATCGCATAACTAAGTGGGAGTTGCTGGATAATTATATAAGCAACAATAAAATCTTTAGGGAGAAAAGAGAAAGCTCACTCTTGTTGTTAAATGGTTATTAATTGTTCACTGAGGACAAAAGGTTGGTTAAAGCTTTTTTTTTTTTGTAACATCAGTATATACACAACTGTTAAACAGGCATTGTTTAAAAGTCCTTGCCTACTTTCCTGAGAAAATTCAGGGTATTTACTGAACTTTCAATACAGGTACTATTAAGAGGATGTAACCCCCTTTTATTAACAAAGTAACATATTCCTTTAGAATGGTAAGACAAACACAGTTAGTGCTATTTCACTGAAAATAATTTCATTTTGAAAATACTTTCATTTCATATTAAATCTTAGTTAAAAATGGAAATATGTTAGTGTCTATAATTATATTTCTTTTCAGATTTCTGTTCTAGTTATGGCATCCTATTCACATCTTGTCTCAAACAGGTTACCATCAAGGTAATTAATTTTTTTAGGTTCACAGAATAGTTATCCATTGTTTGAGCTCCAATAGCCACTACTACTAGAGGTAATAGAATATTTTCTATTACTATCTATGGGTATGTAAGATACATATTTTGTCCACCAACTTCATAGTCCTTTGTTGCCATTGTAGCAACTTAGTATTTCAGCACTGGAATCTGGGAAGTGCACAGTTTCATACTGTCTTGTCTTCACATCGTGATCGCTTTCTCTGCTCCTCTCACATAAACAGAATTCTTTCCATTCCCCAAAATCCTACATCCCCTACTGCAGTCTCAGGATCCCCAGCTTATTGTGAACCTCACCTTCTCTGGATAAGGTTTATACATTCAATTTCTTCCTTCCCCATACTACTTTGATGTAATGATGAGTATCTAAGGTCAAGGGAAAGAAAAATAATCTTTCCAACCCTTACTTCTGTGGCCAAAACCGTAGACTCCTGCCAGCCATGAACAGATAGTGCAGTGGAAAATGTTTTTTGCTGTAGCTGTAATGGTCTAAGGATACAGGTAGGCTAAGGGAAGAATTTTTTTATACCCTTGGAACAACTGGTATGGTGAAGGGGTGGGTGAAGAAAAAGCTAGGCTAAAGCAAAGTTTGTCCTGCTGCTTCTAGTGAATGGTCTTTTTAGTTCAGGTAGTTTTAGGACAGAACATCTGAACTGGAAAAAACTAGTTGAACTGCTAGGTTCACGTTCAGCTAGAGGGCAGTAACTCATGGTGCATGAACTCAAGGATCAGCACAGGAATGAGTATCCACCTTCATCAACAGAGAAACAAAGAAACAGACATTTAGTGAAGTTCAACAAGATGCAGCGCAAAGCCATGCACCTGGAGAGAATTAAACCCATGCACTGGTACAGGCTGGAAAGTAACAAGTTGGCAAGCAGCTTTTTAGAACAGGTCTGATGGACACAAAACTGCCCTTGAGCTAGCAATGCACCCTTGCAGTAAGAGAGCCCCATATCATCCTGAGCTGCATTAGGAAGAACTTCACCAGTACCATCTCAATGTGTATAAATAACAGGTAGGAGGAAATAAAGAATATGAACCCAGACTCTTTCAGCTTTATCCACTGAAAGGACAAGAGGCAATGGGCACAAATTGAAACAGAAAATTCTATTTAAACATAAGAAAAAGCTTTCATGGTGTAAGTGTGATAGTACACAGGAACTGGCTGCTCATAGAGGTTTTGCAATCTTCATGAGAGGATATATTTAAAACCCAACCCAATGCTATTCTAGCTGACCCCTTTTTGAGTAGTAGCCTTAGACTAAATAATCTCTAGATGTCCTTTCCCACCTCATCTATTCTGTGACTCTGTGTGATCACAGAAAGACGCAATAATTTTGTAGCCAAAGTAATATGTATCTAACGACCATATATTAACTTAGCTTTCTATAAAACTGATAATAGACAAATTTTAACAAGGAAAAAAAATACATTTTCTACATGTACATATTAGCCAAGTTTCAAGCTCCTGCTCCTAAAAATGCAATTGAAACAGAAATGTGTCTCACTCAAGAGCTATATGGTTTTTTCACCCTCTATATTAAATGGCTGTAACAAAGAAAAGGAACCTTTCAAAAGATGCATTATATCCTCTATGTATCTGGGGGGGAAGGAAAATTCCTTTTAAAGGTCTAATTAAGGTGTCAATTATACAGTCTTTGAGGATAATTGAGAAGTATATTTCTAAAGGTGAATATTTTTAAGATAAAGTAACAAACATAAAGTTTGATGGTTTGCACAAAGAACAGCTAAACATCATTAAGATTGCCAAGTATCCAAGGTAAAGGTTTAACTACATAAATATAGCAATTAAGAGCATGAAGAAAATCACATTCTTCACCATTGAAGCTATGCAAAGAAAATCCTCTGTGCATGGAGACGATGACTGGCATTACATAATTCCAGAAGATCATTTAACCATACGAGTTCAGTGAGACACCTACAGGATTCTTTTCCCAGTATACAGTCACTACACTGGAATGTTGTACATTGGCATGGACCTGAATTAGGTCACTTAGGCGTAACTTGAGTATAACTAGCAATGTGCTTGCATTAATATATCAGCTCAGACAGGCTCTTTACCCCTGTCAAACAAACATACTAAGTTGCAAGAATGTTTTTAATCAGTATCAATGGTCATTCTTAGAGAGGAAATACAGATGCCTACAACTCAATTACTTTTGCTCATGTTAGACACTCAGAATAAAAGCTGTATAAGAGTTTATTAGACTTTTCCAATTTTCTAATCAGTGCTGATAAATGTAAGACCAAACAAAGAATCATAGAATGCCCTGAATATCCTGGTAGCAACCACAAAGATCATCAAAGTCCAACCCCTGGCTCTGCACAGGACTATCCCAAGAGTCACAGCATGCGTCTGAGACTTCTGTCAAATGCTTCTTGAAATCTGTCAGGCTTGGTGCTGTGACCACTTTTCCCTGGAGCCCCAGTACCAGTGCCCAACCACCCTCTGTGTGAAGAACCTTTTCATAGAATCATAGAATCAGCTGGGTTGGAAGGGACCTCTGAGATCATGAAGTCCAACCCTTGATCCAATACCACTGCGGTTACTAGACCATGGCACTAAGCACCACAACCAGTCTAATTTTAAAAACCTCCAGGGACAGAGAGTCCACCACTTCCCTGGGCAGCCCATTCCAATGCCTGATTACCTTCTCGGTAAAGAATTTCTCTCTAAAAATTCTTCCCAAGAATTTTTTCCTAATACCTAACCTAAATCTCCCCTGACACAGTTTTATGCCATTCCCTTGGGTCTTGTCACTGGTCACCACAGAAAAGAGATGAGCACCTGCCCCTCTGCTTCCCCTAATGAGGAATCTGTAGACTAGGACGTCTCCCCTCAATCTCCTCTTCTCCACACTGAACAAGCCAAGTGACCTCAGCCACTCCTCATTTGGGGCTTTTCCTCTAGATATAGGTAGTAGGTATTTCTAAAAGTTAATTATGGTCAGTCAGAAAAATTATAAGCAATTAAAAGCAGCACCTTTAAACAGGCAGTGCTAAGTCTTACTTCAAAAACTTGCTCCACCCGTAAATAAAAAAAAAGGAATCCTCCTTCTCAGAGTCTGTTGAAATTGTAGTCATTAGTAGCTGCCAGCAAAGTAAAACTGAATGTTTACCATTATCATACCAAGCAGATTTCCTGAAATTGTATAAAACACACCCTCTTGTTTAGGAGCAAGAACTGCATACCAAGTCACTCCCATCCTAGCCAAATCCATGTGTGCTGAAGAGCAGGCCTGACCTCTAATGCACTGCTGCTAATGATTTAAAAAGCCTAACAATCCTCACACTACTCCTTTATCTTCAGAGATTAAAACATGATTTAGGGATTCATTTATCAACTTAAAGCATTTAAAGGTTTTACTATGAGAAAATTAGTATTTTTTAAACAATGGGTATAATTTTAGAATTTCATTGTTGTTGAATTTTCATGCCAAACTTAAGGGAAAGTTATCTGAAATTTTAAAGGCAATGAACTAATCTGTCATTTTAGATTCCAACATTCAGATTTTACTACTATTCCTACCTTTCTATGCAACTTCACCAAATGTGAAATATATCTTCAACTAATAAACTTTCTGTTAATTTCTTCAAATTTATCAGGTATTTACTAACTGAGGACTGACTTTCATGATGATAATTACCAAACTGCATCTAAAATTGAGACACCACAATTATGTAACCATCTCTGCAAAGGCAGATATGTTAGTATCCTTCATGAAAACAAAAAGCAAAATGCAACCAATATGTTAAAACCTACCAAATATGTGTAGGTTTTAACAAGTAGTGAGCAGCCCAATTAAGAACTCAATTTCTAAAAGCCTTTTTGTCACAGTTCACAACTGCTCTCCTAACATTTCTGTTGATTATACAGGAAAAGGAAAAGAACCAATCAATTACTTTCCCCCAGAAAGCCCTGGCTTTTTCTCGCTGCTATATCCTCAGTACTGGCCAACGCCCCTTCCCATTCCAGTTCTGCACTGAAATTTTTTAACAGATGTAGGAGGTGATTAAATCTATCTTAGACTGAGGTCCGTAAAACACAAAGTAATGGATTATGGAAGCTATCTTGTGATGTGGAACAGAACTGAAACTTCATGTTTCTAGATTTTTTACACTGAATAAATGCAAAAATATTTCAACATAAAAATATTTTTCATTCAAAAGCACAATGTATTATTTTTCCAAATAAAAAGACACGCAGTATCTTTGGAACTATATCAGGATAGGATGATTTTTGTAGAAATTGGTGGAGTACAACCTATTCTAATCCACCTCCCAAAGTAACAACAGAAAGAAGTCCCTACGTACTCAGTACTTTCAAGATACTTCCATTATTTTGTTCTATATCACAAAAATACAAATGCGATATTTCAAGAATAAACCGTCTAATCTTTCATGTGTCAAGAAACTGTGCAACTACCTTCATGTACACAGCTGTTTTGTCACATATTCTTTCAGCACACAGCCCACAGACATGCAACATCCTAATGGTTACTAGTGTAAGTGGGAGCTCAGCAGTTCTAGGAGAAGCAGCAATTACGTTTATCACAGCTCAGGACTTGTTTCCCGCTTTTGATACCCTGTTTCCTGTTTGTGCACATGAAGCACTAATCTCTTCCCACCACCTGCACAGCAATTCTGCTGCTCCTTGAGAGGATTCCCACAGCACATAAGTGCCCCACTACCCTATTGACAATGCAGCAGGTCTAAATGGATTCAACTTCTGACATATCTTCCTTTTGGAAATTTTTAAAAGGGGTGAGTATGGTAGCCTACACAAGCATATTTTAAAAGAAAGGGTTATTTAATCCAAAAGGCAAGGATACAATATGACAGATGAAAAAATTCTCAACACAAATAGTCTGGGCAATCTAACTTAAAAGTCACATAGACTAATTCATTCAAAATTTTAATAACTGCAAAAAAAACCCCTCACAGCAAACTGCTCCTTCCTCCAACATGTTTTCAGATTGAATTTTATTTTTGGTCACTCTAAGGTTCTTTGTTCTAGTTTCCTGCCTAGATTTCCCCTTTTCCTGTGCCAAGGCAAGCCGTTAAAGTCAGGATGATCATAAATAACCTTTAGAAGCAGATGTTACCAAACAGTTTGTTACATACGAATAAACAAGGTAAGTGTGTTTTCCTGACTATATACAGTCAACTCCTATTAGAATAAATCCTATGTAGTTATAAAGAAAGAGGAAAATTAAAGCAAAATCAAAATTATAAATATTGCCATTAACTCTCACATCTATGGATTTACTCCATAAGCTCTAATAATTTTCTTTTAATAATTAGCTGTTGCAAAAAAATCATTTTAATACAACATTGATTTTGTGCAACTAAAAGTAAAAATTTCTTACAGCAACTTTTATATGCTCACATAGCAGGCTATTTTAATCACTGGATACAATGGCAAATGTTTGCTACACTAATTAAACAACAGAATTCAAAACCACAAAAGTCTACCCTTGTTACAAAAAGCTGGACTTTTCAGAATTTCTGAGATATCATGCACTAAATTTTAACTATGACTTCCACTAACAAATTGTACAATTTTCCTTATTCTATGCCCACTCCCTTTTATTTCCTAATAGAATACAGGGCACTGCACTATCTATGCACAGCTGCAAAATATGTAAATTCAGGCTTCCAACTGCAAGTTTTGTACCTTATGGGCTTAATCATTCTGCTGCATCTATAAAATTTTAATATATTTCAACTTTCATGCTGCCCACCTGAATTAAAAAATATCCTCCAATGAGTATTGCTTCTGTATCTTCTGTTAGGTGCATTAATGTAATTCCTCCCCAATGACACACAGTAGAAATTTTAAGTTTAATACATGTTTGGCATATTACATTTTCCTGAAACAGTTATGGGAACAGATAAGAATTTTGCTTGTCTGCTACACTCTGTTTCAGAAGGAACCTTGTGGTGGAAGAGGGCAATTGCTTCTTTTCAGACCCAGAATATTCTGCATTTGAAATTATTGGACTGGAAAGAAAAAGAAGCAGAATAAAATTCCACCCTATAACCTCACAGTGAATAAGGAGGTAGGTTCACTTTCCACTAGTTTTTTTGTAAAATGTTTCTGCCTCCAGGTGTATGCTGCCTCTATTTAAACTACTAACTACTCAAATTTATTATTTTCCATTTCAAAAATAAAGTAAAAAAAAAATAATTAAGACTAGAAGCCTGAAGTGTATCTTCTATTGCATGCAGGGGTGCAATTGGAATTAAAGTGGAGTGGGGGGTGGTGTGTGGAACAACATGGATAATGTCTATATGGCATTAAACAGTTGTGAGAATAAAGTATTTCCCAGGAGGCAAAGACGAGTAACTAGAGACAAAGTGGGCCAGTAATCCACTCATCTAAACGGGGAACACACCTCCTTCCTCCTGACATACCAGGTGTTTTGCCTACATCTTTTACACCAGCACAAGTATTCCTTTGCCTGTAAAATGAATTAAATAAGCACAGTGATCAGCTTGAAAACTAATCCTCCTAACGCCCTTAAAAAAAAAAAATCATTTTCAAATGGATGAGTGAGCTGATGAGACCTGCTGCAAAGCTGGACAGATGCTACTGCTGATGCCAAGAAAGGACTGAAATGCATGGCTTCGGGCAAGACTACCTTTTTGGCAGTGACATTTAAATTAATGTCAGAGGACCATGAAACCACACCATTAAGCCTCTAGGGACAAAACCCTCAGTTTCAGTTCTTTAATTTACATGTTCTTTATGTTTCTCTCTACAGAAGGATGAAGTGTTAATTACTATTCTAACCAGCCCCACTTGAACTCACTCAATGTCCCACCCACCTGAAAGAGAAGAAAGCTATAAAGATTGTTACCCTATTTATTACTGGGGTGGAGTGAACCTCATCCATACTGCATCATTAAAAAAATCTTACTTGAAAAGATAAAATATTCAAGAAAGCTCCTGCAATAGCACAGAAGAAGAACTTCTCTGGTTTGCGGGCGTATTCCAGTCATGCACCAGGAATATGTAACAGAGTATGCTTGAGTCTGATTCTTAACAGTAGGTGGAATACTAGCCTTTTAGAACTGCAGAAAAAAAGTCATAAATTCTAAGTTATTGTGCATGCTCAATATTGCACTTAGCCTGATTTGTCGGGAAATCAGATTATTAGAGATGACTGCAAGCATTTGCAGATTGTCTTCAACAGCTCTAAATTATTCTGATAGTTTAGAATGCAATTTAGGAATATTGTAGAATAAGTAGATAAAGACAATTTTTGTAAAATATACTGAACATGAAAGACAGAATAAAAGCTGGACGATTGCTAAAAAAGTAGGCAGACAAAATTACAATGCCTTAATAGTTAAAAGCTACATTTGCACTAATACTTGAGAGAATTATTAGAAAATTTTTACAGAAAATAGTATATTCAGTTAGGTTTTCACACAATTAAATAAATACTTTTAGAATCCCTCACAGAATAACTCTTGTTCCTTTGAAGCACAGTGTAAGAAAAAAATCACCATGGAAACAAGTACAAAATTGTGATAAAAATTAGGAAAAAATGCCATTGCTTCCAGCAGTGAAGAAATAATATTGGCAAGGCTACAATACCTAATTAATGTCATTAGTCTTTCAAGTATTTACTTACATGAGTACATGTTATTCAAATGAATCCTCCCACTAAACTTGATTTGACTCAATTTGAAGGTGTAAAAAAAAAGGGGAAAGGTGTGCAAGCTCCAACTCCAAGGTGGAAAAAATACCAAAACAAATTCAAAATACACAGGTCTACAGAACTTGTAATTACTGTGTAACTCTTAAACACTGTGCTGTAATCAGATGTTCTTCATACATCTGTTTCTATTTATAGTATTTTGTTTCTCACATCATGTATGTATTTCACAGACTCACAGTACAGTTGTAGTCCAAACGTTCCCTCAAAAGCAGGGTTGCCTACAGGAGGCTGCTTATTTCAATGCGGCCTTTCTTTTTTTTTTTTTTAATCAGACCTTCTTAGTTTCAGAATGAGCTACTTGGTTAATTAATTTAAAGGTGAATACTTTGAAAAATGCCCATCACTTTTACAAGCACTAACCTTACTGTAATTGCAATTGCCTTTTAAATATATTACAGTATCTGGGGGGAAGGGGAGGGAGGAATACAAGAGGAAAAACTAGGGAATAAAAAACCCCAAAAGTTCATTTACTATATTTAAGTAAGTCAGGTAAGAAAGTCCCTGTAATGGAGCTTTCAGCTCACTGGAATTATTTTTCCATAACAAAAATGCATCCGTCACTTCTCAAATGAATTTGTTTTAAATTGATTAACTGTACACTGACATTTAAAACAAAATAAAATTTAACTACTTTTTCTCACTTTTTTAATTTCTATTCTTCTAAGTAAATGGATACCGTGGATAAATCTTGAACTCACATATCCAGAATGCATTTACATTTCAATATTTCTGTGTAACATCTCAAACTTGCAATGTTTTCTTCCTAATGTATTCAATCAAAATAATTTTGCAAGTCCACATTCCCTTGCTATATTTCTGAATCAGCTGCCTCATTTTGTTTAGCTTTTATTCTGCAACTTTGCCACTTTTACATCCATTCAAAAGCTGCCTCTACTTCTTTAGTTTTTTATTCTTAATCCTTTCCCAATCTTCTCTTCTTAATTTTAATTCTTCTGTGGTAGTTTCCTTCCTTTTCTTTACTGGACTGAATGAAATATTTTCACCATGTATTTTGTTTTGCATTACCACCCTTGCCTTTTGCTTCCAGTCAGGAACACTCACTATTTTACTTATCCCATAAGCACCTGTACATTCCTTCTGATTTTGTCTTTTTATGCTTTTAACTTACAGTTAAAAGACACAGAATTAACATCTTAACTTGTATTAAATATGGGTTACCATAATTTTTAGTATCTGATAATATGTTCTTTTGTGACATCTGTCATGGCTAATTTATACCTCAACAGCTGTCTAAAACAATTTTTTCAACTCTTAGTGTCCCTTCTTCCCAGCTACTCCACAATCATTAACCTGTATTTCACTTACAATTTAAATTGAGAATTCAGTGCAGCTGATTTTATCAAAACTGTCTTTAGGGTGTACTGCTCTAGTTGGGACTAGAGCTGTATGAATAAGCAGTACAAGATATTTTCATAAAACAGTACCCTTGCTCCAGAGCCTCTTGTTATTGATTTGTGTCAACAAAGCCCTAAACATCAGCATTTCTCCACTTAGATTAAATCGTAAGGGATGTTTGGATGGATAAGCACTGCTAAAGGCATAATCCAAAACAGAACTCTCCTAATGAGTTCAGTGGATTCTGCATTAAACAGTATGTCTAACTATGGACTGTTAATCACCACACTTAATAACAAAACCAGATATAAAACCCACAACCACTGTCCTAACAGATTAAGTTTAAATTAAATGCCTCTTAATTTAGTGCAGTACAATTTTTTTTGTCTGTACTTGTGTTGAAAGTGTTTCTGTGATACCTTTATATTATTTATTCCTACTGTGAAGCAACCCATTTAACCCTTGCAGCTTCTTTTATAACCAAATCAGTGGGTGAGTCAGAACTACTGTAAAATAAAACCAGCTCATATACTAGGATAACCTTCCCTCTTAGAGGTAACCTACTCATTTCTTTATTAAATAGTATATACCCATGATAAACATCTTGCCTAAGAGGCTCAATAAAACCGTCTGTTAGTAAAAAAATACAAAACAAGTGTAAAATTGGAAAAGCATACTGAATACTTACTAGAGATGCCCTCACTTACAAAGACACATACATACACATACATAGGCATATACACATATATATATATATATATAAAATTGTAATAGGTTTTTTTTTAATTTTCTCAAAGGAAATCAAGAGTTTTTTCTGATTACAAGGTCTGCCAGTGTTGGAAGGAGGAAATATTCACAATCACTATTTAAATATGGTATTGATAAGATCAGGTGAAAAAATGAAATCAGCTAATGATTACACATTTTAAAGCTGATCATAAATGAAACATTCATTAAAAGGCAGGGTTGAAATTTACATAAAAGAAACAAAAAAGTAGAGTACTCTTCCTTTCACCTTTTGTCATCAATAAAGAAAAGATTTATCCATAGGAAACTTTGACCATTATTCTAATTGCAGATTCTTCCTATATTGATTTGATCTTGAAAATGACTTCACTAAATAAAAGGTTACTTTAGCATATAAAGTCAAATTCTAAATTATAATACACAAATTCATCATTTTGCATGCACAGATACATCTCAGTTTAATTTCCACAAAAAAAATTTAAAAAAAAAAAAGAGCTTGGTATCTCTGTTACAATGAAAACCTACCAGAGAAAGTGTTTACTATCCAGATAAAGCTGCTGTGCAAGGATTTGAAATCAAAATACATGAAGACTATTGGAAACAGGAATGGAAAACCACAATCAGCCTGATGCAGGGCCAAGTAAAGCAATAAATCAGACTTAGGTCAAACCACAGTTTTAATTTATACCATAAACAGAAACAAATTTTAACAGGTTTTGGCTTATGCCAAGTGCTTTGATCTACAAGAAAGCTACAAACGTAGATCTAAAAACATTTATATGGTTTCATAAAATACGAAACATTATATTAAATGACTATTTATAAAAGCCACTCAAAGTTTGGTTTTTTATAAGTTAAAACAACATATTCTAGTTGAAGTTCTTCTAAAAGCCGTAGACACAGAGAATTTCCAACAATTATTTTTAAGAATATAATCAAAGATGGAGAAACATAAATCTTTACACTGACAGTAGTTATAATGGAAAACATGAGTCCAAATTACTTTATCTTTCAAACTAATTTGCAGCCTGACTATCTTCAACACAGAAAAATACATTTAATTTTGCTATCAAAGAACAGCTGATTCTGTTTTTATAAAAAGATTATTCAGAAAAAAGTGAAGCAAACAAACTTGGAGAAAAATTCTACTAGAAACATTTCTCTAGGTATTTTATGGTCTTGAGGTATTTTCTTTTAAGAATTTATCTTTCTAAAAACATAATGCCAACTATGTTATCTGAAAGAAAATCATTATCAAACATACAGATTTTTAGAGAAAATTCCTCTATAAGTGTTCTCTTCTATGAGATTGTGCTTGCAAATAATCACTGCAGCCAGCAGCCAGAAAAGCAGACCAGTAAGAATGTTAAGGTCAGCCTATGCTGAGTGGCAGAGTTTAAACAAACAACCTACAGTGCTCTGTTACAAAGTAGGAAACAGTGTTAGGAAAACAGAACGAATTACACAATTAACTTTTAGTAGTTAATCTCCAACAAGGTTGACAATATAGCCATTTAAAAAAACCAAATCAATACTGCAAACACAGCAATATGAACAAACTGTTTTAATATTATTACTCTGACTATTATCCCTCAAGTCATTTTTTTGGTTTCCACTAGACAATTTGTTTCAGTTTTAAACTGAATTTTGTTTATAGGAAAACATCATCATCTATTGGAAATATGAGTTTCTCATTCACAAACATTTTATTACAAACCACGGAGGAATGTTGTCTTTCCTAAGGCAAAGAAAGAACAATCATACATCCTGCATAAGACTTCAGTCCTCAATACAATTAAAGTTCTATGCTTAAGTTCAAGATGACATCTCAAAGTAAAATTTCTTTAAATTAAAGTAGTAGTTTACAATAAACACCAATTCTACAACCCCACTGGGATTTTCTTGCACTAGTTGCTGACAAAAAATTTAGAGCCCTTGTTTCACCAGGACTCTGCCTAGATATACCTATCACAGTAATAAAAATACATACCAAAAAATAATCTGAAAGTGGCAGTTTTCTTGATACTTTTCTGGATTTCCTCCCATACAACTAACCATAGGAAATTACAACTAAGAGACACTTGGGCAGTTCAGTGCTTTAGTATCTTAAATGTAAACAGAAGATGAGCACATGAAATCAGTGAAGGCAACATCTCCAAGTGGCAAATAATCAGTTGGGGAGGGCATTAACTCATTTATGACTTGTCAATAATGACAAGTTTTCATTTGCAATACTATTCTGCAATAGGACAATAAAGATAAATTAACAATAAGGAAAATGTGAACGCAGAAACTTAAGGAATTCCTTAGCATTCAACTTGTGTACACAGTGGTTATTATACTTTTTTCTACAAAAAGTTGTAGTATGCTGAAGTATCCTGTTGTAGAGCCCAAGGATTCCTAAAGAATAAGTTACTAGCAATAGGAAAAAATAGCAAAAGATAATATCTTAGACCATGAGCTTCTCCTCAATTTCTTTCAGGATATTGTTACGCATATAAATACAGATCAGTACAGTGGTTTAAAAGCCTACCTTGTAATCTCTCATTAGCTGTTCCCCTGACTTAAACATATTTCACTGCCTAGAACAGGAATGAAAACCCTACAGTGTGTAAACCAGACATTTCCTGTTTAGAAACAAGAACATGATACGTGCTCATAAGACACTGAAAATTAAAAGAAGTCCAGATCAATATTTAGGTTTCAGGATAAAACAGATCATATAATTCTCTTTCATATCATCTCTCATTCAGTGTTCTTAGTACACAACACACTAGAAATGGTAGCAAGTTCCATACAGATTTCCGCACTAAAAACTGAATACTGGCAGGAGAAAGCATTTAGGGGAGAGAAAGTTTTCTTAGAAAAATAATGCTTTAGCTTACAGAAAGCATCTGCCACAGCACATAGACTCATACGGTGGTATGTCTCTTCTTGTCCACCTACTACAGGTTTAGACTAGAACAGAATAGTGTGATTCTGAGTATAAGTGTTAATTTAGAAGAGAGTCTAAAATTCCAGAACAATACTCCGCACTCTACCCCTCAAAAACAGGTAGGAGGCAATGTTTAAAAAATATTATTTAGCTGTATCATCAGAGGAATTTCTACACAAAAAGAGAAAATGAGACTATATAATACTAGCCAAGATACACATATATTGCATTTTACAGGACATCGTGAAAGGTTCATACATGGAGAATTGTGGTATTTAAAACCAAGCAAGGGTTAGGTATGAGTGATAAACCATTTCAATTTTGAGCAGAGTATCATTTAATATTTTTATAGAACTGAAAAATATTGTGACAGCATTTTTCTTCAGTCCTGACAAATCTCTTTTGCCCTGACCACATGCTAATGTTTACACTTCAGAAGTCATCATGTCACTAAAATGAACCTGTCTTTTTTTACTTAATGGAAAATTCAACTTATCTAGACAGAAATTACTGAATGTCCCTAAGCAACTCCTGTTAGTAGTGATATATATATAGTACAGCTTTAAATTACGTCTATATTATTTTTAGTATTGGAGGGCTCATGTTTAGAAGATTACGTGCTCTAATGATTCTTCAGTTTCAGAATCTGATGTTTGTCAAGTCATTGGGAAAAATGAAGCTCATGGATTTCACAGAGATAAATGAGCTTAATGTTACCATGATTGTTATGTCTCCAGTAAATACAAGGTCTGGAAATCACTACTGAGATTGCAGATATCATTACAGTATGGTAATGTACTGGAAAACTCACAAACTGTTGCAAGTAGTGTAGTGAATGATTTGAAGTTCCTCTTAAAGGACAAGCAGATTGAAGACATTCTGCATCTTGTTTCAGCTGTTTTTTAAAATGTTGGGAATACAGAAGACACATCTGATGCCAGCATACCCACTATTTGTTCTGACAAAGGATTTGCTCCAGCAGAGGATTTGTTCCAGCTCATTTTCAATAAAAGAGCACTCGAAAAACTGAAAGCAGTGTGTGGTATTCATTTTCTCTTTAGAGAGAAACAGCAGTGACAACACAACGTGTAGTGCCATCATTTCTCAAGTCTCGTATACATAAAAATAGATTTAGCTTCCCTGCATGGATGTTTCTGAAGGGTGGAAAAGGTTATCGTCTATGAAGCACCAATGCAACTAGAAAGAAGACGAACTTCATTTTGCTGAATTACAAAGGTTACTCTAACAAAGTAAGATTTTTATTTGTTTCAAAAGTGCATTTATAAGTTTCCAAAATCCATGGAAAATCAAAGTTGTTACTTAAAGCATAAACTTTGAAAAGGATCTTATGTTGCAGTGAGCAAGATAAGTAAGTTATTATTTAAGACTTACTGGCTCCCAGGTGAGAACTTCATGTCTATAAGGATGATTTTAATAAACAATAACAATAGGATTTCCTGTGGTTAAAAAAAACAAAAACTAACCAATAAACCAAACAAACACCAGAACCAGACTTTAAGTATGGAAATTACTGTTGAAAAGTCCTCTGAAAATGTGACAACAGAATTCTAAGAAGAAAAATGCTTACAGGGACTCTAGCAAACTGGCTCCACTCCTGGGAGTCCAAAGGTACCAAACAGGAAAAGAAACACTCCAAAGACAAACAGATGGTGGAAAAATCAGTTTAGATTGGCTATGGAAAAGTTGTTTTGACCAAAATAATCATAAGGCAAGAAACAAACCTAGAATATTTCCGACATTTATGGTCACAAATATTTGTGGTTCACAAACATTTTCTTTCAGTTTGTCATGGGCTCTGGTAAACATTGTTACTTGGACTACATTAAAACAAACAGGTAGAACTTATATGGACATCAGAATGAGTTTTCATACAATAGAACAACACTACCCCCCTCTTGAGAATTCAGACAGTGTACCTCACCACCAACAGCACCTTTCAAAGCTGCTAACAACAGTGCGAACCAAACCGTGAAAACGCTCATGAGATCTGGAACAGTAAAGTTCCTAAACCTATCATGGACTTGTTCAGCATCGCACCTGATATGCTTCTCCATTAAAGAGGAGATGCCAACAAATATTCTATCAGCCATGGAAACAACTACATAAATTAAGGAGATAAATTTTTTCTACCATATCTGCCATCCATAAATCTGATGACAGACTAGTGAAATATATACCCAACCTATTCCCTCTTCAGAACTGATAAATAGAGATAAAAGAATCTCTGTTAGACAGAATTTGTAAATATGAAGGCCAAATCCTCAATTACAACAATTCTTATTCAGCAAGATCATCTGTCAAGGACCAACCTTCCCAGTTAGTTAGTTGTTCTCGGTTGAAAAAAAACAGATGACAAAGAATCATAGAATGGTTTGTGTCAGAAGGGACTTTAAAGATCATCTAGTCCCAAGCCTCCTGCCATGGGCAAGGACACAAAGCCCCATCCAACCTGGCCTTGACTACTTCCAGGGATGGGGAATCAATTGCTTCTCTGGGCAACTTGTTCCAGTGTCTCACCACCCCCACAGTAAAGAATTTCTTCCTAATATCCAATCTCAACCTATTCTCTTTCAGTTTGAGGCCATTCCCCCTTGTCCTGTTACTCTTGCAAACAGTACCTTTCCACCTCTCTTGTAGCCACATTTAGGTACTGAAAGTGCACAATAAGGTCACCCTTGAGCCTTCTGTTACCCAGGCTGAAGAACCCCAACTCTCTCAGCCTTTCCTTATAGGAGAAGTGTTCCAGCCCTCTAATCATCTTTTGGCCCTGCTCCGGACTTTCTTCAATAAGTCTATGTCCTTCCTGGGGACCCCAGCCAGGAAGGAGAGGATTTGTCACATTCAAATTGGCTACTGGATAAAATTCTTTTAATGTCCTGACAGCTTAGCCATGCCATAAATTGTTCAAGGGTAGCTGGTGATGGAACAGAATGCTCTGTCACAGGAAAAACCACCAGTTCCAGTAGCAGAGCCACACACACTTCAGTGCTCAAGGACACACTTGCATGATCACACATGCATGCTCAAATTTGCAGAGAGACACAGTCAAAGACACAAACTTTTTCTCTCCAACCCCTCCTTTCCCTTTTATAACTGTAAAGGGGATTATCTCAGCAATTTACTATGATATTGAAATTCTTGGTGTTATTTTTGTTCACATCCCCTTTTTTGAAGGTTCATGTATGCAGGTTATGCCTTTATGAAATAATACATACAGCAATCAGCTTAAAGTTCCGTGGTCTTGATTATTTTAACTCTTTTCTTGGGAACTTTCATTAGGGATCACTATTACTATTCTCAAGGAAAGATGGCAATTCCTTATATTTTATCACCCCAATATATTTTTTTCTTTAAGTCTTAAAATGGGCATTCAATACTGTAATAAATTATGCACAAGATCTCCATAATTGATTCATTCTCTCCCCCAGTGCTACCATTACATCATATTCTTTTGGATTATAGGTTTCCTTTCCATTTTGGAATGCCATCTTGTATGAAAATTAAGACTTCTGAAAACTATGCTATCAAAAAATTAAAATATCCTATTTAATAATGAATTTGAAGGCATAGAAAACCTTTCCTTTCTTCCCAAAAAGGCTTTTAAACTACTACCATTCATTACCTTTCCTATCATTGCAGCATTTTCTCCTACACCATTGACATTTGTTTTTGTTAACATCTGAAGTCTGAACACATCCTTTGGATATAATAAATGAAATAGGCATTCTTTGTTGACATGAAAAAAAAAGTGATCATCTATTGTATCCAGACAGATACGAAAAGATGCAATGAATTTTTTAAGAAAATTGTGGAGCAGCACAAAACTAAAAATTACAGTAAAAATCAAATATTTCTGTTAAGCATCAAATAACAAATATCAAGACTGAAATTTCTTCCTAAATGAAAATCGTAGATATCTCATCCCCTCCCAGAAAGCAGTTATAATTTTCTGATTCATACAACTATGACTGCTGGAGTATCTCTATATAAAACACTGTAAAGTTCCTCTAACAAATTAATATGCTGCCTCTACCACTGTGGTAACACCTTTTGTTACACCAGTGCTAATCAACAATTCTGATTAATTACTACTCATTTTCAGAACCAGAACCTCAATTTAGAAAAGAAACCACCACACTATGTGTTATAAGAGCATAAGAGATAGTCTGTTTCTTCTAAAGATTACTAACAATACCCAAAAGACAAACATTAGTAGATAAGAAAAAGTAAAAGCATTAAAGGTTTTTGCATGTAGATACCACTGAGAATTACCTGCACACAGAAAGAACAAGATCCAAAAAAACCCAGGAGCTGACACTTGGATGAAGGACTAGAAATAGTAATAGCAGTAAATTTGAGATGAAGTAGTGGTGTTGGCATTAAAATAAGTGGCCTATTTCTTCAATGCATACACACACTAAAAAAAAAAAAAAAAAAAGAGAAGGTACAGCCACAGCTACTATGAACATGAGTCAGAGTTCACGCAATAAATAAGCTGCAACTTTACAAATATCTAAGAACTCATTTGAAGTGACAAGAAATAACAGAGCAAGAAATTCAAGGCATAAAATCAAGCATTTGTCTACACTGATTGGACAGGATACACAGGTTTTATTAAAACTGACAAGTTTTTAAATTTCCCTGTATTCTCTTTCATTTTACATTTAGAATTTTCCTTCCAACATTTTGTGATGACACTTCCCTCACAGACATTCACAGACATGCATCTTGGGTAGACACCAAAATTTAGATTTATGAATTAACAAAAATATTTCAATATGCCCTATTTTTGGCTTAGCCAATGATCTTTGTGCTTCAGATGAACTATACTGACAAAGGGAAAGGTCTGGAATAGAGTTATGAAAGTGATTATCCCTCTTTATTTGGCACCTCTTAGACTCCTTTTAGAGTACTGGGTTGAGGTTTGGGTCCTCCATGTCAACTAAGATGTTGATAAACTAAAGGGAGTTCATTGGTGTGCTGCCAAGACCGTTAAGGCCATGGAGTACCTGCCCTTACATGGGGAAGCTGAGGCAACGTGGCCTCTTTCATCAAGCCTGGAGAACAGGCAGCTTAAGAAAGACCCAAAAGCAGCTCCTTAATAGCTATAAATTCATCAAGAAGATTGACTTGTACTCTTTCCAGTGATGTATGGTGGGAGGACAACAGATCACAGACATCACTGAAACGAGTGCTTCAAATTAGACTTAGGGTAAAACCTTTTCATCACGAGGACTGTCTTACACTGGAACAGGTTGCAGAGAAGCTGCACAGTGGCATAAAGCCAGTAATCTGGCCTGCCTGCACAGCTGACCCTGCCTGAAGAAGGAATTTAGACTAGAGGTCTTCTGACACCCCTCCCAAACCAAATTACTCTATAATTCTGGTCCACAGGTTTTTTTAACTGCTTTAACTGTTTTTAATTTTGTTCTTGCATGCATCTAGTTTTTGTTGTGCCATCATTCCCACTTTTTCTAAAGGAAACTCAATGTACTGCAGCTGTCTTTCTTGCCATATTCTGACACAACCTCTCCATAATCTCCAGCGCAAAGATTTTCCTCATAGATCATACCAGGTTCTCATAAATCATAAGAGAACACACAAATGTGATCTCTTAAAGTGAAACTGATTATTACTAGGAACTCAGGCTATCAATCTTCTTTTTTCAGATGTGCAAATATAATGTTGAAGATTTTGCAGGACTAATGTTTAATGTTTTGACATCTTCTGGTTTTTAGAAGAGTGCTGTGAAGGACATGTGTATCAGTATAAAGGCATTTAATTAGGTAACAAAGACATAACTAAGTCTAAACAAGTGCAAGGTAATGGATGGAATCTAAGCTACTTTAAAAGCAACTACAGATTATAAATAAATTGTAGCTTTTCTGTTACTAAACCTGGTTTTCAGCATCAATGAAGTATTTCCTCAATGTGAAAATACAGTATAAAGAAACATTGGCATGGCAGGTGTATGTTAGAAAAAGTAGAATATTCTAGACTGTATGCTATTGCCCAAATACAAAGTTTTATTTTGGTAAATTCATCATATATACACAATATTACAAAATGTAAACAAACTTAATACTTAAGAGTCTAGATGCATAGTTTCAATAAGCTACAGCTACAGTAACATAATAAAAAGCTATAAAAAACATTTGAACTACAAGACGAACAAGTTTTCTAATTAGCATATATTAATAAATAAATCATACAGCATTAAAAAAAGGAGAAAATTTTAAAAAGAGTCAGGATAAATTTAGTTGCAAACAGTAAAAATAACAATCATTGTCTTGCTGGATTTACAAAAAGTATTTTTAAACGTCATTATATTACCTATACTGGATATTACAAAAAGAATATTTACCCTTATGCACAAAAGAAAGCTTTAATTTTACAGGCTTTATGATATAATCTAGAAGCATTTCCGTACTTTCCTTCAGTAATGAGATTAAAAAAGTTAAACTTTTTAATGTAAGTTTTCTTTGATATTATACAGAACTATGTTTACCATACTGCCCCTTAAGTAGCTTTTGTAGAATAATTACTAGGAAAGATGAGATCATAAAAAGAAATGCAACACTTATAGGAATGATTCTAGTATAGAATTAATGATTATTATGTAGAAACTGAAGAAATTTTGTTAGATTTGAAGATAATATGCACTGTAGCAATAGGGTAAGAATCATGTAAGATATACAAAAACACAAACCATTTTTGACTACAGACTTTTATACTATGTAGTAGTAGCACACTGGTCTCAGATTAGAAGACAAAGTTGCACCACAATGCAGATATATGAAGAATACATCATACAGTTCTGGACACATATTCTAAACTATTTTCTAAAAATTGAATATTCAATGATGTAATGGTAGATTACTGCCTCCTTTATAAACAGTTTTCAAAAATGTTCTTTCCAAAAGGTTATTAGGAAACAGAAACTGCTACAGAATAATAATTTTTCCCTTACATGGAAAAATTAATGAAGAAAGAAGAGTAAACAATCCATTTGCACAATGGAGAGAGATCACACATAGTGTTACATAGGCGTATGCAGTCAGAGATCTGACAATGGGAGCAGACATCAGTGCTGAAGATTCTGTCATTGGGATGATGACTCTTAGGCAATAAGTATATGTGTCATAGTAAAGAACCATGGAATGGTCTCAGAATGAATTGACTGTGTAAAAGAATAGCAAATGACTTTCCATGTACATGAATGTGATGTACAAAGGAGACAAAACAATTCTAACTTCACACATCAAATAATGGACTCAAAAATGTCCTTTATTTCACCCACTGAAGTGTGGAATTTTGGATTATAATATCCATAAAAATGTTGACTCAGCGTTAACAGTCAAAGAGAAAATAAAATGTTAGGAATTTCTAAGAAAGGAATATAAACCAGAAAAGAGTGTGACACAGCATATGACAACACAAAAGATTTGCATGTTTCAACTGTTTTCAACTGTATTCAACTGTAGTCCCTTTAACTCTGAATGAAGCATTAGAAATGGAAAAGATTCAGAAGAGACAGTTAAAGCCATAGGCTGGCTTCTAATACAAGAATTAATGTAAGCTTACACTCCTCAAAATCAGGAAATTGCTTGAGCTAAATGTCAGATATCTGCAAAATCATGAAGGCACAGGAAACCGACTGATTCAGTCTCTCTTCTAATACAAGAACAAAAAGTTTCATGAAATAAGGTCCAAAAATAAATTAAAGGATGCAATGGCTCTTTTGCAGTACTAAACAGAGTTTCTATCACATTTGTATACATTTCACTCTGTCACAAATGGGCTTGTAATGTGTGTATTTCTGAGGATGAAAATCTTCAAAAAGTCATACTAATGCAGAAGACCTTAATCAGAGATTTCAGCAGAACACAATCTGCATACGTATATACCTTTATTGACACATATGCAATACAGACATTCAAGTTCAATATGTGGTACTGTCCTTCCTGAACATGAAGGTTTTTCCTCATCTATGGTTAGGAAAGCAGCAATCATTAATTGAGTAAGCTATTATTGAAATACAATTTGTATTTTACACATTGTCAGACTTTGTGTTAAAAAAATTACTCAATATATGAAGTGTAATTTAAGGGATAATTATTCTGAACATCAGATTTCATTAATCAGTATAAGGTCATTGCAAAACTGATCAGGACAGACATTATGTCTTCTAAGTCATTACACAAGAAGATAGAATTGAGGAATCAAGATATAACTCTGTAACAGATGACAGAGAATGTAAAGTATGCATACAGAGAACCCAAGTGTTATTCCACTCACACAGTACAGACAGATTCTTCTCAGTTGACTATCAAGAATTTTTGAAGCTACTGTGAACATGAAGAAAGTTCTACCTATGGCACTGTATTGTAAAATATACATACATTTAATACTTCAAGAAAACAAAAAAGGCTACAATTTTTAATGAAATAATGAAAATTTTTAGAAGTCCATGCCATGTTAGCAGATAGGCTAATATAACCACACTTCCACAAAATATGAGTACACAAAACGTAATATTCTATAACTGCTTGAAGAAAATGTTTAAAAAGACTTTTAAATGTATTAAATTCAGTTTAATGACTACAAAGTCAGTACATGAATGTAAAAGCAATGTTCTGTAAAACAGTTACAGTAAAAATATGTTCATATGAACTCCATAAATGACAGTTATTTATACATACTTAGAATTAATTTTTCAGTAATGTTTATATCAAGTACACTGTCTTTGAAAGAAAATCTCAATGTCATAAAAAAAGCCTGCACAAAATTAAGTTATATAAATGCACTGCTAATAACATTTAAAATACTCTATTCTATTTACAGCTACTAATTTACCAAAGTACCAAAAAAAAACCAAAACAAAACCAAAAAAACCCACAATTTTTACATCAATTACAGAATACTCTAAAGCAACATTTCCATTTTAAAGTTGAGAAGATTTGATAAAATTTTTCATGGAAATACTCATTCCTAATCAAATTCCTAGTTATAACAAATCTTTGAGATAATTTACAATAGTTTGTAGAAAATCAGTAGTTTCTATATTTTCAATATCTAATAGTTTATGAACCTTTTATTATCCAATTCTGTCACCTTTACAAAATACATCTGTCCAGTGTTACATAATGATAAAAACATTAGTCTGGTTTATATTAGCAACTGTTGTATGCTTATTATCAGGCAGTTTAGGTTTAAATCATTTGCTGAAAATGATAAACCTCATGTTGCCAACTCCTTCAGAAACATTTTCCTGTAGTTAACCTTCTTACCTATGAATTAATTTTCTCCTTCTCACACACACCTCTCTAAGTTTGTTTGGGCCATATTGGTTCATTCTCTGTGGTCCTGCTGCATTGATTAACTTAACTACAATAAAGAATCTATAAACTCCATAATCTTAACAAACATGTTCACTCCTGTTAAAATTCCTACAAAAACAAGCATTATCCTTAGGATATGACTTTTATAAAATAAATACAATATAATTTTTTAACCACTTTATTTTTTGTTATGTAGCTTTGGATGGGACGATAAAGAAAAACTAAAAATTATTATTAATATTTCTGTTATTTCACAAATGCTTACTGTAAAAATCTCAGTTCACTAATATTTGTGAAACATATCTTCTAAATCTGTTTATGTTACCAATTTTATAGCGATCCAAAACAGAAATGAAACTAAATTCAAAAATGGTAATCAATAAAAATACCTTAATTAAAAGTAATTCAATAATGTTTTATTAATGAAATAATAATAAAATACTAGGAGATTTTATCAAAACAAATTTTTTAAAATTTTTACAGAGAGAGCATTTCACAACTACGGAGTTGTTCTTGACCAACTGGCATCTTCATTTTTCATTTCAAGTTTTAATATCTGCTTAAACTATATTCACAGCAAGACTTCACACTGGAGTAAATTTTGTGCCCACAAAGCAGGTATGATTTCTGTGTTCTGGGTCTTTAACAAGTGATTTAATAAAAAAATTTTTCCTATCTTTTTTTTCTGTTGGTCCTGAAGCAATAGCAAGCTAAGAAACCATTCTAGCCTGGTCATGCTGAAAAGTCTTGCTCAATAAACATCAATAAATTAAACCTTATTGAAAGTTGCAGAAATATTGTTCAGAGCAGAATTAGTTAAAAAAAAAAAAAGTACCCTTTATAATTAGTTAATCCATAATTTGTATATAAGCCTTAATTTAGCTGGGACTTTTTTTCTTTATTTCTTTTTAACAATTGAGTCTTTAAAGTCATACTTGGTTTTCAAGAATGAAAGGTAGAAAACCAAATTCAAAAAACAGAGCCTCTACGGAAATCTGACAAAGTCATTTCACAATGCCATCTGTCAGCATACTGCTGCCTAGTACTTCAAATATTTTGAAGTGGGATAAATAAAGGTATTAGAAAGGAAGAAGAGCTCTTTCAGTTAAACTAAAATGATTACCAGTTAAACACATATGACCAGCATCTTACATTGCACCAGATAGACTGTTAGAAAAGTTCTTAATCTACTGAGGTACTATCTAAAAGCCAAATGTTCCTTCTAAGACATGTCCTCTAATTTTGTAACAAAAATGCTAACTAGTATCAACTAGCAACGAATTCACAGAGCAGACAGACATATTTTATTTAACTCCTGTTAAAAACATCTGTCCCCTAATGTCCAGGCCTTTCTTCTAAAAGTTCATCTTTTCAACGTACAGAGCTTTCAAGTTTTAACTGGCATTGAATGTAAAAAATACTTTAAAATAAATTTGAAAGTATTTTAAAATAAACCTCACCTAAAGTTACTTGATCTCACATTCAGAATAGATAGCCCTATTCTTTCAATGCCATCTACTATAAGGTGGTACACATAGGACAGTTTATTTTTAAATGCAGCCTACAATTTAGTCCAATACATATACATATTCATTAAGTCTGATCAATCTAATCAAAGATGTCCTTGAGAGTATTCTCAAGGAAGACATTAAATCAGCATAAAACAAATATTATGTCACATAGCAGAAGGAAAAAGAGGTTACTGTATATTGAAACACTTCAACACTATGAAAACTCCAAGTTGCTACGTTTCTAAAAATATAGTAAAGAATATATAATAATAAAAAATAAAAATACCATGACTTTGCAAACTAAATTTTGGTATATAAAACTATAAAACAAAACCTATAAAAAAGTCATATATATATACATATAGTATGTATATGTATATACCTGATAGTCAGATATAGATAGTGCAGTAAATCTGAAATATTATTAACATGACTTATACACTAAACAAACCTAAAACCAAAACATTTGAATGTGAGAATTTTCATCTATTATAGAGAAGAAGAGTAAGCATCTGATGCTATGTGCTGAACAGCTATTTTCACAATTTAATTACATGGCAGTTAATGCTACAAATGTGAAATGTGCCAAATTGAAAATCCACAAAGCATAGCATTCAAAAGAGTAGCATACTTCTTGTACGTAATCAGCAACACCTTAGAAAAGTGATATAAAATAACATGTGATTTCTGTGCACTTGAACATTCTGTTACACAACCACACTATAACAATATTTAATGTACATACATCAAGTAATCCTTTTTACTAAATCTTATACACAATTAGAGTAACAGGAAAAGAATTCTGCAAATGGCAAAAAAACATTATCTTTTTGCATTAAAATTTCCATCCTTCAGTTTTACTGATGAATTTAAGAAGTTTATTCTAGCTTAATGTTGATTTTATAAATAGCTGCTGATATTCATAACAAGATTCTTTCCTCTTCCCTCACAACTGAACATCATGGCAGCAGAAACTAATGGAAACATGTTGACCTATACTCTAGAAGAAAAAGAGATGGAACAAAATGTTTAAAGCAATAGGAGAAAAGTATCAGTGTTTAAAGTAAAAGCGAATACATATACATAACGACAGAAACTATGGAGATATTTCAATTTCCGTTTGTTCTTAATTTTGTACAGATTACTCTTTGAAATCAGGAAAGGGAAAGTGTCATTAACCCATAATCCATAGGGTACAGTATCTGTCCAGCTATAGTCTTTGGCATTTATAACTTCACAATCAAGGCAGATTCTAAGAACAGGATTGGAAAGGGATACAAAAGCTCAAATGTTTTTAAGAAGAGCTTTCTTCATGCAAGGGATCACACATAATTTGGGGCAATTATAGGCATTAACAAAGGCTGTGAGTTCAATATAGTAAAATACCTTCTAGGAAAAGGAGTTCAAGTATAGAAAACTGATGAGCAGGGACAATATTTTACATTAGACAAGATATAGAATTAGAAAGCAATTAAATTCAAGTGGTATGATCAGAGAAAGTTCTTAGTCAAATCACTTTGAAAGTGGCTTTTTGAAGAAATGAAAGTTAAGGACCTAGATAAGACTTTGGTAACCTGCAAAGAAGAACAAGCATTTGAAGGTTTTTACAAACAAAGAGAAAAATTTAGATGCATGCAATCTGGAATGTCATAGATTGGCTGTGCAAATTGACGTACAAATTATAGTCTTGAAAAGAAAGGGTAGGTTGTCCACAGTAACCAAAAATGAAGAAGGAAATGTCTGTGAAGAGAACTGAGATCAGATTTCAAATTACTTAAGTTTTAAGTAGAGTATCTATAAGATGAGCACAGTCAAGACAAGATGTCCTAGGAATCACAGACAGGAAAACTAGATATGCGCATCATTGCAAGTAACAAAAAAATACACTCCTGACCAAATCTGTTTGTAAGACTATGTATATCAATAAAGAATATTAGGAAGAAAATCTCTGGCACACAGACTAAAGTGAGACGATGGCAGGCAACCTACCAAATAATGAGATATATGAAGACAAAGTCACAAATGGATGACAGTTTCTTGTAGTTGATCATGACTACAGAGCTATACTCAGTAACTGAAATGAGTGTGAAAAAATTGCATACATATGTGGTTCAGGAAGAACAGAGGAAGGGAACAAAATAGTAGTCATACATTTTTAACAAGAGGAAACCACTAACTAATAGAACAAAAGCTGGAATGAATGAGCTTCAAATAAAAGGAAGATACAACTAACTCAATATTGATATACACCATATACCCAGGTGGGTATATGGGATTGCTTTGTAGAAAATGCATTAAAAATGCAGAAAAACTACAGGCTTATGCTTGCCAAACACAAAATAACACATAGAAAAAGACCTCTTTTGGGGACTGCAGGTAGGAGAAAAAAATGCTTTGATATCTTCCACCTGACATTACATTTATGATTTTGCAGAGAGAGTTCGATACAAGGTTTTAAAGCTGGCCACAGTTTTTCATGCTCACCTTAATTAATGAATCATCTACAAATGCTAACTACCTAAAACACCCCAAAAGTAGAAGTATAAAACAGTTCCTAAATTAGAAGATAATCTTTTTGTTATGTATATATGTTTCTAAATCTATGATGAAAACCTACTCTTAATAATTTTTTACACTTCTGGTAGTTGTACAGAATAAAATTACTATTACTATTATACCTGAAAATATAAATCTTTTTAGTGTCACTCCTGACCTTAAGTTAACACCTATAAAAATGAAAAAAAAAAAAAATCTTTTGGGCTCTTTGACATTATAAAACAGGAAAATAGAAAAGTACTTTCCTTTGAGCTACAGACAGTCATAAATTAGATAAAGATGGCAAGCTAAAGCAAAAGAAAAACTAATAGAAATTTAAAAATTTTGTTATATAATTGAAGTAACTATTTAATTGCCTTTTTTTCATTTTTTTCATTTTTCACTGTTTGTTCCCCCACTAAAGTGCTGCTTATATTATTGTCAGAAACAGTAGAGTGGACGCAGCTGAGACTTATCGTTTGTTGAATCTCATGTAAGCCAATGAAATGTAATTTTAAAAAATAGCAAGCCTTATTAAATAGGAAAAATAATTTTATTTACAAACCCATAAGCCTTCATATAATGCAATATGGCAAAATATATAGTACTAAACTGTCACGCTATCAGATGTTCACTACTAACACTGATGAGAGCCTATTTAATCTGCTAAATGTACTTTAATGTGGTTACTGATATGAACAAAAGTGGCATAAAAAATGAAGAAATTAGACTGTCAACTGTGAAAAACAGAATAGGATGATGTAATATTAGAAGTAATTTCTCACAAGAATCCTGTGCTGAATTAGAGCAACTTTCCAGCGATATGCCATTTCCTTCCTGTGCCACTCCATACTCCCTGAAAATATATAAAACGGAATGGGTTTTACAGTACATGGAGTCATGTTAATGTCAGTTACTCTCTAGGCTTTATGATTCCTTAAGGATATACCACAAAAAAAAATCTTATTCCACAAATGAATTTAGTTTTTGTACTGCAGACAAACCTGATGCTGGTAAGATACGGGCAATGAGTACACTGGAACAACTGTGCAGCTCACCCTGCACTAAAATAACTTTCAGAAACATTGCACTTTTAAGAATCACACTAAAATCAGAAAGCTTTTTTTTTTTTTTTAAGACTCAGTGAGACTCAAAATTGAGCTACATTTTCTGGGGTAGATAAGTCAATGCTCCAAACCTTAATTTTAGAGCAACCAAACTTACAAGTGCATGTAATAAAATTATGGCCTAATTTAAAAGAATTGGATATCATTGATTTTAGAGACCTATTTTTTAATTCAAACCCTAGGAAAACACTAGAACTGTGTTCCACAGACAGTGTTTCAGGAAGCAACCTGCAAGCAACTCCAAAATAAGGAGTAGGTTCTCCTTACTAATATCTAAAAAGCAAAAAAATCGTAAATGTATCCACAGAACACCTAGGAATAGTTGGAAGAAAATGAACTTTGAAATATAGATCTAAGGTCCAAATTCAACATTTTAGTATTTTTTTGTACTAATTTGGACTACAGAGACTTTAAGCATCAGTACCTTTACAGGATGGGAATTACAGCTGCCTGCCGCACTCTCCTTCCCAGCAGTATCAGCCAAAGCTCACATTTCCAGTCTGTGATATCTGGTAAAAAATTGAATGGAATGCCATGTCACTGCTCTGCAGATTTCTGAAACTAGATGTATCTGCTTTTTTTGCCTGCGTAATGACTACAAAATCTCATATGCTGTCTCTTCTCTAACAAGCATAGCTGATTTGAACTGGTTCTCTCAAATCTAAAAGAGCTAAGGTTTTTAGGAATGTGTGAACTTGTAAGCTCTGCAGCTCATTTTGAAAACTACTGGATATCAGAAAAACTCTAATGCTGTGTAAAGAAAAAACATGCCACTTTTGTTTTTAAGCAGTATGCCTACAATATTATTGCTACAGAAAAATGGACTTTTTTAATGTCGTATGCATTCTTGAACTAGATGAACACAACCAAAGGCATTTGATTTGTTCATTTTATTAATTGTTCATCCACTGAAAAAAGTGATGTAGAAGACTTATATCAAAGTAAATGAAGAGAAATTAAAACAAGTTTAGACAGAGCTGCTATGGAGGGACTTAAAGGTAAAATTACATTCCACAATGGAAGATGATCCTTTAATAGCAGAAGTCCTACCAACTATCCCTGACAAAACAGGGAAATAGAAATTACAACAACTTTTGGATTTGTAGCTGAAATCTTGAACCTTATGCAACAATTAAACACTAGACTTACTCTAAAGAATACTTATCCTACAAAGCTCATAGGGTTTTAAATACGTGCTTTGGAACCTTTGATTTGGTTCAAGGACTTTTGATTTTAGTTTATTTTTGTAATACATAAGCATAAAAACACAGTAGTTGTTAAACATAATTTTAATATAACTTTTCAGGAAAGTAAAATACAGATATTTTGTTGTTTCAAGGTTAAATTTTTTGGTCAATGAAGAAAAGTACTGTATACTACTTGTTACTATATAGACAATCAAATTTTTAAGGGGAATAACACAAGAGCTGTAGAAAGCTAACAAAAAGAATTTTCTTCTCAGTACTAGTTACGTTACAACTAGACTTATGAAGGCACAGACTGTATTTTAGAGTATAAGCAACTCCAAATAGTCCTCATTAAAGCAATCTGAGAATTAAAAAGCAGAAAATAATCTTTTTCAAAAGTGAGTGGTAAAATTTTTTACAACATATATATGTTCTGATTCTGTAAATCTTCTTTTCAAATGTGCAGTCAGTAACTTCATTAGATGCTTCTTCAACCTTCAAAACATTGCATGAGATGGAAACTGTCCCAGCATCAAATAACAAAAAAGGTAAAAAAATATAAAAGCAAAAAGCTACTGCTGTAACTGCAATACAAATTGAGCTAGTCATGAGACAAGGAAAATATTCAGAAAAATCATAATTTGTGCATCAAGAAAACAGATAAAATGGTGTAGCTGTATCTATTTTTTTCGCAAAGCATGCAGGTAAAGTGAAAGCATGTATATTGCTGTATTTAAAGGAACAAGTCAAGTTTTAAGCTGGGAATTTCTTCACTTCCAGCAGCAGTTTTTGGACAGTTCTGGTGTTGAGAATACAGACAGAAGCCCTCTCAAAAGTAGAAAACTTGCGCATTTTTGTTTTAGGTATGATGACACATTCATAATAATCTAGGTTAGGTGTAAGCGTATAAATTATATAGGTACTTAGAGTATATAGTGATAGCTCAGTATTCCTACCAGTGCCTTCTCTATATTCAGCAAAAAAAATGAAAATAATTACCATGATCGTGAATTCCATATATTTCATCACATTTTACATCAGGTCTTCTGTAAACCCATTGAAAATATATAGTACTCAAGCTTAATGCAGAAATGCTCATATCTACACTTCCTCCCCAGAAAATTTAAAATATATTCCTAATATTTAAAATTCAGATTTATCTTTAATTTAAAATGACTTGATGGAGTTGATTGAGATGATGTCTATGGCACACTGACTGTCCAGTGTCCAATACTTTACTAAATGCATGAAATTGATGTACTATATCAAAAATGGTTACTCATTATAAAAATAATACAATTACTTTTAAGAAAATATAAAAACATTTAAACGTGTTTCAGATCCCATTTAATACAGTAGTTTTGGAGAAATTTGAGGACAAAAGATAACAGTAAGTGTCTGGAATTGCAACATTTTTCTCATATATTTTCTTCATTTCTAAAATAGCTATAAATTTGAGGCAAAAGTACCAAGAAATGCAAATCTTTCAGTGCACACAAAATATGCATTTTAACAAATAAGCACTATTATACTACAGCTAATCCATTTGGTAGAGAGGAATTAAACCATTTGAGTACTCATTTATTTATTCCAAATACAATTAATATGATCTAAAAGATAACGGGAAAAATATTTCTGTAGAGAAGTTACATCTGTTACTCCAACAAACAAGCTAGAATACCGTGACAATGATCAACTTATATATTCTATTTTCAACTTTTTCCCTGAAATTTCTCTTTTCTACACATAGCCGCATAGAGAATTTCCTTCTAATTATCGTCAGGTTACATACCCATTTCATCATTTTACAAGAGAATGATGGCCTTATTTTTCTTAGAAGGCAGTTTTTGTTAAAAAATTAAAATTAATCTATCCCTTATATCTTAAAAAGAATACACAGAAAAAAGATACATACATATAATCAGAATGATTATGTTCTCTGACAATTTTGGTATATTCCCATATTTCCCACTGTTATACAAAGGAGGGGATGTGCTTTTTTGATTACCTACTCTGTATTTTATCATACACTTTCACAGTATGAAATAATACTTTGCAATATATCACAGCACACATCAAATCTGCAAATATTTAAAAGAGGTGATTTGCTTTGATTTAACTTTTATATACTAAGCATGGTTTTGCAGAAGTGAACATATCTTTATCTTTTTAACTGGCATCAGATATTTGGAAATATATGACTGCTCATCTCTTCGTCAATATTTATCCAAATTAAGACAAAAAAATTGAAGAATGGAAGAAATATGCAGTCTAGATGACCTTTTTATTATGTTACTACTAAAATTTTCATTTTAAAAAGACTCTGCTGTTGTTTGTACTCCAGTATATGGTATTTCAGTACAGTGGAGGGCAAGGTGTTTTTAAACATTAAAAAAAGACTTTGAACAAAGCAAACAACAGAAATCCTAAATTTTAGGCCACCCTCACAGTAGCACACTTAAAGAAGTTCTACCTCTACGAAGGGTCAATATCTACACTGAGGATTTCAATTTAGTGTCGGTTGCTTTGTTTCATTTAATTTTAAAATTCCTACTAAGAATTTATTTCACGTGGAAAAATTAACATAAGACAGGGGACGTGAACCTACATAGTTCATTCCTTAAGAACATACATTGGTCATGAAGAACAGAAGGAAGAATCAGATCAAGAGCTTGAAATGAAGAAAGTAACAGGATGCTGTGTGTAACTGCAGAACTGTGCTAAATGAGCTTTCTCAAACTCACAAAATATACATTGGTATTCCTGAAGTTATAGTTCAGATTAATTCCTCAATCTCAGTATTGCATTAATGACTTCATGTCCAAAGCCCAAGAGTAAGATTGATGAACTGAAATTTGGTAAATAACAGAATGCAAATATTCAGTCATGCAGTAGTGGTAGTTTAAGTGCATTCACCTAATTTTTTAAAAGGAAGTACAGATCAACATGAAAGATAAAAATATATTTCAAACATTTTTTAATGATGTTGATTTTCTTCCTATGTTTGCTTTATACTTCAGTGATAAAGAAAAACTGTAGTGCACTATTTCCTGTTTCTCAACTAATAAAACATAAACAGAAGAAAACAATTTATGGAAAACAAGGTCCACATATATTACAAATAATTTAGTCTGGCGGCTTTTACACATGTGAATAGAAAAACTACTGTGGAGTTATTTGCAGCACAGAAGTTCTTCAAAACTAAAATACAACTGAATAGAAAATGCTTCACTTTCTGAATAGCCACCCAAAATTCTATAGATGCAAGTGCTGAAAATATTCAAAAGCTTGCAAAGGAACTCCTACTTTTATATATATAAAAATGAACATATTTGTGCAATTTCACATGCTTTTGGAAAGGCAGTTCAGTAAACATTAGAAACTAAATTGTCTAAGTTAGACAATTAAGTTTAATTACAAAATTAAATTGTCTGAACTGTACAATTAACTAAAACTAAATTAGACAATTTAGTTATCATCTCTAGTTAAAAGAGATTACTGCGCTACTTGTACAGTAGAAGGCAGTCTTAACATCTACTCAGTGTTTTGAAAGCAAAAAGTAAAGTTACATGACAAAGAGCTACCCTATTTTTCCAGAATCCAAGAGACACATAACCAACATAAGTTTATTTGCAATCCACCTTAGAAACCAAAACCTATGACTTGACAATACTTTATTTAAAAGACAGTTTTATTTTGCCACGCTATATAACAAGACGTCCTAATTAAGACATGGCATGTTGCAGAACTAGATTTATAATAGTGTTGCAAAAATATGCTTTTAGAGATATATTTGCAGCAATTTTCCCTGTACCATTACAATGTATGGTAGTCTTCTGTATAGAATTGGAAATACTAGTGATTATATATTTTTAAGCTTTTTTATTGCTACACTATATATTGAAGCTCTGGAGGAAAGCAAACACTAACACTCTTATTTGCCTTCACAATAATGCATTCTAAATACTGGCAAATGAGACATTCAGCTGGAGAGTGAAATCAAAACAAAAGTTGCTCTTTTCTTCTACTGCAACATGTCAGTCATACAACAGTTGCTTTTCACAGTAAAAAGGGTTTGCATTTCAGTCTAAAAGCTATTCCAATAACAAAATCAGGAACTAACATGCATCCATAAAGTAGATATCATATGCTTACACGAGACTGAACTTTGCAATATTTATTACCTCTGTTCACTGTTAGAACACAAAGCTTTCATCTCCTGCTTTGAGACAGAACAAGACCAAGACCACACTCAATAACATATTTCAGAGAGAGAAAGTACATGCAAGCATGCACAGTGCCGAATAAAGTCACAGAATAACTCAAAATCTAACTGAAGTAGTTGCAACTGTAAAGTAAATAGAGCCCAGCCCCAAATCCAAATTGAGATACAGATTGTCAGAGTGATAACATTAAGAACTTTAAAACCTCATAATGAGATCCCTGTCTAGGTCAGGGCTTGGTGACACAGCCCTCCTCTGCTGTGCCAATAAGAGGCAAAATGCCTCTCAGTAAAATAGTGACAGTTTGGCAAAGTATATACCAAGCATCCCTACCAAATTCACAACTAAGATTAAATGAAAAAAGATCTATCAGAGCTAGAATTCCACTAAACTTAGCATATAACCACACAAGACTACAGGGTTTAGAAAACAAACAAGCTTTAACAAACACATGGCCATACAAAACACTGCTGTTTAACATAAGGATTCAGAAACCATTTGTTTGTTGATTTTGTTGGTTTAGTTGGTATTTTTTTTGTTGTGGTTTGATTTGGTTTCTAGTGATAGCTAGTGGCTACTTATATACTACTAAACAGATGAGAAACTGTCTACAATTCACATTCAATAACCTCCCCTTGGTAGATGTCGGGAAGAGCCTGTTATTTAGTCAATTTTGATTGGAAGGTGCTGTTAAGGTGAGGCGATGAGGGGAAGAAAATTTAACTTTCTTGTCTGAAGTTTCAAAAACATATCCAACTCAGATATCTGAAAATTATGTAGTTTCAACTGTGGCAACTGACATTCAGCTTTCCTTAATGATAGAGAAGTTAAATGAATTTTGAGGAATTAATTTTAACAAAAGCTGAATATATGGACTTTATCAAAAGTTGATAAGCATTTAGATAAATTCAAGTATCTCCAGCTCAACAGTAGTATAAATGAAAATTTCAACACAGAAGATAATGATAATATGGTGGGAAAATGATAGAGACATGATGAGTTAAAATATATTTCTATTACACTTCAAAAGTTTCATTCATAAGAACACATTGTAACACATGAAAGCATGCAAAATACATCTATTACTCATGCTTGTAAATTTCTAAATGGGTAAGAAGCCAAAATTTTAGTTCATCTAAAAAGATTTTATAAAATTCTACTTTGATTTGTTATTGCAATACTTTTGTTTTGATGTATTGGTAATTCATACTGTTTTGTTATATCTGGGAAAAGTAATAGAAAAAATTATTATTAAAAACACACCATTTTTTCATCAAAAAGTAAGGTAGCATATTGCTCAATAAACCTTACCCTATTCAAATTGACCACTGGATTTTTTCCAACATCTTAAAATAACTAAAATTCATATATAAAAAAAAATTCCAAAACACTTTAAAGTGTACCACTGCACAAGGAAAAGTCAAAGATGGTAAATTACTGCAATCCACATGAAGATACTAGAACTAAAAGAATATGAACACTGCTAATCTAAAATAAACATCATGCTGCTGTTTCATCAAAATTTTAAGTGTGGCAGTTTCAGCTTTTAATGGTTGTATTTACTTAACATAAGATACCTTTGGCTTTGCAGATTTTATTTTTTTTAAACTATACTGCATATACATCAGAGTAACACTGAAGGCTTGGAGAGTTCTTGCTCTTCTATTATTTCTATTAGCCACAAAAACCAAGAAGAAACCAAGAAGTCAACTTCTATCCCTTAAAAACAAGTTCAATATTCTATTACATTGGATCATCAGTCTATTATTAGTAGATCAAAGCTGATCTTCTTGGAGTTCAAGCTGAAGTAACTCATACTTCAAATGCTCTGAAGGCTTAATTAATATATATTATTAAATGTTATGTAAAATTCTTGAAACTGAAAAGGACTCGTATCTTCTTAGTTGGTTTATCTGGAATTTAAATAACTTTCCAATTATCACAGTTTGGTACCCATGTACAACATCCAGCAGCTTATTATTAATTTGGACAGTCAAGGGAAAGCTCAAGTACCAACTAATCATTTGGTTATTTGAGACTGAATGCTCACAGAACCTTGAAGATGTCATTCCTGTCTACATTCAAGGGCATTTACAATGTAGAATGGGAAAATTTAGAATACCTTTAACCATTAACAATACTTAATTTTCAAGAAAAGCCTGGAGTTCTTTATGTCTCAAGGCTACAAAGTGTGAGTAATTGTAAAGAATGAATCATAGATGGGCTGCTAAGTGTATCAGCCAGTGATTATATGTGAGATAATTATTATCTTTTTACAGAGGCTATTAAAGGAAACTAGAATTGATAATTAAATACTGTATTACAATCCTCTGAAGGACAACCTTGTCAATATTAGTTAATTCAGGAAATAAAAACATAGTATTTTGAATGAGCCTTTTGATTTGTAAGCAGCAATAGCTTCTGATATTGAAAGCAATATTTTTTAAAATCTTAGAAAAATATACCTGTAAAACAGATTGGTTTTTCAACACTGAACTAATTTTTGAGGCAAGAACAAAACTAAATTTTAATTGCACAGGATTTTGAAGGTACAGATATTGTATTAGTTGACAAACTTCTGATGCATAAAAGCCACAGAGGTTCTTCAAGACACCTTTATTCAAGTGAGATATCATCAGAACTGGTCTTTTGTTTAACATAAATTGTTTTATGCAGCTTGAAATCATGCCTGAAATCTTCCCTTATTGAGGTATGTAATAAGTAACATATTTTTAAGTAACACTTAGAAACATGAATGGATATCGCAGATGAGCTTTTATCAAGCCTACTAATAGTTCAATAGGAAAACAATATTCCTATGAAATCACATTGGAAATATTTCTTATTTAGATTGTTCTAAAGACCCTCAGAGGTTAAGTGCACTGTGAAAATTTGGCTAAATATTGTTATTACCTGACCATCCAGTGTTATCACAGATCCAATGTTTCACACTGTGAAATATAAACACAGTAGCTCTCTCAAAACAAGAAAATAGAATAATTCCATTCTCTCAGGATAATGAGTTTAATTGGAGAAAAGGCATCCTCTGCTACACAGAAGGAGTCACCAGTTTTAAAAAAATCACATGTAAACTTGTGGTGCAAGTGACACATCCATAGAGACCGTAGCTGGAAGGACAAGAGTATTTACACTTGAGAAGAGTTAAAAGCAAATATAAAATAAAAAGACTCTTGTTTGACCTCTAAGGTCCCACGATACACTAATCCATACCATTTCACACACTTATAACCATTATACTTCTTACCCCAACTTACTAAATCTAGGTACCAATAGATTCTTTACTATGAAATGCAGAAGCCTATCATTTCACCAATGCAAGTAACTATAAGCATCATCAACTTTACATCATATAAAGACTTTATACCATATAAAGAGCCAAATTCAAGGTCAATGGTCTAGCATTCAAGGCTTTTGAAATGGTTTCAAGCTACTTACCTATCTAGTAATATTTTTTTCTCCACAAGCGTCAAACAGTTGACCAAGCATGGCAGAGAAAATAGAGCCTTCTGAAAAAAACCCACACTGAATTCACTCTTCCTAACTATGCATCACAGACTCAAAACCAAAATAAAACAGACTTGAATTGTATAGTCATATTTGGATGAAAAGAAGTACAGGAGAGCTTAGTTTTGCTGGTTTGGGTTTCTTTTCCACCCTGGAGCTAAGCAAAAGGCCCACAATAACTCAACGGAGAAGAGCTGTTAAGTCTTGTCACCAGTTCTGATAGCAATAAACAAATACCAAATAGCAAAAGTCACAATATTTTAGTTTTTAGAAACCTAAGATAGTTCACTTTATAACAATGATCCTACACTACTTCAGTAACTCCTGGAGCAGAAGGTATTTACACTATTTGATAAATAGCCTCAAGTGGTAATTTCAGTCTTGCTTTTACATAGGATTAAATGATTACAGCAAGATCCAAAACAACAGTAACAACTCCTGTGTAAAGAGTAAAAGTACTGTAGTTTGTACATGAGAATTCAGAGGGAATGGATCAAGTGTGAGTCTCATGGTTTATCCAGGATAAAGCTAGACAAAATTTTAAAATTAAGTGACAGAAATCCTATCTATTCCTGTTTTGTTTATTTGACTACCACTTCCATGTTATATCGCTGTGATTAAGACAAGGTTGCTCCAACTCACATCTTCATTTGTCCAAATATCAGAGCCAGACATTGAAGTAATTTAGCTCAAAATATGTGATGATTGAAACATCTAAACCAAATATTTTCCCTAGAAAGTCAAAGGTGGAAAGGTAAGACAGAATGATATACCCAGATAAAAATGCTAACGTTCAACTTATCAAGTAACTTTCCAAAAAATGAGAAATAATGTGTTTATTAATTATACCTTTAATATGAAAATACATTTGTATCATGGCTTTACTGCACTAGCTAATCACAGTGCTTGCAAACAAAGACCATTAGCATATTGCTATCAAGTCAAAATAAATTCTCAGTAATTTTCACTGGCCAAGGTAAAGTGAAGTATAATTTCAACATGCCAAAGATTTAACTGATGAAAGCACAATGAGTCAGTCAAAGAAGACAGGACTCCTTCTGACCTCTGTCACCACTCCAGAATATCAAATTAGCATAAACTATTAAGTATTTCCAGTGAAACATGAAACATGAGAAAATTTCTCACAATATAATTTAATTTTAATTTCAGGTACAATTAATGAAAATTGGATTCATTACTCAGAGATTATATACCGAATACTTTGGTGTTGTTTTTCTCAACTACAGAAATGCAAAAATTATGCTGCACTGGGCTCATAAGATAAACTTTTGACTTTGCTGAATTTATTTATCTCTGTAGAATGTTTTATCATTGATGCATTGATTTTCTCTCTTGTTGCTTATCAATTGACCATGATTTTTAACAACCATCATAAAAAGAATATAGATATCAGTAACTGTCAAACTATCAACAATTATACTATGGAACCAACAGAAGACACATACCATAGCAATCGTACAATGATGATTTTAAAGTGAAAGTGGGGACTCCTAGCAAAAATTGAGCCATACAGTATCATAAAAATATTGAATCAAGGTACGGACACATTCAAATAAAACTGGTCAGTACTGCGGGGGAAAATACAAAGAGCTTTTTCAAATACCTTAACAGCAAAAGACAGTGCAGAAATAACATCGGCCTGTTACAGTATGAGGATGGTCCCTTCAAAAACAGGGACAGAGACAGGGTAGAGGTGTTTAATGCTTTTGTTGGCTCTGTTTTCAACACCTATAATAGACTAATGGGGTCCCAGTGCCCTGAGCTGGACGTGCATGGCTGTGAGAATGATAGACTCTCAGCAGCCCCTGAACTTGTGCAGGATTTGCTGCTCCAGCTGGATTCCTATGAGACTAGGGATTCATCTGAGAATACTCAATGAGCTATCTGATGTCATCGTGAGGCCTCTTTCAATGACTTTTGAACAGTCTTGTGAATCTGGAGAGGTCCCAGTTGACTGGAAGCAGGCAAATGTTGTCCCAGTTTTCAAAAAGGGCAAGAAAGACGACCCTGGAAACCATAGCCCTGTCAGTCTCAGTTCAGTGACGGGTAAAATTATGAAGATTATTCTGGGAGATATTGCGAAACACCTGAAGGACAATGCTGTTATCGGTCACAGCCAGCATAGCGTCATGAGAGGAAAGTCCTGCTTGTTAAATCTAGTTTCCTTTTATGACAAGGGAATCCACCAAGTCTGCCAAGGAAGGCCAGTTGATGTAATCTTTTTGGATTTCAGTAAAGCTTTTGATACTCTCTCACAACGTCCTTCTGGACAAAATGTCCAACTGGATAAACACATCATGAGTGAGCAACTGGCTCACAAGTCAAGGACAGAGGATAATAGTGAATGGGAATCAGACTGGCAACCTGTCACTCACTAGTGGGGTTACACGGGGCTCTGTTTTAGGACCAGCGTTCTTCAAAATCTTCGTAAACAGCTTCAATGCAAGTCTCAAAGGTATAAAAGTTAATTTACTGATGATGCTAAATTGGGAGGAGCTGTTGTCTCCCTCAAAGACAGAGAGGCCCTGCAGAGAGACTTGGACAAATTAGAGAGCTGGACAGTCACCAACCATATAAAGTTTAGCAGACAAGTGCTGGATTCTGCACCTGAGACAGGGCAACCCTGGATGTACATACAGACTAGGGAAGGAGAGAGTGGAGAGCAGCACTGAGGAAAGGGACCTGGGAGTTCTGGTCAACAGCAAGTTGAATACAAGTCAGCACTGTGCCCTGTCACAACCGTGTCCTGGGGCCATCAAGCAAAGCATCACCAGCCGGTCCAGGCAGGTGATTGTCCCGCTCTACTCTGCACTGGTGCAGCTTCACTTCAAGTCCTGTGTACAGTTTTGGGCACCACAACATAAGAAAGATATTAAGCTGGTAAAGAGTAGCCAAAGGAGGACAACGAAGATGGTGAAGGACCTTGAGGGGAAGCCATATGAGGAACGACTGAGGTCACTTGGCTTGTTCAGCCTGAAGAAAAGGAAACTGAGGGGAGACCTCATTGCAGTCTACAACTTCCTTTGTGAAGGGAAGAGGAAGGGCAGGCACAGCAGTGACCTGTGACAGGACCTAAGTGAATGGCCTGAAGTTGTATTCACACATTCAAGTTATTATCTCAAAAAAAACCCAACATACATTAGTTTATGTACAGGTTTTTGCGTTTGGGTTTTTGTTTGTTTGTTCTAATATCATTTTATCTTAATTGTAACAAGATGACCATTATTGCCTGGTAAAACCTGAAACCATCAACATTAAAACAGTCATTGCTTCATTAATGTTGTGGTCCATGCTCTGTGCAGGGTAATAATATAGTGCCATAAACATAAGACTCTAGCTCCTCCTAAAAGCACATGAAAAGTTTTCCTTGGTCAAACGAGAATAGATTATAAATGCAGTCACGCAAAATCAGTAATCTTAATGAAAACAAAAATATTAGATATAAAGGGAGAAAAATTTAGTTGCATGAACCTTACAAAACAAGAGGAGCTATACTGTAATTCAAAATGCCAAGGTATTTTAAGTGGCATTTATCTGTGGTAAGTATTTAAGTAAAATTAATACCTAATGCATAAAATATAAAGTAACTTCAATATTTATTTACAATTTCAGGCCATTATTTGTACAAAAAAATACATTAATTTCCTTAAGTGAACAGTTCTTTTGAAAGGGGGATATGTTAGTTAACTGATTTTTCAATCTTGAGTCTTTATGCTCCCTTGCTAGCATTCAAATATTAAAAATGTGTGCAACTGATGCAAGTACAATAGCAAATCAAAGTTTTCAGGGCCTGAAATGTTACTAATTTTAACTCCTTCTTAAATGTGCCTTACAAGTTATTCTCTAATCTTGGGATTTGATGAATAGTTTACAGAAACAAGCTAAAAATAAGCCAGTGTTAAAAGGCAGGGTTGCCAGTTCTTTCATGGTCCCAGAAAACGTAGAGGAAGTTGGCAGGATCAGCTCAGCTCCACTGCGCTCCTGAAAAATATAAAATACCAGTGTCCACTGGATCATTGGGTCCTTAGCACTCTAGTACTGTTTATGAAAAAGATTTTGCTGATGACCATAATGGTGACCATATGGATTAAGACAGATTTGTCAGCAGGTGTGATCTTTTGGTTTTAATGTTGCATTCTCTAAATACATATTAATTATAGGTAAAAAGTGCTTTGCATGACGACAAGTGTATTAGGGCCTCACCTCTGGGCATCATTACTTAGACAGAAATATTAAGAAAAACTGAGATGAATTTAAATAAAAAATTATCTGAAGACTGTATACATCTGTTTTATTCCATTTTTATCTAATGAAATTATATTTTAAGTGTTAATCTCACATAAATACTAGGCAACATCTAATTGAATCTAAGGTTGAGAGCCTCCAACAGGTTCATAAAACCTTTCCCCTCACAATGTAACCACTAGTGTATGTCCTCTGATGGCGGCAAGTACAAGCTTAATAAAAAAAAAGTAGTGGCATCACACTATTAATGTCTAGATATGCTAACTAAACCAGGACTTCAAAACATCCATGGAAAACTGTCAGTGAAATTTGGAGGTGACACCACTAGAAGTCCTCCTGGACAAGCTTTCTTTCAACTGGAATCCTAGTTGAAACTGTAACAGCATTCTACAAGTCAAAGATTTTGCAAAAAAATTTTGGCTTGGAAAAAGGGTTCTACAGTAAAAACACAAAATCAAATAAGAATACAAAGGTATAATTCTAAACAGCAAAGTCAGAATACTTATCATTCTGTACCTGTTAAGCTACTGTCATCAAAGCAACAAAAGTGCTTCTGTACCCAGAAGTACAAAGATCCAATAAATTTGTTACTTAACAGCAGTTTCCCAAGGAAATCCATCAGTATTTCATTTACTCAAAACTCGTCAATTCTGTTTTGTCCTAAGAATTTATCCAAGCTTGGACAGATTTTAAAGTAGTGTGCTACTCCAGCATTTCTCATCCCAGTTCACCAGCACAGATACTACAGAAATTGATGCCATCAATTTCTCAACATGCAATGTGAGTTCCAGAACTTGTATACACTTTCTGCACTTCCTTTTACAATACCCATCATGGTAATGCCAACAAGTAAATAACAAAAATGTAAATTAGATGTTGCAAAACTAATTCACAATGGACTGTGCAACTTGTTTACCAACTAAGAATGGATGATTTAGTAGAATAAAAGGTTACACTGCATATAAGAGCCTCTAAAATTTGTTAAAGTCTTTCAACTTTGAAAGAAAAAAAAGAGCACAACTCCCAGGTCCTCAACATAACAAAAAAAGGACTAATCATGAACAAAAGATTTAAGAATTACATCGCCTTACATTTTAATTCTATTTGGTATGTAAAGCAATTGAGTTTGATTTTTCAACTTCCACAGCCATCAAACTGGGTGAAATCTTCACCTGCACTACAGTAATAACTAACATGTCAAAAGAGCTACGCTCCCACCCTGTAAAATAGTCATGGCACTCAAGTTTAATAGCTTGAGTGGTGTTAAAGTAACTACCAATAACTCTAAGAATGCTCTTCCGCGATGATAACTTCTCAGAGGAAAAAAATAAATGCAACTAATATTCCAACTGAGCAAAGATAAATCAAAGATAAAGAACCTCTCAACTTGGAGGCTAATTATTAGATTTCTAAACTTACTCATCGTACACAGCCTTTACTTTTAGGCACTGATAGAAAACTGGTTAAAATCTGCATGAATTATCCTCCCAAATTATTTCCAGTTACTGTTAAAGGGCTCCAAGTCATTCCTTATTCTGTGAGTTGTGTATGATGGTCCTCACCAACTGGCTCTAGGTAGCTCTTCTGGAGTAGGGGGGTATTAGACAAGATGACCTTCCAGTAGGGGGGTACTGAACAAGAGGTCTCAGTCAACCTCAATTACTTTGTGAAGTAAAAACACCTATATTTTTCATTTTTGTATCTCCATTTTAATTTAGCTTGGGGAGGAGGTAAAAATATGACAGAATATTCACTTAGGAGTACATAGAATTTAAACTGACTAAAATAAGAAGAGAGTAAGCAACAAATTGGTAAACTTGAAAAATATTATAGAAACAAAAATTAAAATGCACTATTAAACCTAACTAAAACATGGTATCTCTAATTTACTGTGTATTACAATGAAAGAACAACTTCCAAATATCAGTTCAACCAGAATATTGTCTTCTCCTTATCTGTGTTAATTTAGGATTTTTAAAAAATGAAAAATGAAGTGACATTGACATCTCTCACAGACATTTTTACCTGGTACAAGAGAAGGAAAATGGTATCTCAATATAGTCAAGGAATAAAGAATACTTTAAAAAGAAAGGCTGTACAATTAATTTTGATAGCAATCTAAAACTAAAATTCTCCCATGATTCTGTCAAATAAATAGAAACATTTCTCAAGATACAGCACAGCTTCATCCTGTAGTGGCCAAAACAATTTTTTAATGCCAGATATTATAGAAAATGTTTTCTCTTCGCATTCCTTTCTCTGCTATTCAAACTTGTGCTTTTATACAGAAATTTTCATTTACTTGGAACTCACATGTTGTGATATATATCACATTGTTTTAGGATAAATGACTGCACTTCTACTTTCATATGCAAATTATCTAGTTCACCACTAAATGTATGGTCACTCATCTACCAAAGGTGTTAAGAAAGGCAAGAAAGTTAAAGATTTCTGTAGGAAGTCAGTACATAATGGAACATTGATGTTCTACTACAGATTATGTTTAGAAGAATTTTTATCTGCCATGTAGGTCTTTTTTAGAAAGCAGAACAATAATGAAAAACTTAATACAATCTTTATATGGCATCACTACTTGCAATATATTTTATAATTTTTGTATCTGAGACCCAAAGATGCTATGACTGTAAATGAATAGTCAGTCACACAGGAGAAACTGAAGACTATAAGAAAGAATAGAAAGATTTTAGTACTACAAAAAGACTACACAGGAACAGCACAGAATACTCCCTATTCATTACAAATCACAAGGTTGAAGTGTTTTCAACTATCCGTTGTTGATCTTCTTTATATGATAAAGTATTTACATACATTAAACATATGATATGTACATATCTGGGATTTGGTAGATATGATAGTAAGCAAGATTGTTTGCAAGTCTGACAGATAGAAAAGAACGGGGTAAAGAACGCATTCAACTAAGACCGCATCTCTGAAATTCTCTAAGGTACTTTTTTCCTAAATATATTTCCATTTCAGGTGCTTCACAATGAAATAACTCTTAATAACTTGTTTAATACCTGTAACAATTACCCAGGGTTTTCAAACAATTCACTTGTTGGTCCTAATTCTAGAAAAATTGTTTGTACCACACAAGACACACATAAGTACAATAACCTACATTAAGGATATAGCACACTTTACTGTCCCATATGGCAAAACAGACAGACTTCCTACAGAAGTCCACTATTTCTTTCATGGGGCACACAACACCATAGATATAAAAGATGTATGGGGAAAAAGGGAGCTTCAGGAAGTTTGTTCATAGGGGGCATTTTATATTTATCAGATAAAGTTTCTCAAGACCCTGGTTCTTTTCCATGACTTTAAAATACATGTAACTTCTATATACTTCCAAAACTAAAGTCATGATGATGAAGCATTTGTCAAGCCTGCCTTTGCCAAAGAATTAAACTAAATGCACTGTCAAGAAGTACCTAGAACGGAAACACAACTGGTTCAGTGTGTCTCAGATATGATCTCAAAGTATGAGAAACAACAATGGGAAAAGGTTGTTTTCAAAAATAATACTGAATCCAAAAGTGTATCTTTGGTTGTAAAACTAGAAATAATCAGTAATCCACGTGTTTTACCTGGAAAATTGCTCTGCTGACTTAGTTCACTAAAACTGGAATGTCAGCCCAAGACGTAAACACACCAAACCCCTACTTTAAACTGCTAGTGAGCGAGTATTTGCATCTATGATTTAATAATGTTGGGAGAGCCTTGTCTTCTCGGCATTAATGGTAATGCAAGGAGGGAGGCCAAGGTAGATAAGATGAAGAAGATATGTTACGCATTTATCACTATATATCAAGGTAACTAAATTCACATGATTCTAAATATAAAAAGACGAATACATATAAACCAAATAAAAGTGAGAAAAGTTACTGCTGATAACTTTGAGTAGATTTTTCAATACCTTTAAATACCTTTTGATTATGCTTAGAATTATTAACTGGTGTATAGAAGGTTCTTCTGATAACTAATATTAAAACAGGAACATAAAAACTTGGAAAAAATCAAACTAGAATTCTGTATTTTGGCCACCTACAAATGAGCTTTTTTCCCATACCAGTTCATTCTAAAAAGTATAATCTAAGAAAATTATTTACCATCACTGATATTTCTAACCTGTAAATCAAATGTGTTGTTAACAGTTAAAATCTAGCACACAGGCTATGCAAAATATAAATCTAGCTGTGTAACTAGCTACACTTGCTTTTATCACATACATTTCCAGTTGCTAGGATATTATGTAGGATGTTAAGTTACATGTAAACATCCTCAGAGTTGGTATACGGAGTTTATCATAACATTCAGAGAGAGTAAAAGCTTTATACATACCACTCTGTTTAGAAAATATTTCTGTGTAAGAGTTTGATTTATTCAATATCCACTTTTAGAATCTTCAAAAGTGAAAAAAAACCAAACAAAATAGCAACACCAGTCCATGTTTAAACGAAAACATTAGATAAGAGTGTCCTATTTAGACAGATAGAGATTCTCCTTTTACTTCCCCTATGTTGCTGACTGTCCCTTGTATAACTTGCTGGAAGATGTAATATAGATACAAATCTGTCACCACAATTAAATCAGAAATTGATCACTTGACTTTCTACTGAAGACCAATACAGGTTATTTTAAATTCACCTCATCCATTTCTGAAAACACCTGCAGTTTTCCACAGTAATATCTAGGTTTCCTTACCTAGGTAAGATACTTTTAGATTCCTCATACACAAGACCTAAACCCTACAACCTTATTTTCTCATTTTTTAGTTTATTTTCAGGGGTTTAGAATGATGAGATTAAATATTATTTCACTACCTCCTCAACTAAATAGATGCTCTAATTACTTGAATAAAAACTTGTATTATGTGTTTCTCTATAACCTCTGTGATAAACAGCAAGAATGCTCTGAAAGGTCCTATGAAGCAGAGGTTGTCAGATCCTGAGTATTCAGCCTCAATCCATTTATCTTGTTTAAACTCTTCAAATGGAAGTAGCATATCTAGAGAAACCTGAAGCACTCAGTGATGCACTTGAGCTCCTAAACAGACCATCTAACCAGACTTATCTCTCAGCTTCACTTAAGGGTTGGACCAGATGCTCACTATAATTAGTCCGTTTTCTACCTTCCATGAAACAAATTCCCTCAAAGAAAAGCCTAATGGGACTATGATGAATGCAATCAGGCTTCCCAATCCATATAACTAAGTAACTAAAACTCCAGAATGTTTTCTGAGTTGTACATTCTACATATAGCTGTATCACTCCAATGCAAGCACACTGTTCTTTTCTATCATCAGCAAACATACTCTGTTACCATATTATAAGGCTCTAGAAGCAAGATAGTACATGTCAATCTCCTTAAATCCTAGTTATTAAAAGTTGAGAATACTTTCTAGTAATTGATGGACACCACTTGACCCTTCTGATGCAAGTGTCTAGCCAATATACTACAACACTAAAGCAGAAGTATTATTGTGTTCTAAGCCATTAATCAGCATTTATATGACCTCTCAATTTGATAGTTGCACGTATTCTTACAAATACATGAAAGTAGCAACATAAGAGAAGTGCTACATTAGCTTACATTTGGTCACAAGCTGGATTTCTATATTTTACTTTTAATTGCCTTTACACTACAGTGGAGTACAAACCTGAAATATAAAACTCTCTAAAAACATGTCAAACTTGTTCATGAATCCTCATTATTCAATATGATCTCCTGAAATAGCTACAACCCAATAATTAAATTGACCAAAAAGGCGGTTCACTTGAACTTCATAAGAAAAGACAGGACATGTGCCTACCACAGGGTGACAACAAATCCATGCCTGATATATTTAGAAGACACCATCTGAATTGTTTAAGGGGTAAGCAACTTACCTGTATGATGTAACTACAGAGTATGAGGAGTGGTTAAAATGTTAATAAACAGCTGGTTTTCAAGTGAGAGGGAGGAAGAGAAATAACAGCTTACCTGAAAAGTGAAAAATATACAAATGCAGAATCAAAGGAAATAATTCTTATTCAAGTCTAATCAAAAAAAGAAAAAAAAAGGCAAAAAACCCCCAACCCAAACCCACATATTTAGCTGCTTTTATATTCCCGCTTTTATAACTGATTTCTTAGTGAACATCATTCAGTAATTTCAGGTGCAAACTAAATTATACTGGACTAGGAACCTCAAACTCCATCAAAGCAGGTAAAGTTGCTTTTAAAGCATAAACACCTTTAATTTAGAAAAATGTGGTTCAGTATAGCTGTAGCCATCGAAGAAAAGAAACTATTGTTGATATTAATATGTAATACTTGTGCTGATAGTCACTTAAATTTCTTTACATTTGAGACAAATATCTGTTCTAATTACATTAACACCATTACATTGCATTCACAAATTTAAAAAATAGCTTTTGATACATTTTCTTTCACGTCTATTCACAAAAAAGAATGTTCAAAGGCATAAAATATAACATAATTTTTTCATTTTATTACAGAAAAAAATGCAATATCTACATTAAAGATATTTACCTCTCTTTAACTGATTGTTTTTCAAAAACACTGTGAGCTAATTAAAAAATGTATCTTTATTGCAGTAATTCTTTAAATGAAAGTCAAGATAAATTGTCTGTTTAATTATTATTCCAACTCCAACACTCATTCATACAAGTTCATGAACCATACAATACTTCCTTTGCTCTGTATTTTATATAATACTTTGCAAATACACTATATTATCACCTAACTTAAAAATAAGAAGACTAACACATTTAATCAGGGGCAGTACTGTACAAATTACCATAGCTTTACACCTTCACTTACTAATTTCCAAGGGACTATTGCTTAACCCACAAAGAACAGTCACAAAAATTATAAAAAAAAAATAAAAATATAAAGAAATCCAAAACAGAAATTTAAAAAAAAAAAAAAAAAAACAAACCAACATAATTTACTGCAATCAGGATTTCTAGCAGGGAATTGACAAGGTGATAACTTCTAAGGAAAAGGCATTTCATCAAATCTTAACACTTTTGGTTCAAATACACAGGAGCTACAGTCATAACAAAGCACCAAAAGGCAATATAATTGTCTTGCAGCTGACTTAAGCACATTCGATAAGTAGGAGAATATCCAGTACCAGTTTACATAATAAAGGAAAAAGCTACTACTGTTTTTCCCTACATATATATCAGTCATGTATCAAAAAATGGCAATATTTCTCTTACCTAACTCCTATTTTTCAGTGAAATAAAACGATTATCAAGAAAATGTCAATCTTCTGTCTGCAGAACCACCAATAAAGCATAAAAGCTCCTGATGCTTTTCATGTTCTACCTCCTGAAAACATGGTCAGACTTACGACACAGTATGGGAAAAAAAAATAAATCAAAACCACCTCCTCCCTAAAAAAACCCCAAAACCAAATATTTCCACAGAACAACAGCTTTTATTTCCTTTGATTTGAGGTACTTAAATCAATGAAGATGGTGAGCCAGGAATCACTATTTTGCAGGGATATGGATCACAGCATGAAAGGTTTTTATAATAATCTTAAAATCAGAAACATGTACTCTTTGTTCGTGTGAAAAAACTAACAAACAAGGTTTCTTTAGCTTTATATGCTGTTTTCTGACTCACTACTACTTGGGAGTAAGTTTACCAGCAAAGCACTAAGTAATCATTGCCTATATTTCAGGCCTGATAATAGAACATCTTGCCTGATTTGCTGCAAAGTTGAAAGATATGCACAGAACAAGGAAGTAATATTGCAAAAAAGTTTCTCTTTAAAAACAGATTTATTCTTCCTACTGAAACAGAGGGAAAGTAACAGTGAAAACACATTCAAGGGTGTGGAGGAAGAAAGAGGGGAAAGAAAATGGGGAGACCCTGTTCACTGAATCTCTGATTTGACATTTTAAGATCTATTTTACATAGATCATAAATTTTAGCATTAATCATCTAACCAGCTTAATGAGAGCTATGGTTTGAACATATTTTGTGTTATATAATACTAAATACAAAATACTTTAAAAAAAAAAATTATTTTGTAAATAACTCAAACATCACACTCAAAATTAACAGTTACTTTTGATGTGAATCCCTCTGTGCCTAATCTTTCTATCTATGAAATGATAATATTAATGCTTCAACCCTACAGATTGATTCAAATCATGTATGTAGCTGAAATACTCCATGAGGACCACAAGGAAATTAGCAATCCTGTTAACAATAACATGAAGTAAATAATTCATGCAGCTGCTTGCTTGCCAGTCACAAAACAACATATTTTAACTAGGTGGTCATCAGATGACCAAAGATCATCCTTTATGTGAAGGTCCTGGAATCCTGTTTATAACAGTACAGGATAATCCATTCCATGGATTTTTCACGGTGATTGTATGTAGATGGTAGTTTCAACATTTCCTAATTTTGAAGTTTTGGTTATGTAGCTTTCCTAGACATTTATAATACATTCTCTTTTTATCTTTCTTTGAGACAGAAACACACATAACAATGGTGGAATTCTGTGCAAGGGCATCTATCCAAAAAATATAAATGTGGTAAGACAGGACTTAAGCTATGCAATAAAGTACTCTCTGCTTTCAACCAACAATGATAAATTGTGGTTTTTTCAAAGTGAAAATTTATTTCTACTCTATTTATAGAAAATAACTTTTTAAAAGTTCTGTTCACATTTTTAAACATGAAAATAAATTGTCGTTTTCATAGTAAATTCTAAACTCATTCCTTTGCTTTTTAATATATACAGACCATGATAAGCATTCCAATAATAGTCCCAAAAACTAAAATTTTTTTTAGATTAAAATATGTATCTTCCAGTGAATCTTGTGTGTTGTACTAGCTCCTGATAGGACAAAAAAGAATTATTGATATTAAGTTTGCATGCTACGTGGCAGTTTTCATATATGATGCCTTAAATAACCTAAAAGCAGCACAATATATGTTTTACTTGAGATGTTCCTTTTTTTTCCATGTAAATTTATCACAGCATTTAGATTTTGCTAACATATTCTGATTTTTACAGAGATACTTTCACATACAGCCCATTCAATCCTCCTGCTTGATCCTGCAGGAGAGACATCATGCTAAATTTAGGTTATTACAATCATTTCTATGGTAACAGATGGATGTGAAACACAGGATTATGACTTCACTGCACGACTCTGCAGAAAGAAGTCGGATGGTAGAGGAAGAAAGATCATATTCAAAATATCTGCAGTTGTAGCAGGGAAGTACATACAATCACTGAGAAATAGAACTGCCCTTTTTTTTAAGAAATATATGATTTTTTTCAAAATCTGTATGGGTAAATCTTCCCCTAACAAATACCTTCACCACTGACATTCTCCATATGATTTTTTTTCTTTAAACCAGTATCTCTAGTTTGGCATAACTAAGAGAAAAGAATGTCTAAAAATATAGGTTACGTACAAAATTATAAATAGATATGAATCTATTTAGAACCTCTAGAGGTTAAAATAAAGAAAAATTAAAAATATGAAATTCTAGTAGAAATATATTCCATATAAAAAGAACAGCTAAAAAAAAAAGGAGAGCATATTTCAGCTAATATAAACCTGGAGAAAGGGGATTTTTTTCATTATTCTTGCTTTTTCAGATTATATTCTGCAATTTATACAATGGTTTCATGTTTTACACGTACATCAAATTATATTTAACTAAGAACTAGAAAAATCACCAAATTATTACGGCATGTTATTGCTATTGCTTTCAGGATTTAATCTTAAAATCCAAACAAGTCTAGCTTCAAGAAACCAAAATATGGGAGTTTATTATATTGTTATAAGCAATATTAACTACAGAAAGTAATCCTCAAGCACAAAGACTGAAAACAGCTACCCATAGCATCTGCCTTAAAAAATACTGTCGGCCTTTACAAAATTCTTTACAAGATGGTGCCTGAAATACCTGGTATATTTAATCATGCTCCTTAATGATTCAGCAATTAAAGGCTATTGTAAAAGGCAGAACTACATTTAACATTTCTGGGTTAGCTGGACACAGATTACCTAAGAACAGAACACACATGAATAACCCTGTGACTAAAAATGGTTTCTAACTTAAATAATGAATATTACTATAACGTATTCAAAGCAGGCATTTGGCAATAAAGGTTATGCTATTTTAAAATAGTAAATGCAATAGACTTTAAAGGAACAAGGTATTTATAATCAAAAACAAAGATCTTAATTTTGCTTCTCTGATTTGTTTGCTTGAATTTCTAGATAAAGTTTAATCTCTAAAAATAAACAAACAAACAAAAAACCCCAAAAGTATCTACTTATGAAGAATTCCTGAAACACATGAGATATGCAAGGTAAAGCAACTAAGTCATTATTCTTTAATAAACATAAGGATATATATTAAAGTATTTAATATTAAAGATAATACCTCTAGATGCTGAAGCCAAGTATGGCTCAAAAAAATCTTTCTTGCATTTGAGATATTTATGTAATACAGTAAAACTCAACAGTGAAGCCTTTGCTTCATTGAAGCCCTTTCAATGGCTTTTTCTCTCAACCGGCAAACAGCTTCCAATTTTCACAAAACAAGGGAGATCTTAAAAACAACCATTCAATAAATCTTTGAAACCCAAATCCTTCTGCGTGGCTGAAACGAGCAAACAGGTCAGAAGGGACCAGAAAGGGCACACCACAGTCTCATAAACCTCATTCACATAAGGAAAGTAGACTTAACAAGCAACCGTACCCCAAAATCCTCAGTAAGAACGGAAGGGGAATGTCTGACACAATTCCCTGAATTAGAAATTGAGGTCTTGGCTATCCGAGTATTCTCAAAGGATTCTGTGAAGGACTGTAACACTAATAAAATTAGGACAGGAATGACCAAATAAAAATTGATATGGAAAACTTTTTTTTCTTTTTAATTCAGACCACTAGACCATTTAAAACTTTGTTAGACCATTAAAAACTTTGTTCTTTTTTTAATTTGCAATTAACCTAAATACATCTCAAATACTCCTTACCCCTATGGGAGGAAAAGTTCTCTTTGTAAAAGATGTTACAGCATACACCATTCATTTAAGAACTTAGAAAGAACCCAAAAGACAATTTTTCCCTTTTACGAACTGTCTGAAACCTTACATTAAAAAAAAAAAACCTAAATTTTTTTAAAATATCAAGTTATTAAAAAGAAACATGTCACATGTTCTTTGGGAGTAGGGCATGAGGTGAGGAGGGAGAAGGTTGCTGTTTTCTTATGAAAGGGTACACCACGTTCCCCTCCAACACCTTGCTTTACTCATTCTCAAAGCAGGACTTCCTTTGTAAATTCCAATAATCCTTAACAAATGTTTTGAAGCAAACAGCTGAAGTGAGGATACACATTGCAGGCAGTAAACTAATGGTCTGACAAAATTACTCCTTTTTTCCTGGCTGTAAAACTGGGTCAAGCATCATGAAAATTGTCATGACACTCAGAACCAAAACAGCAACATTTGGCTAACTGTTACCATCTTTAGTATCTACAAGTGTATTTCTTCATTAAAAGCACATTTAAAATCTAAGAACATATCTGTTTTCATAAAGGGACTCCAAGGACAATTTATCAACAATGGAATGCAATGACCATAATACACTACAACTATAACCAAACTGTGTCAATATTTCCAGGTCAAATCCATTCAAATTTGTAACAAATACTTGCTGGGAAGTTCAAAAACTCTTCTGAATGAGCAATTTATAAAAGATGCCACCAGCAAGTTGACAAGTTTGGTATTTTACTGTAAAGAATAAAGGAATCCAGGAGACTTCACAAAGGTGAACTGGTCCTCCACTAGCTTCTCTTCCAGGGTGACAAACGAGCAGGCCTTTTGGGGCAGTAAAAGATTTTGTCTTATCTGACCCAGGAGTTTGCTATTTTTATATGGATTTGGCAATACACAGGCTCCACCCACAATTTGGCCATCTGTAAAGGACATTTGAGATACTGGAAAGCATTGAATAACCTGCATAGAAAAAGTAAAGAAGCTGTTGCTGGAAAAGCATTACTGTTTGAAACCAAAAGAATTTTACTTTCTCAATGGACACAAACTGATGGACAGTGAAACTAAAGGAATATTTAATGTTTTGTGATTTTCCAGTATTATTTAGAGTGCTTAAATAAGAAAGAAGCTGTCCTTATAAATACATGATCTGAAAGGCAGGTCAGGGACACTGCATCGGCACAGGGCCAGGCAACAGAAGGTGCTAAACAGAGCAGACTAGTGGATCTGATGACCAGAGCAAGAGACCTCTGCAACTCAATATACCGAGTATATATTATCTTATAATATATAACGAGTATATATTATCTTAACTGGATGGTTAAGTTTGCATGAGTACACATGGTAAAAAAAAATCTACCTAAGCAAAGAACAAAATTCTGTGCAGACAGATATGCAGAAAATACTTAAATTAAAACCAAGTAAGAGTAGAAACCTATTAAACTCCCTACTTCTGTGTTTCCCTTTTGGTTGCATCACAGCAATCTACAGTAGATGAACTGCTAGAAGGGACTTCTGCACTTACAAGTCCTGATTGTTACTACTGAAATTCTGCAAAGACCCAAGAGAAATGTTTTAATATATATGAAAAGGAAATGTTTAGTGATGGTATATTTTTTCCAGTTGTTTGCTCATTCCTTATATATATATATATATATAAAACAGTTAATTACTATATTGATGGTTTAACATTTAGAGAAATACATGTTTTTTAAAAAAGAGAAATTTTGAGTGTTTCATTTTGTAAACTACACAACTGTAATGAGAAAAATGTCGAGTCATTAATCAGAACAGTGCACCATCTTCTAGCTGTCAAGCTAGGAAAAACAGAGTTGTTTCAACATATTACACAGAAAGTGAAGAAAGGGACCAAAGCAGACCAAATGATAAGAAAATTCTTTGATCTTACTGGAAAAATCAACTTTGGTTTCCAAAAAAATTATTTCACAGAATTAAAGTATAACTCCAATATATCCCTGTAAATAATAGACCTGACAAACTAATTTTATTTGCTACTGTTAAATGTTCACAGTTGGTTCTGCTGTAAGTTACATTAAACTGAAACAAGGTATTTTCAGAGATACCCTTCTTAGCCTTATTACCTTTTTTAACCTTCAGTTTAACTTTTGATAATGGAATATCAGCTAATGCAAGAAAAGATCTGTGGGGTTTTGAGTCAAAAAAACCCCAAAACCCAAGATATTAAGCAGCTAAAATCCACTATTTAAAATATTGGGCTTTATATTACAGAAGATCAATTTTTTTCAGAATAACCACATTTAAACTCCTGAATAAAATGTGCAGGTCAAAAAAGCCTCTTTTATTTTAAGAGCACAGTAGAATAAGAATTGCATTATACAAATCATGGGGGTGGAGGGAAGACCAAGAAACCCAAAACTAAAAGCTTTCCATTTTTGTGGTTCCAAAAGACTGCTATTGAATAAATGAACATATCCAGTTAACCAAAAATAGACATAACTCAAAACCACAGGTATTTACAGAAAACACATTTAAGCCACATATTAAATGTAATTTCCCTAGGAAACTGTAAATTATAGTTAGTGGTACATTTAAATTTTAAAAGAAAACCAAATACACGCAAACAAGTCTCTTTCTGTGATCTCAGGAAGCCACAACTACCACAACCCTTTTACATTTGTTATTAAAGATAGCCTCCCTATTATATGAGATTTGTTTCACACACAAGCCAGATTTGTTTTGTCACATCACAACAGCGTGGAAGAAACTCAATGTGGCACCTTTCTGCATAAGAAAAAACAAACAAAACAAAACCCCCAACACTTCCGAGGAATGGAAACCACAAATTTTATTTTCAATTTAATTTGAAGAATCAGAATAGAAGCTGGTGAATTTAGAAGTAGTGTTCTTTGGTTTCTGAAAAAAAATGCTACAAAAGTCAAGCGACTTTTCTCCAAATTCCTAGAATCATCAAGTTTTCTACAAATTACTTGATCATTTGACTAAAATTAACAAAAATATTGATGGTTTTCACTTATAATTAAGATTGCCTAACACTTAATATGATTTATGAATAATAGTGCCTCTGTCTTCACTTAGTTTTCAATTTGCCAAAGCATTTGGATCTCTGCCTTCAGTTGCTTTGTTTTTTACTTCTTCCAAGTTTCAGCGAGTCAGTGACTTCCAACAGAACTATAAAAAATGAGATATTTTCATGTTAAGTATGTCTTAAATACTTCTTTAGAAAATCTCTACATACCAGTGTGAGATCTCTGCTTTTCACCAGCCATCCCCCACCACTCCTGCCTCCAAAATCAAAGTAGTTAAATTAGAATTCTCTGAACAACTGAAATAAGTCAAGCACAGGAATCAAAAGAAAAATTTATATGAAGAAGCCAATACATTCTGTTCTTACACAACTGCTACACACTATCCTGACTGATGCTTTCTCATATCCACTGAGCTGGTCATGTTTTTAAACATTCATCGTAGCTTCTCTTTCCATTCTTTTTCTTGGAAACTTAACTATTGTGATAGCTACCAGAACCCAAGAAAAAACCCAAGTTGAACAGAACTGAAATTTAAAGTTGGAGAACTAGATGACATAATCTGGCTTAGTGAAGAACACTAGCAAGAAAATATGACCAACTTTAGCGGCCTAGGGGACAGAAGGAAGAATTTTCTCATTCAGAAATAAATACTAACTTCGAAAAACTAAATGCCTGAGAAAACTCTGGTACAATGTTAACCAATTCAGTTCAGCTTAACTTTTCAGAGATGATCACTTTGTGCACTATTTATAAACGTCCACATTTAAACAAAGAGCAGTTTAACTGGCAAGCGGCAAGTCAAGCAAACACAATGTTAACCATTCATGAATGAACAATATATGGAACTACAAGAAAAAAATGTACACATCCTGAAAAAAAAAATTCTATGCAAGTTCAAACTGGATATTCAGCAACTATACAAAATTCAGCTACAGTTCTCCCACCATCTCTTCCTCCTCCCCATAAAAACTAGGAACAACAGCACACTTAATACCTGAAGGATGCTGCAGTAATTATCTATTTCTGGTTTTGATACCTACTGTGAAAACAAGAATCAAAAGAAAATCACAGTCAATCATTAATATCCTATTCTGTGCATGCTTTCTTAAGTTACAAGTAACTAAATGTAATGCAGCACAATGCTAATAAAACAAGGTATTAACTATACATTCGGTAAGTATGTACGCTCATTAATGACTTAGAAGTCAGTAAGCAAATACCACCAGAAACATCCCAAATGAATACTTTTTCTTTACTGTAAGTGGTGCTTTTCCTCTATATCAGAAACTAAAAGTTAAAAAGAAGCTGACTTCTCACATATGCACAATAACAACCATGCCTCATTTCCTTTACTACACCATTCTCGCCCCTCTGGACTGTTTCAACAAAAACAAAAAACGCTCACAAGACGGTTACAAGGTAAGACAAAGGCAATGACAGTTAACATAAAACAAACAGTCTACAACATGAAACTGAATATTATCTCCATTTAATGTTACAGAAAAAGTCTTTGAAAAACAATAATTAATAAAGTATCCGATGAGAATTCAGGTAAGACACACTAACATCTTTAGTTAGTGAGGCTACACATAATTAAAAATAATCCTCATTAACACTATAAAGTCTGTGTTTTGTTTCTTTTATTGCTAACTTCTGAGTCTAGATTGAGACATAGACACCTAAAACAGAACTTGCAATGAAAGTAATCGTATCATGCGCTTCATCTTTCTTCTGCTTGGAACAAAGACTTCATTTTGTCTTGTCATAAAAAGTGACAATGGAACACAAGTATTTTTTAAATTACTGTCCCTATTTCAAGTAAAAAGAAATGAAACATTTAGATCTTATTAGTGAGATCATTTGTATGCTTTCAATCAGAAGAAAAGAAAGTTCTGCATATAACAGACAATATACTTCATGCACTCTATTTGGACCAAGTCTTGAAAATTAAAAAATATATTAAGCATTTCAAATTACATAGCTATAGAATATAGGGCTCTTGTGATTTGTATTTGCAGTTATTTGAGGATTTACTAATTTTATATTTATTTTTATTTTATTTATATGTTGGTGTTTAAAGAAGTTACCAAACATTTTACCAATGCCAAACTGGTCTTTAAGCTGTTGTGTATTTTAGGATATGACTACCAGAAAAGTAACAGCAAGTACTCGCTTCTACCCCATTTAATCAGTGTTGAAATACAAATCCATGTGATTTGAAAGAAAAGTCAGTAATATACTGTCCCCTTTCAGTCTGCTATTAACACTGGTTTTAAACACTACTAACTGCCTGACACTCAAGAAGAATAAGATAGGTATGAAGCAAATGGTTATTCTTCTTAATAAGAAGAACTGACCCTATACAGAAACAACCTGTTTCAATATTACACCCATCTGTTAGAAGATATACAATATCTTCAGCCATAATTTGACCACCACTAAATTTTATCCAGAACACTCATTATCTTGCATCTGTTCTGATTTCCAAATGCTCTTGATTGAAATGTTTGTATTGAAAATAAGAATGCGAGATGTACCATACAGGATAAAATATACTGTTCTGAAAGGAAAGGGAAGGGGAAAAAAAGGAACACATTCGTTAAAGAAAGATCTCCTCAGTGTATCTTCCCAGTGCTCAGCTGTTCACATAATATATTTGTCACACAAGGCAGTCACACTCTGCATATAGCTACTACCATTGCGATCTTCCATGATAATCTCAATGAGGATTGTTTTGGAATATGGTTCCTTCCCATCCACATCCAAAGTTTCTACCAAACAGAAAGTGAAAAAAGGGGGGAAAGAAATCAAGTGTGAGGGCAGACAGCCAAGAAATCCTTCCACTGCCTTAAATGTACTTACTGCATATTAAAACATATTACACAATGGTAACTCACCGGAAGGTGCAAAAAATGCCGGATAAGGAGGAAAAGTTTCTGTATTCCTGACTTATTTTCTAAAATTTCTAATTTTTAATCCCCTGCTGCAAGTAAATTGACTGTTGTTAGGAATAGACATCTCTAACATTTTCAGTTGTACTATTTGACCAAGGTAAATTTATAAACAGCTTCAAATCATAAGCAGAAATAACAGACTTCTGGTGAGTTTACATTAATCCAAAGCTATAATGAGAATCAGCAGGCTTACAGACACTACAGTATGCCACCATATTTGTTAATACCTCCATTCAATGGGTTCCTTTAGATTTTTTCCTTACACAATTTAAGTGAGAAATCTTGGCAGCAAGTAATCTAGTTGAATTTGTTTTTGATAATTACCTGTTTAATTGCATTTAATTTTTTTGTACAGCTGTTCACAACTTGTTCAGGAGATATATTTTGTAAGTACAAAATTAAAAAGTGCCTGGGATTTCCTAGACCTATGAGATCTAAATATCTGGAATTTTTTTAGCTTTAATCTGTTGCACTAGAATAATTTCCTTTACAGGGAACAAAAACAATCAGCATCCCTCTCAACAGGAGAAAAAAAAAAAAAAAGAAGAAAAGTAGACCTCTACAGCAGCCTAGACATGCCATACAGAATTATGCCTTATATATACCTTTTAAAACAGATTTAAATCCATAAGATTTGATATATCAAAATAAGTCAGATGCCTTACCTATGACAAAAATTCCAAATACAGCAACTCTACTTACTTAAAATCACAAGTGAAAAACACAAGCTAAAAGACAATTCAACCTACCTCCAGTATTTTAAAACACATGATGGGGGAAATACATCAGCAATTCCTTTGAGTCCCATAAAATCAGGGTTTGCTTATGTCTTACCACAGTTACCTAAGAATTTTATTAGTTTTGACTGCTGTTTTCAAGCTAACCATTAGATTTGATTCATCTCTAGCAATAATACTTTTGACAAATTTACTTTCCAACCATGGTATAAGCCTATGTTCTTGTCTTCTTTGCTAATACTTACAAAGATAGTATAGATCAAAATGCTTTGAAATTTATACATACATGCATGAGAAATTTTTGCTGTCTATTTTCTTCTCTTTTAAAACACAAACTAGACAACTAACTGTCTGAAATGAGCTATAAGAATGTAAGTTGTGAGAGATCACTCCACTTATTTCATCAAGGAAAATGGCCATAATAAGTCTCAATGAATAATATCAAAGTTAGAACAATGACTATGATAACAAATATTATTCTCCAGTTTGAGCACCTCTCTTCTCCACTTTGTGTTTCCCTAAAGCAGACTTATCTTTTCACTGGTTTTCATTTAGGTACATTAATTCCTTTTTAGAGAACATGGTCCTGCTAATAAACATATGTGAGTACATGTCATATGAAGCTATAAAAATGGATATTATCTTTGTTCAACTTATTCTAATTTTTTAACTCTAAATTGAATGTATGTCATTACAGTCCTTAAGCTCCTTGTCCAGGAGCTGCTTTACGCTGACGATGCCGCCCTCGTCGCCCACACAGAAGTAGCTCTGCAGTGTTTAACATCCTGCTTCGCAGAGGCTGCTGAGCTTTTTGGGATGGAAGTCAGCTTGAAGAAGACAGAAGTCTTCTATCAGCCTGCACCTCAGGAAGTCTTCCATCATCCCCATATCACCATTGGTCAATCAGAGCTCAAATCAGTCCGGCAGTTTAATCACGTAGGTAGCCTCATCTCCTCAGATGGTAAGGTTGATGGAGAGATAGAAAACAGGTTAGCAAAGGTATATAGTGCTTTCAGAAGACTCCATAAAAGAGTCTGGTGAAATAAACACCTGAAGAAAAGTACAAAGATCAGTGTTTACAGAACCAATGTGCTGTCTACTCTCTTATATGGATCCGAATCATGGGTCATCTACCGCCACCACCTGCGTCTCCTAGAACGCTTCCATCAACGCTGCCTCTGTACAATCCTAAACATCCACCGGTCAGATTATGTGACCAATACATCTGTTCTAGAACAAGCAGCAGTCACAAGTATTGAGGCCATGTTGCTGAGAACACAGGTGCATTGGGCAGGACACATCTCAAGTAAGAAGGACCACCGCCTCCCTAAGATCTTGCTTTATGATGAACTTGCCACCAGCTGCTGCAAGAGAGGAGCCCCGAAGAGAAGATGCGAGGACTCCCTGAAACAACATCTCAGCCTGGGCCATATTGATCACCATAACTGGTCTACTCTGGCCTCCAATCGAGAGGCCTGGAGTCTTTCTGCTGTGTCTTTTGCAATCAGACGTGTCTATCTCATATTGGCCTCATTAGCCACCAGCGCGCTTGTAACAAATGTGGATAGAGCCTTCCTAAATCTTCATTCACGAAGCCTAGCCATGATGAGTCACATCAAATTTACACTAGTAATGTTTGAAATAATTGCTAAATTTACAAACACCCTGAATGTGACAGAGGGCCAAATTTAATTTATAACTGAACAAATCTGCCACATGAAAGAAAACAGTAACTTCTACTACTGAAGTGAAAGCTAGTTCTTAAAGCAAGAATAGAGAATAATAATATAAACCAAAAGCAATACTGGTACAGAAGCACAAGCACCACAATATCACGGACAAATGATATCCCTTCTAGTAGCATCATGTGATTATGAAGACAATGCTTATGACAAGTAGATAATCTATTGGTGCCACTTCTAACTAGGAAAAAAGTCCTTTCATATTTTCATGATTTTGTAGTTTGCTACACTTTTTGTACATAAGTTTTGCCTTAACTTTTCAAAGGCCATTTTCTTATGTACACAATAAAAAGGTAGCACTGTTCCTCACTTGTTTCTGAGCCAATATAAGTAATAATAAAAGTTAAGTACAATTTTAGAATAAAATTAATCCACTGAGTCTGCAAACTTTTCTTTTTAGAATCTTTTTAGACACTTAGATATATAACCTTACAAATATCCCAAGAGACAGATTTGCAGTGTATAATGCCTTGTTTACTTGAATATTCAGGGCTAAATTTACTGTAGTTCTTCATATTCTGACATAAATGATACAAGTTTTTCCTCTAATTATATAACTTTCTTCCTGTTCATAAGTAAAGAGTTCTTCATGACCAACTACATAAAATGTACACCTAAATTAAGAATTTTTTTTCTGAAATAGATACATTAGAATTTTAAATTCAGAACCATTCTGTATTTGTAATTGAATCTAATATTCCCAAAGAGGGGTGAAAAGTCCTTCAAAAATAGCAGCAGAGACGGGAGGTATTAAAAAGTATAGTATCACAATTACCAAAAAAACCACAGCTCATTTTAGGACACAAGTGGAGATACACTTACTTTTAAAAAATCAACTCAGTATAGCACTTGCATAAAAAAATAAAGTTCAAAGACCACTGAACAAATATACACAGAAGTATAAGCAAGAACACTAGAGCAAAAGATGCCCATTACTTTCAGTGGGGTAAAGCTCTCAATTTTGACTAGCAGCTTTATTCTAGGAAGTAAAATGTTGTATTTTGCATGATATTATGGAATGCTGAAGAAAAAATAATGGGTAAGAAAAAGGATGAATAGAGAGTTTTAGTTTGATAAGACTTCTAGAAAAGCTTACAATACAGTTACAATATCTAAAAGTAGTCCTCTCCGACATAAATTAAAAAAAATAGTATCTTTAAATGTAGTTAAGAGCTTTAGGAATATATATTTTAAAGTACCATCTATCATAACTATAATTAAAAAAGTTTTTAAATTCAGGACAGATTAAATGATGGTCACAAAACAACTGCACCATCTTAGTATTTACCTATCCTTATTCTTGATTAAAAACTAAAAATTAACACAACTATTAAAAACACACGTGCTAGACACATATAGAGAATAGTTGGAAAGTTTTTATTAAATTTGTAGGTTCTTCAAAAAGGACAGAGCCAGTCCTCTGACTTTTGGTTCCATCTGAGGCACAAATTTTCATGACAAAATACATCAAATTAAATCTTTAAACTTTAATTCAGAAAAATATACTATAATGACACTATTTCATGATTATAAATTTTCATACAATATCCTACCAGCACATATATGTGGTGTGTACATAAAACATACAGATCACATTCCTACATGAGGTTAATTCCAAAACCCTTTTTATCTCCTAAACAATAACTGGGGAGGTAAATTCCTTGGAGTAAAGAACAGATTTTTGTTCTGCATTTCTATGTGAGATGGGAATCCTATAGGGTTCCTATGTAATCAGTTGAGATATAATAATCTTCTTCAGAAAGCACTAAGGGATCAGGTTGTTGGCACAAAATCTAAAACATACTCCACCTCACACTGCACATATTGTAAGGGTACCTTGAACTGTAAAAACTATCTTAGCATCACTTATGACAGGAATCTGTAAGAACTTAGAACTGCCAAACTTTCTGTTATGCATAAAACTATATAACTTAGTGACCCCCTTAGTGACAAAGAGTATAACACAATTCCTCTACCAAGACAGCAATTGTTGTTATTATTACAATGTGACTTTTGCTTCTCTTATTCAACTACACATAGGCATTTAAAGACTGCTAAAAACTACAGCTACTGTGACTCGTAAAGTTTAAGTTGACCAAATCAAAGTATAAGATTAAAAAAAATTACTGACCTCTACAAAAAAAAGTATTATTAACGAAAGTTACTTTAAAACAAAAAAAGCCTTTTATTTAGAAAAATTAAATAATTCCTGTATCTAAAATACTAAACCAGTCTAAAAGCTAAACCTGTCCTCAGCTTTAACAATAGTCATCACAGGCCCAGAGCAATCAAAAACCCTCCCTATATTCCATTTCTCCTTTCACGAAATATCCTGATGCTTCACAATTTCTTGAGACTCCAATTTAGAAGTTGGTAACTTGTCACAAATCTTTACCCAAGGAGTTTAGAGATCAAACAGTTGAGCATTGCTTGAATGAAGTATTTGAAAGTGCTTTCTCCTTTTAGTTCCATTTCCTTGTCCCTTTTCTAGGAATAACAATCAATCCATAATTCAGGCAAACTATGAATTTCAGAGAGAGTCACAACAAAAATTGCTAACAAGAAAGAAATAACAATAAAGTCATAACAGAACTCCAGAACAAAAAGGTAACCTGTAGCACCCCACTGCATACACGTGGGCATGTGTGTCTGAAATGACATTTGCACAGGAATGAGACATCCGTCCAAAATAAAATATTCTGCCCCTTTTTTTATAAAGATTACTGTGGATAATGCTAAAAGCTCGATTCTAAAACTTGCTGAGACTGAACTAGAGAAAGAGCTATTTCATCCCATGAAAGTATTTTCAAATAGTGCAGAATTTTTAGAGTTGAAAAGATGACACTTTGATTTCGTCTGCCTTTGTAAAACCACTGTAACAAATCTAAACACACCCCCCCACACACTCCATGTTGCCAAAGTAGCTGCAACAGTAGGTACCATAGAAGCAAGAATGCAGAGGTTACAGAGTAGCTACAGTCAACACTGAAGGAGGCAAAACTCTTAAAACACTAGTAAACACTAGTGTTTAGTGGGCTAGTAAACACTCCTCTCCTCACTGATCTGTTCACGTACAACTGTGATAGCATCTATTTATAAGATTATATACCTGTGTCCACAGCCTTTCTGTGTACAACAGAGATTAGCAACAGGAAATTAAAGGTTTTCAACTACTCGACTTTAAGTTTCATTGTTTCAGTTTAGGCTGGGGAGGGTGCAGGCAATTGGTTGCCTTTTCCATCTGCAACTTTTTATTATGATTAAAAAACAAACAAACAAACCAAATAAACAAACTAAAAAAAACCCAACCAATCAACCAGAAAAAACCCAAAGAAGGAAACCAGTCAGAAAATGGTTGAGGAGCTACAGAACATGAATGAAAATGGTGAACTTGTCTAGAATGCCACATTTAATTTCAACACAGTTTTAATTACCAATAAAATTGATTTCAGCTTGTACACTAATTTATGAACTTGATCAGCTATTCATATGATACCACATCTAGAGTCACTTGACTCTTAAATCAGAACTTCTCAAAGCTAAAAAAGTTAGCCTAATACTTTTTTTTTTTTTTTTTTGGTGAAAGGAAGCATGCATACTTTTCGAAATAAAGGCTACTGAGTGAGCAGCAAGTTCCAGTGCTAATGAAACTGTGCAATTTCAGAAGTTCCTATTTGTCTTAAAAAGGCCTTCCATAGACTGGGGTTATGAATGATAGCTACCTGTAATAAGATGGAATTGGACTTAATGACCCAAGAGGATGATTGCATGAGTATCATGTTCCATTAATAGTTCTGTTAAAAAAGGACAGCAGTTCTTTTTATTAACTATATTTCATTTATCTTATGAAAAAGAAATGTCCCCTTTGCTATACTATAAAAGCCTTACGTTACTGCTAGCTTATTTGAATAGTCTCATACAAACAGGCACCGAGCTCATAGGGCACATTTTCCTTTGTCACTCTCATTCTGTTTCATTTAGGACATCTCTTCAGAGAGTAAAAATGTTTCACTTTTCTTGTGGAGAAGCTTGGAACTGGCAGCATCACTTAATTTTGGGGCAGGTGGAAAGCATTAAAAGAATAATGATTATGAGATTTTATGGGTTTGTCAGAGGAGAGCAGAGAAATGAAGTCTCTAATCCATGAGGCCCTTTTCACACCTGCTTTCTAACATTTCACTTGAATTTGGTTCCCAAAAGACTTCTCACTATTACCTTCTATACTATGTCCCTTTTATATATTCGACCTAAAAGCACAGTAACAAAGTCCTCTGTAATAGAAACCAGCACCCAAAGCTGTAAATTCAATTCATTTTTCTAACTCTTGATAGTGTCTGCCAGTTTATAAAGACAAAATTGAGTGAAGTTTGGGGGGTGTCCCTCACCCTCCCTACATTTTTAGAAAAGCAAAATATTTACACATCACAAAAAGATTAATAATGCCTGTGGTGGGCTCACCCTGGATTGCAGATAAGTCCACAGAGCTGCTCATTCACTCGCGCCCCTTCCCCAGCAGAATGGGGGAAGAAAATATTAACAGCAAACCAAGAAAAGTCACAAGTCAAGTTAAAAATATTTTAATAAGTGAATTAAAATAGGAATGCAAAATAAAAGGCCTCAAAAAAGGCCGCCCAGCAGAAAAGGATCTGGGGTTGCTGGGCAGTGTGCACAGGTGGCCAAGAAGGCCAATGGCATGGAGGTTTGCAACAGAAAAAGGGTGGCCAGCAGTGATCACCCCCTGTACTCAGCACTGCTGAGGCCACACCTCAAATCCCGTGTTCAGTTTTGGGCCCCTCACTACAAGAAAGACACCGAGGTTCTGCAGCATGTCCAGAGAAGGGCGGCAAAGCTGGTGAGGGGTCTGGAGTACAAGTTTTACGGGAAATGGCTGATGGTACTGGGGTTGTTTAGCCTGGAAAAGAAAAGGCTCAGAGAAGACCTTATTGCTCTCTACAACTACCTGAAAGGAAGTTGTAGTGAGGCGGACATCAGTTTCTTCTCACAGGTGACAAGTGACAGGACAAGAGAAAATGGCCTCAAGTTGTGCCAGGAGAGGTTTACATTAGGTATTGGGAAATATTTCTTCATAGAAAGGATTGTAAAGCATTGGAACAGGCTGCCCAAGGAAGTGGTGGAGTCACCATCCCTTGAAGTGTTAAAAAAACTTGTGTGGCTGTGTGGCTATGGCACTTAGGGACATGGTTTAATGGAGACCATGGTGGTGGTACATAGGCTGATGGTTGGACTTCAACGTATTTTCCAACTATAATTCTATGATTCCAATAGGTGATGCAGAAAACTTCCCTGAGCAGACCATTTCCCAGCTACTCTCTGAGAAAACCCCATTATAAAATGGCTAAAACCCCATTATAAACAGCATTATAAAACCCCATAAAACAGCATTATATGGCATGGAATAGCTTTAGACAGTTCAGGTTATCCCCCTGGTTGTGACCGCTCTGTGACCACTTTCAACTTCTTGTGCACACCCAGTATGCCCACTGAGGGACATAGTCAGAAACAGAGAAGGTCTTGCCACTGTGCAAACACTGTTCAGCAACAGTTAAAACATGAGTATATTGTCAACACTTTTTGGTCACAACTCTAAAACCTAGCACCATACAAGCTGCTATGAAAGAGAAAATTTAACTCCATCTCAGGCATACCCAGTTGCACTCAGAGGTCTTGCTTTCCTCCCTTTATATTTCTGCCATGTATGATCAGTGATTTCTATTGTGTTACACAGTATGGAAAGGCCAGGTGTGAGGATTTTAGCCATTGTTAATAATTCTCAAGCACTTAGGGTTGACAATATTTTTTGCCATAACAAAAAATAAGGTCTGGGAAAAACTGACCTACCTTCTTTCTTCATTACAGACACTTCATTATAGCAAAAATTTTGACCATCCCTTCATACCAAATGTATCAATATTTAAAAAAGTCTTAGAATTTTGAAGTAGTTAGAAACACTTATTTCATGAGGAACATATACTAGTCAAAGATTCCATTAAAAATGCAACAGCTTATACCTGTTTTAATTTACCAGAAGCAGGCTTTTGCAAAGGAAACAGCCTGTCACCATTACCTACAGGTTCATGAGAGGGAATATAACAGAATTAACAGCTCTCAGATGTAAAATTACTAATTCCAGTAATACAGTACATTAAACATGTCATTTGAGATATATGCCAACTTAAACTACCACATATGGCATACTATCTAATTATCACAGTTTGTGTTTTCATATGCAGAACTGTTCTAGTTTTTAAACAATGTGTCAAAATGCAGTTTTATCCAAAAACAGAAAATGTTATCTTTTTATGATACCAGTAGGTCAATACAGTATTTTTAACATGTAGTACCTCACAAGTAAAAGAAATAAATTAAAAAGAGAGAAGAAATACCTGAGAATAAGTCTCTGATGTTTTAGAAATGCTTTTACTATTCCTATTATTAAAATATTCAGGGAAAAATTAATTTTAATAATGTTTCTGAAAGATGGTATTTTCAATTTTTATTCTTCCTTTCAAGTCATTAATTCACCTATTGGCATACTAAGCCTTAACTGACAACGGACAAACAAAACAATCAAGTTAGTCATTCTCCCAGTTTTGCATGCAATTAAAAAATACTGTGAAATAGCACGTGTAGAGACATCAGTTGCAGTCAAGACAGACATCACTTGTGTTCCTTCTTTATGAGCAATTCGACCTCACTCAGAACAATCACTATTGCAGAATCATACATTCTAACTGCAGATTAGTACAAATTGTGCCCCAAAATATTTGATTTCAGATTCCCCAGCTGGTGCTTCGTGTCACTTCAGCTGTTCAGAGGGTTTTTTTATGTTTCTTTGCGCAAATAAGCAAAGAGCACACATATAATTACCATGAAAAGTTACATAATCTTAATCTCTCCTTTTTCAATTCAAACACGACCATGTATTTTTAGACAATAAAATCAAAATTAGCCAACAGCTAACACTTTAGTAGACAAATAACTATGGAGTACCCACTCCAAATACTTTTGTTTCTTGTGCAAGAGTACAAAATAAAGGTAGAGATATTCCACTCAGTCACCAAATGTATTTCTCCCTGTCTCCCTTAGTTCTCATAAATTATATGTGGTATTTCTGATAATTTTTTTCAACAGAAAATAAATAATATCGAGATACATTTGAACACACTGTCTTACTCTAAAAAACATAGACTACATTATAAATATAAGAGTACTTAAACGTACAAGAGTTTAATTAAGAAATGCTTCCTCGCTTTTTTCTGGTTTTAAATGAGCATCCAGTCCTTGAATTTGCAATTATCTTTAAAACAGGTCTGTATTAAGCTCAAAATTGAATACATGCAAAAATAATGTTTAAGTTTTTGCTGAAATAATTTGAAAGGCATATGAATCTGAACAATAAACCAAAATCTCTTTTGTATTTTTGTTTTCAATAAACAAATTAAAGCAATATTTTTAAAAGAATACAGGTTTGTGTGAATGACTGTACTACCAGGAATGGAGGAAAACTCAAAGTATTTAAACATTTTTTTTCTTAATGAAAAGTAGAATAGATTTGATTTCTTCCACACAGACTTAATCAGTCTTCCCCCCAATAAAATGTCCAAACAACCCTTCTAAGTCAAAACATTTTATGTATAATAAAAGAAAATAGGACAATTTGACTTCGTGATTACTATTTTAAGCTGAAATGCAAATATATCCTAAGAATTTATTTTTAGAAATTTTACCCACGCCTTTTAACACCTCAGATTAGAACTTTACAGAATACTTCCTAGTAATTGTTTAGATAATTTTTGATAATTCAGTCAGTTTCATACTTTATAAATTTTGATTTTTTTCAAAACTAAAATCAAACAAGTGCATCAAAACGAAAGAAAAAATTACTGCTTGTAACAAGAGCAATTATTTGCAAATAGAAGGAGATTCTAGTAAATGTTTAGTTTGAAGAAGATTTGTAACAAGTTGGATTATATCTAGTGTTCCGCTTATGAAATGGACAAGCAAGACTGGCATACACTAACAAAAAGCCAGTATTTTCCTACATGGAATTACTGAACAGATTTACAAATATATTTAAAAGCCAGTCTATAAATAAAGATGCAGATCACAAAGATCTGAATCTATTTATACATAAAGATCAGAAAATCAGGCCACATTTTTAAACACAAAGAATGAGACAATTACAAAAAAATATTATATAGACTAAATTTTTATCACTTGACCTGCTTTTGGTGTTAATAAAGGTTTGCATTTCTGCATTAAAATTTGAAAGGAACTTTTAAAATAATGTAGTTCATACTGATAATCTGTATAATACACCTATTTTTGATAAACATCTATTCATAATTGAAAAGTCACCCTATAATACAATGGAATATAAGCAGAAAGATATGTCCAAATACAGACTCAAACAGCTCTGTCCAGCTGAGAAAAGTTCAGTTACAATCATTTGCAAGGCTAGAAAATGTGAGAACACATTCCTTCTCAGAGGAAAAGGCAGTAGTAAATCTTATCTACCATAGACAAGCACCCGGAAAAAAAAGGCAAAAAAACCAAAGAAAATCCCATTCCTTTGCTAGAAGAAGGAAAACCCCTAGAAAGACAGAAGTCTTCTACAAAAGATCTAAATTAGAATCACAGACAATTTTTTTTTTAATATACACTACTATTGATTTATCCATATGAATAAACACATTAGTACAGGACTATGTAGACTGGAGGTGTGTTCCACCTTGCATAAATTCAGTACTTACCTGAATTTAATGGTTGTACACAGAAACTGCTGATAATTTTACTGCCTTTGTACAAGTGTCTCCACTCACTGTCATGGGAGGCAGTGGCAAAATGGAAAGAAATTATCATTTTCAGTCCTTATGCTTAAGAGGCAAGAAAGAATTTGTATTTGTTTTTGCTGAAAGTAATAGAACATCAGCAGTGGAAAGATGGAAGAATTGTATCTCACTGTATATATTAACAATCTGGAGAACTGGAGAAATGCTCACCTCTAGTGGAATATTTGACCTTAAACAACATAAAGAATGGGAAAAAATTCATCAGGTTTTGATTGCATCCTTGAATCCAAACATTTTCACCCTGTCTAAACACTGGAAGTTTTGCTTATCTGAAGTCATCAGTGATGACTATATTTTACTGGCAGAGTTCCTATTCTGAACAGCAAGTATAAAAGTGGAAGCACAAAAGATCCATGTTAAACTGCTTATGAAATAAACTATTCATTTTCCAGAAGTTAGACATGCTAAACTACTACTGAGATTTAGAATTTAAAGATTTGTAGCAGTGAAAACTTCAGGTTTTAAGACAACTTAAAAACTACAAATTGAAGTTAAATATTTGTTCAGACTGAATCACTGGCCTTTTTTCCCAAATAAGTAGCATAAACATAGTATCTCCCATATTTCCCCACAGGAAGAATTAAAACGTAGGGGACATCCCACATTTTAAAGCAGATGACACAAGTTATTTCTACCTAGGAGAAATATCTATACGGGAATCCAATACAAAAACCATCTTTTGCTTCTGAGCAAAGGAAAAAGAAATGGAGGAAGTGATAATCCCCTTAGAATTCTGCAATTAAATGCTATGTGAAAACTACTGCACTCTAAAGGGATTAACACAACCGAACCTGCTTAAAGCAGAGTGAAACTTTAAAAATTATTCAGTACAGAGAAAAAAAAGTGTTCTCAAATTTCCAAAGGTATATTGGTCTTTCCCTCTACACAGAGACTTACTCAAAAGGATTCCCGGATATCTAGAGATACATACAACATCTGTGTCTTTTCAAACTGGGGTCACTTCTCCTTTGGTTTGCCAATAAACTGCATTATAATTCAGCAGATAATTACTAATAGCACTATTTCCTCCAAATCAGCATTGCAACATCATACCTCTTTCTAGACCTATTGAAGTAGGTCATTCTACAAATACAAAATTTATATTAGTTCCTGAAATACTTTTAGTTTTAAGCACACTCAAATATCCCATGACCATTATCAGCTTATCTGTACCTCCCAAGTAAGCATACCTGACAATATGAAAACCTTGTAACACAAAATCAGTCCTACAAATATACACTGATTTACACCAAAACCCCTGTATGCTTTCTTAGAATCTTTAACAGGGAAAATGCATCCAAATTAAGACATTTCCGGGCTTATTAGTACCAAAAGCATTAAGATCACCTATTCTGAATTCCTGTGCATTAACATATCACAGAAAAAAAAATCCTTGCATCATCTTAGGAGACCATTTAACTATCTACATATTTTTAGGAAACGTTCATCAAGTCGTAATTGCAGCTGAAATATCGCAACCCATCACTTCTGAAATTTTGCATTGGAAGAAACAATACACCCAAATCAGAACTAGCCAACCCACTATATAGCCAAACTCTTTAAAGATAAATAAATAATAAAAATCTTAAGACAACCAGTACAAAGCTGCCAAAATTTACAAGCAGAGACTTCTTTACAAAACAAAACACACAAAGAATTTTTGCACAAGATGAAACTTCATAAGTTCCTGGACTAGTCAACACTAAAAGCATGGTAGCCTTTCACAAGCCATATTATTCCACTGAAAAAGGACAAAAAAGTGAATAAACAATGAGAAGTTTATTTTTCCTCATTCTGAGCACGTGCATGTTGGAGAAGGGAAACAATAAGGTACTTATTTTACAGTTATGGATGACTAAATTTTGTGTCCTTCTCACATCTGCACCAATGAAATCAGAAAGTTCTAAGTTAATAAAGTGTGAAGGACAGAACTGAACTACTTCTGAACATCAAAACTCACATTTTTCTAAACAGTAGGTACTATCAAACACATGAGCCATTTGGAAAGATAATATAGAAGCAGGAGAATCTTGATAATTATCAACTAAGTACCATTAAAAAAACCTGAAATAAAAAATTATCTAGTTAAAAATATAGTTTAATTCAAACACTGACCTTGCTACCACTATTTACTCCAGTCTCTTAGACTAGAGGGTTATAAAACATTTGCATAAACTGAGGGGTTTTTGTTTTTCAAAGGTACAGGAAACCTAAAGGTAGACAAATATAGCTGCCCATTTAATTGATTTTCTCATCAAGAGCACACAAGACTCAATTTCTGAGACTACCAATTACATATAGATTTCTTCAAACACTGAAAAGTATTTTTTAGCGTTTTGACTTTAAAATCTGAGGAACAAATTTTTTCCTTCTAAATCCTACCTATTTAGGAAAAGAACTGTTTTTCTAGTTATTTGGGATCAATGAATCAAAAAAAATTTACCCATCTAATGTACTATGTCAAAGTCATAAATGTAGATCCATACAGAACTACACAGCTTATAAAATTATAAAGTACATACTTTATTATTGTTAAAAGTAGTGCAAATACTAGATGAGCACTTGGCATCACCACCATAAATAAAATCACAAAAAAACCCAAACTTATATCCCTGAAAAAGAATCTTTGTAAAGTTAACACTTTTTCTTTTTTTTTAGCATTTCACTAAACTGGAAATTATATGCTGCTTGATGAAGAGCAATCTCAACAAAAACTGGCAGACTTTGGTGTGCTGCACTATAAAGTAAAACTCTTAGAAGTTAAGAAGTTATATAGTCATACAGAGTTCCTGGGAAAGATAAATTTTACTTTAGATTGACAGTCGCCAAGTGTTCATCTAATACAGTAAGTAGAAGACATACAAAAAATGAAGTGTGCACACACATGCAAGGCAGAAAACAAACCCCATACATGTTCTACATCTAACACTTGCAACAAATCATTTTTATAAAGCTTTAAGACATCCAGCAGCAGCATTTCATTGCAGACCTTTGAAAAATCAGCACAGACAGAATGCCGGAAGAGCCTCTCTTGTTCCACAGTTTTCTTCAAATCCAGGTCAAGAAACTACTAAAAAGCTACCTATTCCCTTTTCTTTTTTTTTTTTGGTGTTCGTCAGGAAAATTGTTGGTAGACTGCCAGATTACAATAAAACATAAATATTCTATAACTCCAGCTCAATGCTGCTGCCAAAACAGTGTCTGCGGCAGCACCTGAATTGCTGCTGCTGCTACTACTAGTACTATACACTACCCTACCTGCACTCTGGCATTTCCTGACGCCAGATTACAGATGGAGACAAAATGTAAACCTCTGTTAGATCAAGCTCCAACTTTGGCATATGGCCCAACTGGTCTTTCCTCCCCCTTCCCTCATAGCCATGACATTTCACAGCCCAACTCTTTGGGAATACACTCTGATATAGGTTTAATTTCATAAGCACACTGGATGCTCAACAAAGCAGACTTAATGGACACATGCCATTTCCTACTTTTCCAGTGCATGACCTAATATAAATATTTTCAATAACTTATGATATAAAAAGAAAGACTCCACCATTGTATATTCTATTAAATATTTGTAATTTTTCACATACAATTTGAAAACCAGAGTTTAGAACACACATGGAAGATGATAAATTGCTGCTGTGCCTATCTGGTTCTCTACAGAGAATTTTCTTCCCCATATTGCCAATGAAGAATCTAAAGAGGACTAAAGTCACTACTTGAAAATAAAAAGTACATACAAATCTTCCAAGAGTTTTGGAGGTGTGCACTATGGTTCTTGATTCAAGCAAACAGGTGCCACTCTATGAAGTGGGGGAAAATAGTACAAATGTGTGAAGCTCTTTATGTGGGAAATTACAAGAGAGTTAAATGGCACTGAGCAAGGCACAAAAAGTGCTTTTAAAATAGAAACAAGGGAACATGCAGAGAACCTCAGTATCTAATTTAATTAATGATTGAGAATGCAAAGGCTCCAACTGGTGAAACATTAGCAGCAGCCATGAATTTCACTGTAGTTCTGTATAACAAGTAATCTTACCTGAGTGATTCTCAAAAAAATGTCAACACATCGATTGTATTTTTCATCTGATCCTGTCAATGCTGAGATGACAGGCCCTGCAGGATGCAGTGAGAGATCAATGATGAAAAACAGCTGTTTAGTCTTTTCACAACCAAAACCTACAAGACCAGGTAAATATGAAATTTTTTCTGAGATTCATGCTTCTTTAAATCCAACAAATGCTAATGTCACATAACCCCTTTCACATACATAAGTTCACAAGGGTATCTCTTCCTCACTTACAAGGCATCTGACCCCAGGTCAATCGTCTCACCAAGGTTTAACTTCAAACCTGGTCCCAAATACACTGTTCTTTCAAGTGCTCTCTGGTCACATAGCTAGTTATTTACAACAGCTACATCCAGCCTTCCACAAAGGAGACTTAATTTTGTCCCCCAATTATGCAAAGCACTTAAACCTTACAAAAAATTTACTACAATTCAGAAGTCAAAAAGAACAATAAGGAGCTCAAGCAAAGAGTGATAAATTCATACTCAAAGGTTACAAAAGCATGTTAGCATTGTACAGTTGGGAGCTGACTTCCATAAACGTGTCTCCAAAGACTGCCTTAAACTGACATTTCAATCAGATCAGTTAAGTTCTTGCAAAGGAATTTCAATGCTTGGCTATGACCAAGAACAGCACACCTAATCCTCAACCAGATTCAACTATAATTAATTATCAAATACGTTAAAGTGAAAACAAGTTAATATGGGAGGATGGGAATTTATATAGTTGTCATTTTATTATGTATTAAAATATTTAATGTGTTTATCAAATATAGGGAAAATTTAAAGCAGAGGATTCTGACAATCTTTGCTTGTATTTTAATTTAAAAATAGAGAAATGTAGTTAATCTTTATAATGCTATGTGTAATCACAAATTGGGATGCAGATACCCATAAAATCAAAACAAAAATAGGATGGAATAGAGCTATACAAGTCTGTAATGTAACACAAGATCTCTAGGTTAAAGTACAGTTTGATATTTCCTTTGGGAATATAAAATGGCCCTGAATAGCAGGGTGAATGTAAGGAACATGATAGGTTCCTAAAGCCATGTCATGCAGTCAGAATAAAGACGGTAGTATTTCTACAGTAAATTAATAGCCTCTCACATGCACAGCACACTAATTTATTCCATGTGCTAAATACCAAATTCCAATTTTACGTGTTTCCATGTTACTAGAAATCCTTAAAAGAACCACAAGACTGAGCTAGATAGAACAAGCACCAAATATTCCCCACTACAGAACATACTACAACACCAGAAATTCATACCAGACACAATATAACTCTTTTCATTTACAGACAATTGTGTTTGTTGTCAGAACAAACACAAATATTTTTGCTGAGTCCATTATAATGGTGACATTTCAAAAACACGTTTAGCAGCTTCATTACTCCACAGATAGATTTGATAAACAAGCATAATGTATTACAGTTTTAGATTGAAGTACATTAAGAATTTTATGCTAGTGTCAAACAAATCCAATTAGAAAACCAAAAGGCCTACCTAGAAACATGGCCACCAGTAAGAGTCAGAAAAGCAGCCTTCTAATTTCTAATATATATTGCATTTTATACCGTGACACTGCAGGCTCTGAGGGTCAGAATAATTAAGATCAACAGCAGCTGCAGTGCAACGTGAGAAGCACACTGCCACAGCTCTCACCAGTCCAGCCCAATTACCTGCAGCATTCCAACACCAGACAACTGACAACTACCATACTCCTCACCAAGTCATTAACTCCCACTGGCCTACTGATAAATGTTAAAAAACAAACTAACCTCTCTAAGATGGACTACAAAGCTGACTGCACCTGCTGTGGGATGCAACAATGAGTCTCAGAGATGTGTGCCAGTCAAATCCTTATAGTTGTTGCTAACTATATGCTAGAGCTGAGTCCAAAGACAGAAATGAGACCATAATCAGGCACAAGCCCTCCTCCCGAAGCCCTCTATACTCCATTTCTAAAAGCCAGTCTGACAAATTCACTAAATCCAATGTTTTTTTCCCTGGTCAAAAATTTACTGATCACTGACAAAATAAATTCTGTGGTCAACTATTGAGGACAATATCTAAGTTAATGCAATTAACTAAAGAACAAACAAGATCAAAGAGTATTTGAAAAAGATATTGCTTGTTACAGGTTGCGTGTATTAAGAAAAGGGAACACATTCTGTTTACTGCACAAGGGAGAAGACACAAACAATTAAGAGATTGACATTCTCTGTTTATATTTTTAAAATATTAGCTCCAAGACCAATGCCCTGTCAAAGATCCATTAAAACTCAGATTTATCTGAAAAATACCACTGAAGTACTGTATGGAACTTTCAAACTTCATGAAAGTGGAAAATTAAAATCTTATTTAATTTTTGTTAAATGAAAAATTGCTTTACAGAAATCCTGACTTTATAAAAAAACAATACTGTTAATAGGAACACCTTCATCTACATAAGCTTTCTAAACTACTGAAAATAATTTGGGTTTCAATTGTATTCTAACCTAGGTAAAAGCCATCACAATGAAATGTTGAAAACTCAAATATGGCATTTCCATCATAACAGCTGTACTCACTCTCTTCTTTATTTTGCCAACCAAGTTAGTCTGTATCATTTATTAAAGTTAGACTAACCATTCCAAATCTGTCACAAGTTGTTATAAACCTTTCTATACAAGACAAAGACACAGCGTTTCCTTGCAAACAAAAGCCATTTACTATGTCAAAGTTGATTCACTCATTAACATGAATAAGTCCCTACACGTAGAAAAAAAAGTATGTGCAAAATTTCAACTTGAACTTCTCCTCAAAATTTCACTAAGCCTACCAAATGAGAAACTGCTAAGTGATAGTACACTGGGTAAGTTAGATATGTAACAGTCTCGAGATCCTACCAAGTTACATATTCAATTTCAGTTTCCTTTTAAATGTAAAATACTAAGGATCTGCTGGCTAACAAGCTAACTTTTTTTATTCTGTTCCAGTAACCAGGCAACAGACAACTGTCCAACTGAGAATTATCTCTCTGAACAGCTGGCAATCAACACATGGGAGTTTTTGGTGGTTGGTCTCTTTTTTTTTTTTTAAACTAGCACAAGGATCAGTGATTACTTTACAAATCTACACAGCTCTAGATTCCACCTCTGAAATCTCTACTCACTATTTAGTAATTTCCTCAGGGCCATTATCCCTTAAGTTACTCACATAAGTAAATGTCTACAGCAGAATCTGAAAATCTTAGACACATACTTATGTAGTCTACAAATAGCTAATGTCAACACTTCGGAAAAAAAAATAGAAGCATCAAGAACAAAAATGAGATGCATTTATTGATGTACGACAAACCCCTTCAAGGAACCATGACAACAGACAGCTAATAACTAAAGCCATGCTCACTTCTAACTCCATTACTCTTTTCTCTTCCCTAGCTGAAAAAAACCCAGTATTTCACTTCAACATTATTTCAAGTGTTGATTTTTAAAAAATTCTTTTCCCTACTAGACTGTTATTTTTAAAAGTTATAAATTAACATGACAATCTCTTTATTATATAAAGGAAATAATAATGGTAAATCAAGCTTGATATATGATTCCTTTTTCCTTCCTAGCAGTTTATAAGAGTAATGAAGTTATAAGTTTATTAATTATAAATTCCTATAAAGTTATTACTAACACATTCAATGTGTTTGAAAGGTTTTTAGAAGTCAGAATAGGAGACTTTTCAGAAAGGCACTGGACACAAAGATGACCTAGACTATCTCACATAACGCATGACTGTTTTAAAAAAATCTGATATTTAAACAGAAAACATCTCAAATACAAGTCACGAGCACAACATAGCCACACACTCTCTACATAAGGTGAGAGAGGAAACTCACAACTTTTATATTCTTCCAACATTTATATCACTACTGATTAGAAATCTGCTATAAGAACAACACAGTTAATATATTGTTAAAAGCGGCAAAAACTTATCCCCATTTAATTACGCTTTTATTCATCTCTGTTCTTGATATGATCTAATTTCAGTACAAGTATGGCTTCATATTCCAATAAATTGAAAAACACTGACCAAGCTCAAATTCACTCAAGCACCAAGTTCAGACCAGGCAAGATCCTGTTGCAAAATAAACAACATGATGCGATGCAACAATTTTGTGCATGTGTGTGCATATGGGAGAGACTGGGGCAGGAACGCGGAGTGAGAGCGCGCGTGAGAGAAAGAAAGCAAGAGTGTGTGCCAGCGCTCGCAATGGAAAATATACATATGTCCCAAGGAGTTTTCAGTCCGGCGGTCACTATAATGCAGAATGGAGAAACAGATAAGACAATGACAGCTTCATACAACAGAAATAATTTTTTTTTATATTATTCAAAAAAAACCATACATTAAAATAGCTTCACAGAATAGCCACTTTCTTTATGCAGTTGGCTAAATCTGTATTCAAATTTTGGACCAAAACCTACTAGTCAATACACACTGTACTTCTCTACAGAAAGGATCAATACCATTTAGTATAAAAGTAGGGTATATTTTGACATTTTAATTTCATTTATGTTAATCTTGGTGGACAAGCCTGAACAGTAAAGAATCAGGGATAATCTAGACACAATATTCAAAGTCAAATTGCAGGAGTCCAGACAATTAGAGAAAGTCAGCGGGTAACCTGAAAAGAGAACAATAAATAGTGTACTCAAAAAATAAGACTGCAGTGGACAGTAATATATTTTTATACTGCTTCCTATTTTGTAAACTAAAATGTACAGTGCAAAGCAGTTTTTCCTTTAATTTCCTTTAATTAGAGCTGCCATATAATTCTTCAGTAATTATGTCACCTTTTGACGCACAAAAATAATTCCAACAGAAATCAGTCTGCATACTGAAGTCCTATATCACAGAGGGAAAGAAAAAACACTATTAGATCATGGGAACTATTTGTAATTTCTGTGTTATAACCAACTTCCTCCTTTCCAAACAGGAACTTACTTTTCTAAAACTTTTTGGAAATACAGAAGAGTTTCACAGAAGCTTCAATACCAGAACATTGAATAGCAAAATATACATTAAACACATTTGTAATCACAAGCAGGGATAAGGACTAAGTAGCACCTATTAGGAAAACAGAATAATTGTTTAAGAAACTTTGTAAGAAAAATAAACTGTATCTTCATCTTAGCTCTTTCACAAGGTTTGTATTCCCTAATGCTATATAAGCAAGAGAGTCTGGAAGAAACCCAAAAGCCATCAGCTCAGGGAATGCTAGGACCTCCGAAAATTCCATGGGCTGGTGGTCAGACGCAAACAGAGAGACTAAGAAGAGTTAGCCATGCTGGAATCCATTTCCCATCCCTGTTCTATGCTTCAGCAGGTATCAGTCACCAGCTTCCTTAAAACTCTTTCTATATGACACAGCGTAGCTGCAAATTCAAGGCAGACTGTATGAAGTCAAACTGGAACTTCATTTGCACCTGTTAGCGTGAAAATGCTTGAGCCTCCCAGCTCTAATTATTTATATTATTGCAACTGATTTTAAGGGAAAATATGTCACAAATGTTTTTCTCATGTTATTCTAGCTTGCTAATTTTTACTTTTCAAAGGTTCTTCTGCTACTACTGTTTTATCTTTAAAATTTCCTACACACACACACACAAAAAAAAAAAGTAATTCTGATTTAATCAGAAAACAAAAGAACTATACTAGAGCACTGAACAAAAGATCTAATCTTTGGAGCGTCCTTTCCAAGTGAGTGTAAATAAACTGTAGTAAAATGAAAAGGCTTGTAATTTGGTATTTGGAATATTCTTCATAAACACCAATTTTCTGTAACATTCTTGCATATCTGATACCCCCTCATGTATAATGCAAAAAATCCATTTCATTTTCATCTATTGATAGTGAATTTAATTTACTATTGCAGCTCTTTACCCAGATTATGTTATTAATTCTGCAATCAGGTTCTTTAGAATGCTTTTATTTCTTCCTAGAGTTTTCACAATTCCACATTGATTTTTTCCACCCTAACATACCTTTCAAAACAAAGGATCATTTTTCCGAGTTTTTTTTTAAAAAAAGTAAACAAGGCCTCAAAGGAAACGAGCATCCTTCATAAGCTGTAACTTTCAACAGGAAAAAAAAAAATCTACATGCATCACTTCAACCTCTGACATTTAAGTATTACAAACTACATTCATTAAGGAGATGTAAAACAGGTGCATAAAAATTTCCACATTAACAATCATCTTTGTAAATAGATCAAAATCTCTTCATTAATAAAATATTATCTACTTCTGCCTGACAATAAAGTTAGAGGGCAGGGATGCTAAATGCTCCAATGTTAGTGTTCTGTTTACATCCATACCAACTGCCTCCACTATTTTGCAGAATTCAGTCATCTTTTTAAAGTAGATCAAACGCAAAGCAGCTCTTATTTTTCCAACAGAGAAAAAGTCAGTAACAGCTGACTCAATTCCAACAGCTCAGCTCAATTCCAAATCACCAGTTACTCTTCAAAACAACAAAATCAAAACACAGAAGTGTCAGCTATGTTATTATTTTGCATCAGTTTTTTAAAAGTCCTCTAGAACAAAGTTCAATTAAAGAATACTAATTTGTTCATATTAGGGAAAAAATTATTAATCAACTACAGAAGTTAAATCTTGTCTATCATTATATGTAAGATTCCATTTTCAGAAATCATATAAAGGAGAAATGCCAGTTCAGGTGTTTATTATTGTAACACTCAAATACTAAAAAAAACTTCTTTCTTGTGCATTAATACAGCTAATATAAAATGCTAATTTCTTTACTCATCTAAAGCACTTTACTTTTATAATAGAGTGTTCTTCCACCACCATGATAAACATAATATAAAGAATATCTAAAAAGCAGCACTTGTCCTCTTTACTTCACTCCAGAGCCAGTGAACAAAGCAGTGAAGAAGAAAGAAGGTACATAATGGATTTAAAGTAAATGGCCCATTCTTTACTAAGCGGCCTCTTATTTTTACTCATTCTACCTTATTTGTCATTCTAATGTCTGGAAACTTCAAACGAACAATTATTTTTACACCCCCTGCCACAGGGGTTTCTTAAAGCTAGATTTTTTTTTTTAATAAAAAATAAAGCAATCACTGTTAATTAAAATAACCTTTCACAGAAACATTGTAAACATCTTTAAACTTGTTTTAAGCAGTTAGTGCCCAGCACGGTCCATTCCATACACCGAAACAGACAGAACATTTATATTCACTGTTGCACTTCATAACATACTTTTGTGAGACATAATGCTTCCTGCTGCACTGGAAGCCTAGTTGTCAATATATGAAACACACTGACATGTACATATGTCCCTTGGGACTTGAAAATAAAGAATTGGCTAATTTTTCACCTACCTGGGTAAAAATCTTTGGATTTAGACAACTTGATGGTGGCCCCAGTCTCTTTCTGCAACTGAACAATTGTCTGTCCTCCCTTCCCAATTATAGATCCAGCAGCATAACTAGGTATGAGGACCTTTAGAAAATACTGGCCATCCTCTGAAAAATTGAGATATGCATGGTTAATATGGCTTATAAATTCTCATTTTTTCTCCCCAGACCCACAAATAAACAAAAGGTTACGTCTTTAAACTCCTCCACTAATTCATGCATTTACATCTAACCAGTTGCGTCATTCTACAAGACATGTTTAGACTGTGCCTTTGACATTTTAAAATATCTACATTTATTCTAAGCAAAATAAAGAACACACATAGGTTCCTTAATTCAGTAAAAGAATGAGAATAAAATTCATATTATATTTCAAAGATTGATTTTTTCCAGTGGTAACCACAGCATGCAGAAATGATCAGACCCCTTAAAAAAAAAAAGCCCTGCACGAGAACGTGGCTACTGACAACTACAACCTTCCTTGAAAATGCTGCAAAAGAAATGACAAAACCAAAAAGGAACGAATTGTAAATTCTAATGAGCTATTTGTTTGTCATTAGCAAACACATGAGAACAGCAATTAGCTATTGCCTGTATTCTTCTTAAGTGAGCAAAACGACTACTCTGCTACCAAATAACCCACCCAAAATGTGGGGTTTTATTCCAAGCATTTCAGCCACTGCCAAGAAAACAACTCAACATGGTGCGGATGGAATCACTTGCCTAAGTAATCCTGATGTATTCCTTTAGCACTTCTTAAGAGATAATGATCTCTTTTAAGCTCATTAATTAAAGGACACTAAGAAGAATTTTTCCCAGTTGATCAAAACCCTAAGTCACTTATTTTAAATACACTTAAAAGGTGACAACATAGACAATGCCAGTCCTCTACCCACCACTAGCGTTAAAGCACACAATCGAAACAGGAAAAAATATATAGAATGAATGGAGGGGAGAAAAAAAAAGGATTCCCAGTCTGATTTGGAAACTGCACAATTGTCAGCGCCCTCACCACACTGCTAAATCCAGCTACACTGAAGTCTGAGGACCTTTCTGTAACTGGTTCTGAAGAAGTGCAAGGCAATAAGGGTACGCTGGTTTCCCAGACTTGGGCTACCCTCAGTAATTAAGGCAAGATCCCACTGGCATGGATATTAAAATATCATGAAACCTGCTTCATAAAGCTGTAGGGTTTTTTTTACCCCTAAGCAGAGGTAACGATCTCAGTTCACCTTACTTCTCTTCTCTGAGACTATAAGCGTCTCAAGAAGTGCCTGTGTGCGACAGTGGTGCCCACCCGTATTACCACAGCTGGGGAACCATGCATTATGTACAGTCGGAGCGCTGCTCTCAACATGGGGCAAATAAATTCACCTCTGCCTCTGTGCATTGTTATGACGACTCCAGTGCAAATGGATAAAGGAGATGCTGGTCCCGTTATAACTCATCTCCTCCAGGAAGAGCAGGATGTTAACTAGAGAGTCCCCGCAGCCGAGGGGCGACTCCCCCTGCCACCAGCCAGCCCTCGCCCCCGGCTCGGCACTGCAAACACACGCCGTGTACGCGCTGACAATGGAAGTGAGGCCAAGGAGGAGGAAAACGCACGACAAGGCTGAAATTCAACTTGCGACCCCGAAGATGTGGAAGGAGGGAAGAGCGTTTACCGTCTCCCTCCAGCTGCCCTTTATTTTCGCCCATCGTTAAAGGGGCGAGGGAGATAGCTGTGCTGCGGGAGTCCCTTGTGCTCCCTCCTCGCCTCCGTAGGGTCACGGCTGTGCAGCCCCAGCGTGGATATTAAATAAAAAGACTGGTAGATGCTGAAAACCGACGCCATTTTGATGAATGATAACATTAGAGAAATGGGAATCTTTTGGAGGGGGGCGAAGGAGAGGCGGGCGGGCAGGCAGGTAGGAAAGCGAAGAGGTGGGTGG
>NW_021940750.1:14115434-14153584 GCF_001715985.3 Manacus vitellinus
GAGCCTCCGACGCGCCGGGCTGCATCGCGCAGGCTTGTAGAGGAAATAATAAAGATATTATTGTTAGGCTGTGACAGCCGGTCTAGCTGGAGCTGTGCGACACAGAGCCGCGTTGCTTACCTAAGTATTTCATAGAGAAATCAAAGATGTTTTGCTCCGGTGAAGGTTATTTCTGCGTACAAATCTGAAATTATTCAGGTGGAAGCTTAAAACGTTTTAAGATGTGGGGGAAGGGGGAGGCAGGGCTCGGGGGATTGTCTGCGCACCAGAAAAGCATGCTATTTATTGACTCGTTGAATTGCCTTTGAAGAAATTTTTCAAACCGCTGTAACCGTGGAGGCAGTGGTCAGTACTGGAGCATCAACTCTGTACAAAATTTAGGCACATGTGTTTATTGCGTTACACCATGCTCTGTGCTAAATTCGTATTGCTACGTGTGTGTGCAGCGTGGCTGCTGACTCGATTCCTCCTAATGCGCGAGCTGAAAACCTGGCTGTTTGTGGATGACATCCAATTTCCATTCTGAGCTCTTTGGGAGATAGCCTTAGTTTTAGTAATCACTTACCATAAATACTGCCCCAAACAATTTTTAGTACTTAAAATGCAGATTTCGTGTATAATATATCGTATAGCTCATCACCTCTGCTTAAAAATTACAAGACAGGTATGTAATTCATTATAGGATATTAAACTGTGTACGTTAACATCTAAACAGGCTCCTGCCCAAATACATTCACAAATTAAGAACTCAATCAAGCACCGTACATGGGAAACTTTCAATGAATTCTTTGGGAATTGTGTCCAAGGAATGTGATATCCAGCTTCCTCGCCAGCAGATGAAATAGATGCAGCTGATTCAGTAACAATTTGATAACATATATGGTCAGAAAAATGATTGTATAAATAGGGAACCTTCTTACTCATCAGGTACCCTTTGTATCTAAGATACTCTGACTCATAATTGCTTAGTTTACTGACTGAAATAAAATTTTAGGCTTCTGTTACCTTGACAGTTGCTGACACAATTACGGTACAGCAAACTGGGGACTGGTTCTAGCTCTTGCATTTTCTTTACTAAGTTCCAGGTGAAAAATTTTATTAGTATTTGAGTCAGAAAGAGCACCGCACGACTTGTAAATCTCAGGTCCAGTTTGTAGGGTCATCAGTCCTAAAAGGCCTCTTTTTATTTGTGAACTAAGCAAATGACTTACAGAAAATTATGAAGGCAAAAATAAAACCCACGATGTTTGAATTAAGCCATCTTGAGTCAATTTCCGCAGTGGAACTGGATAAATTACAACACTGCTCTCTTTATGTCACTGAATATGTCCCATTCATCTGAAGCAACATTGAATCAAATAATTCTCTGATTTTTAGACCACATCTGTTTTACTGTGCCCCCTGCACCAATTTTAATTATGTGACAGATCTGATTGGATTGAGCACCTGCAAGTCCTCCCTTTGGGACCTCCAATTAGCTTATAAAACATTTACTTGATTGCATTCTTCAAACAAAAGTATTGTTTCATGCTAACAGCAGGAATATTAAAGTGTAGAATGAAAAAGGTTTTAACATGATAAGCAGCGTGTATGTTGTTTGTGTATCTAGCTTCCATAAGCTTAGAGGAAAAAATAGTAATCCTGAAACCTAATTTCCTCAGACTCAGCAGATGTCTGTCCTGCCTTAGCCTGTTTCTTTACTAACAGCTGCTTCACAAGTGCCTCCCCTAGTCTCTACAGAATGCCTTTTGTTTAATATTTCCCCTCTACTTTATCTCCCATCCCACTTAGACAAGCTTTTTTAAGTTTTCTGGTACTTTATGTAGGTATTTTGTAGATTAATAGACAGGTTCATCTTTGAAGAAGTTAGCTAAAACTATATAACTAGCCTCTCAGCTAGCGTCTCAGTAACAGTTCTACTTAACTAAGCAAATAGCTGTATGTAACAAACATTTCAACAAATATTGATTTAATATTAGGAAAACTATTAATTATTACAGATATGCTTCAGAATACACTTTTTTCTCCTTATTTGACTGCTTAGAGCAGTGATACTGGAGGTCTAGGGGGGAATATCACACAAAGTGCAGCCCTCTAGTGGCAGAGGTCACGGGGAGTTTAAAGTAAACTGGGTCTTTGTTATGGGTGGGGGCAATGAAAGAAACGGCTTTTAGCAAAATGCGCAGGCAACTGTCCTGCGTCGTTCATGGTCTGAAGCACAAGCAAAAATAGTTGTGGAGGCCTGTAATGCAACCTTACCCTCACTCTGTTGTAATATCTACACAGAAAGTACCGATGGAAAATATTAAAAGGTCTGAGTTTTCCTCTATTTCCAAATCTGTAATCTGTTGTTCATCTTTTCTATTTCCAGCCAGCAGATTGGCGTACCTGACCAGATGCTTTCCAGGCAACTGTGGGGTCTTGATTCCTTCAATCATGTCCTGCCAGATGAGGTATTCTATAACTTCAGTAAGAGTATGTTCAGTGATGACATGGAGTACAAATTCAATTTAACAGCTTTATTTCTAAAATCACTCTCGATTGGTGGAGGTGTGGATGGTAGCATTCAAATTAATCTCCCCCACGGACATAAGAGCTATGCTTAGAAATAAAAGGGATTAGGAAGAAGGATAAACTAAAGCAATTAAACATATATATTAACAAATAGAAATCTGCATAATAATTGAGGTGGAGTTCTAGTAATCTGATAAGGTCCACTTTGTGGAACAAGACCCAATCTCCTGTTTCTTATGGAGGTGATGTATAGTTCTCTTCTGGCTAACAGAATGAACACTTCAATTTTCCCCTTATATAACAAAGCCCAATAATCATTTGATAAAAATGATACCTCTTAAACATCCTGGCTAGGTAAAAGAAAACAGATTGTGTCTTTGTCCAAAATGGTGCTACTACAATTGCCAGTTTTTCATTACTGAATGATTGCTGTGATTCCTAGTAAACTTTGGCTTCACCAAAATTACAGTTAGTGACGAAATCTTTCAAGTTTTTAATTTCCATCTCATGTTTATGAAATTTCTTTCCTCTGACAATCTATCAATTAAACTGGTATTGTCATTGAGTAAACTATCTAATTGTTGCTTGTTTAAATACTGCAGAATTTGTTCACCAGTAAATGTTTTAATTTTCAGTGAAACTTCTGCAAGATTCCAACAATATTAATCTGAGGAAAATCAAATCCAGGGTTTGGGAAAAAAGCTAAACACATATTAAACAGAAAGTGACCTGATTATCTATTTTCCCCCATTTGTATTACTTTTATTATCTATATTATATGCATTGCCTAGCTGAAAGCCAAGTGTTAATAGTTGTACTCCTCACTGAAAAGAGCATAGACAACTGCTAAACCTCTTCATGTTGTAGACCGTTGCTGTGTAGTAGCTTTCTTTTTCCAAGAAATTGAGGATGACGATTTAAAATCAGTAATAATTTGACCACACTATTTGTCATAACATAAATATGTTGGCCAAAATTCTTTTTCTGGTGATTGAAGGCGAAAGTGTTTGTAGGAAATCAGCACCCATTTCTGCTCTCTCAGCAGAGGGATCACCTGTCTCCTTCTATTCCCACAAAGTTCATTAAAATTTACAGTACTTTTTTGACTTTTCTTCATGAATACTGAACTGAATTGATCCCAGTTCTTCATTGCTGAATCTGTAGGTCAGATTTACAAGGGGTTACCTAAGGATGTATCCAGATCTCAATGTAAAAAAACAAGTTAGCCTCAGGACAGGATAATTTTTCATCCCTCACAGGGAATTGACTGTGTGGATCTGGATATCTGAAACTCCAGTGGCTGAACACTTACCCCAAAAAGTCATCTCCATGGTGATCTTTCTGCACAGTAATCTAAAGACCTTTTCTTTCTCAGAATGAAAGAAAATGAAGACTTGATTTCAATTGCCTTCCAAAAATAGTAGTATCTTCTGTTTTCTTTGGGTCATTGCTTTTGTTTGTTTTGCTTTTTCTCCTTTTTTGGAGGGAGGATTTTTTGGAATTTGTGTGTGTGTATGCGTGTGTGTGTGTTATTTTGTTTTTACTAGAAAAACAGATATTCAAGGTTTAAAATGGGTACAGTCTAGGCGTAAATTCACTGTAATGAAACAATGTAACATCAATATAGAAGCATCTCCTTGTGTAGCTTCATCAGTTTACAGTGTTACTGATTGTGTACCTCTTGTCACTATCTTACAAAAGGACAATTACAATTGGTAAAGCATCTCTTCTACAAATTGAATATCACTCCAGATGCTTCTGACTGTATTCCTTTAACAGTATGGTCAAAAGGGTATTTTTCAAGGAATCAGCATACCTGTTTCCAATCACTGTTATTATAATTGCTCTAATAATACTATTTTATATGTCATTTTGCCCACTCACCACCAAGTGTCTTATTTGTTCGACATTTTGGAACTTTAAAATAAATGAAGTATGGAAAAAAGATACATTCACATAAAAATTAGTTTCTTTGATTCTGTTGTCAAACCTGATTCCCTTCTTTGAATAATGTAGTCTTACAATATAGGACCTCAATCAGGATTGTTTTGGAATTTTGCTATAGTTCAGCTCACAAATAAGAGTTATTTCAGTGGAGAAGATCAGAAATCTTTCTGGAAAAGGAGTACAAGGAGGAAAAGTAAACATGTTGCACAATGGACAAAGGAAAAATAAGAAAAAGACAATAAAGACAAGGTGCTGATTTTTCTGTGGTAATCATGATTTATATTAAATTACATAGCAAAATTTGAGTTGCTCTGATCATTTTGCTCACTGATAAAATGTATACTACCTGAGATCATTAAAGACAACTATATCCTAGTAAAAATATACCAGTAAACTCTCCTACTGTTAACCACCAAGGAACCTCATTTTTTCTTGTTTAATTTATAATCAATTTTCCAAATAATAAACTCTTCCAGCAAAAGTAACTTTTATAATATTATTATAATGGTAGAATTTTTGCTAACGGAAAAGTAAGAAAAGTAATATTATTGAAAAAATCATAGTCCCTAGTAGAGATCTAGAGATCTTTAAAAATACTTTTAAAATGCTTACTATATCAAAACGCATATGCCAGTAGATTACAAATTAATTTTCAGCACAGTAAGATTTTAGGAAATAGTTGTTACCTTTAAGAATATCAAATCACAATGGGATGTTTAACTGATTCTTCCCTAGAGTTTAGCAAATATGTTAGGATTTGTTCTTCAAGAAATTATTTCACTTCACCAACAGAAATTGATGATTCCACTTACATTTCTACCCGCTTGAAATTTATTCCTAAAAAATACCCCTGAATTGGAAAATCTCTTAGTGGGGGAGGGTAAACAGCTAAAACTTACTGCCAGGATAAATTGGCCAGAATGATTTGGCACATATCCTGAGTTTGCCATGAAAACACGTATCTGTGTGTCAGCTGCACACAAAGGCTATCTGGCCCTAGAAAAAGCATGGGGATTAGGCATAATGCTGCCTATTTCAGACAAAGGGTATTCCTTAGTGCAGTGAGGTTAAAACAGACAGCTCATCAGTAGTACAAGTCTATCTGAATTATTTAGTTACCATTTTGAGCCAGAAGGAAATAGTGGCAGATTATTAATGACTTGTGGGTTTTATTCATCTTGTTATTTTGTTTCAGTGAAAAGTAGCACTGGAAATGCAAAAAGGTACCGAAATATGAGATCATTTTTACTTTAATCATTTACAACATACAGAATTTTAACACTAGTTCCAAAATATTGCTTATTTTTATTTACATTTCAGTAAGACTTATGAAGTTGCTATTTATGTTTGTGAGTGTTTGTATGACCAAAATGAAAGGGACAACTCACATGCTCAGAAAATAGAAATCCATGGATCTACTGGATGAAAACAATTCTATTGATTTCGAGGGAGATTAAGTCATTCAAAATGACAAAAATACTTCAGGAAAAAAATAGTGGAGAGAGTAAGGAAACTATATAAAAGATATTAACATAATCTGAAACGCATTCTTGCAATAAAAGAGATTCTTGTCATAATCCGGTGACAGGCAATTTAAAATAACTTTGCATAGAAATATTTAGGGATATGTAATAGGAATATGTATAAAGAATATTTAGGAACATATAATTTATAATTTTTAATAAATTATAGAGAAAAAAATTAACAGCTGGTATATAATTTAAAATTTAGCAGTTACAAAATTGAAAACTGAGGATGCACTTTCCAATAATTAAAAATAACAAGTTAAAGTGAAAATCTTTACATAGTCATGCTTTATGTAGGCAAAAAAAACAGACCTAAACATGATGATATAGAAATTTATACGTTACGTACATAAAAGAAGCCTGATTATTTTTCCTGCAAATTTTTTAGTGGATTTTTTTTGTAATATTTTAACCAAGTAAGAAGACTCCTGTTTCAAAACTTTTAAATGTTTGTACTTTTCATTCTTATTTTCATTTACAGCTTTAAGCTATTTCCTCTACAGAAGAAAAAAATCATATGTTGAAACAGTAAAAATAAAATTACTGCAGAACTGAGTCATTGCAAGTGAGAGGAATACCCACAAAAAAAACTTACCAAATCACAAAAAAACCACCCAGAAACAAGATCATTGTGCATTAGAAACAATACTTTCAGATTCATCATGGCTCACAACAAAGGTATTTATAAGTGGACCTCCTGCCTCTGTCACATGCTGTCATTGCTTTGGATTGACTGCTGTTAGATCCCCGTAATCCCAAACCCTGGGATCTTGTCCTACATATCTCCCCCACTTGTTAGGCATGTCAGTAACTATTTAAAATGGAAATGAACTCTAATCTTTGTATGTGTTAATAGCAAAGGGTTTTAATCTCCTAAACCCCATATTTACCAAGATATTTTGGGTTTTTGTAATAAAGGTTATAAAAAGATGTATTCAGTCATATAGCTTGTATTTACTAGTTTAACCACTTGGTTAATGCTTGGCATTTCTTAACAGTGTCATGACAATATTATGGAACATGTTCATGGATGATGAGAAGAATTGACTTGTGAGGTTATGTTGTTATGTAAATGTTATGCAGAGATTAAAACTCAAATGTTGTCCAATTAAGAAAATGTTCATTGAAACTATCATATCCCATTCCACATGAAAACTCTTTGATGCCAACAGATTAAAATTAATGTACTTCATTTGAAGGGGGTAAGAAAAAATCACCAGTATAGTTGACTTCTAGTCCTCACTTGCAGTTCCTTGTACCCAGTACAAATCTTGCATCATGTAGGATCTTTGTGAAAACCACTCCTATTTTCATATTATGATTGTTATTAATAAATATTTGCATTGTCCAACTGCTCCTTGGAACTTGGGTCCGTGGTCACTTCCCTAGGAAGCCTGTTCCACTGAATGATCACCCTCTCAGTGAAGAACCTTTTCTTAATGTCTAGTTTGAGGTTCCCCTGATGGAGCTTCATTCCATTTCCTCATGTCACCAGAGAGAGCAGATCAGCACCTTCCCCTCTACTGGTCCTCTTGAGGAAGTTGAAGACTGCAAAGAGGTCTTCAAGCTCCAATAAACCAAGTGACCTTGGCTGTTTCTCCTTGCATTTCATCATCTTGGTCAACCTTCTCGGAACATGTTCTAATAGTTTGATGTCCTTCTTTCATTGAGGATAATAATATAAAAGCAAAATCACTAGAGCAATTTGTACGGTGCCATGATATGATAAGGATGTTTTTTTCTTAAAATCTTAGTGGAGCAGGTAACTCCACTTGGATAGACCCTAATCCCTAGCATAATTTCACTGACATCAGTAGAGTGTCATTAGGGAAATGGATCTTCCACTTATGGAAATGTGTTTTAAATTTATAAAAAAATTTAAATTTAGTCTAGTAAAAGTAGTTTCAACACATTCCAGTCTACTTTATTGATTTCAAGCTTACTCCAAGAACTAAAGGTGATGTGATGAATATGTGAGCCAACTGAATCAGTAAAAAATCCCAATTTTAATATCTGTCATCCAGTGTGGCAGATTATTTCCCAAGTTCAGACAACTAATTGGTAAACTAAGAATGCATTACACATAAGAAAGTGTGCACAACAGATGATATTCTTTTATTAGAACATTATAGTTTTAATCTAACATCATACACAATCAGTAAAGCTAAATTCTTAATGCAAAACATGCAAGAGTTAAAATGCTTAAAGTGAAAATATCTTGGCTTAGTTGCATATATTTTTCATTTTAAAGTAAATGCTTTAACAGAAATAGGACTATAAAAAACTGTACTTTAAAGTTTAGCTAAGTGTAAATAGCAATAGAATTGTATTTTCAGCATACTGTTTAATGTAAACTCTCCCTGCCCCTCCCCTCAAATTATGTGATTGTGCTCTTTTAAGAATTTAACATTTTACGAAGGTGAAATATTTGGTACGACTTTTAACAATTTAAGAAAAACCACAAAAGGTGATCATTCTAGAAAACGGATGTTAAGCTTTTTTCCAGTTTTTAGTGTCTAGCTGTACTACTGATAATTTAGGCAGTAACCACATGAAGTTCAGCCAAATTCAAAGACATTATTCTGTATCAATGCCTAAAAGATATTGTTCAGTTGTGCAAATACCCATTCACCTGAGTAGTTTTTATTCACATAGATTTTTGTGTTCAACACAATTTTTACAAGCATTCAAAACAGTGTGCTGCAAAAAGAGTATCTTCTCTCTTGTTTTTGCAAAATTTTCTACACAGAAAAATATTCCAAAGAAAGTATCCAAAATTGATTATTATGTACAGCAATAAATGTCTGTAAAATATTTTGGTGTCTGTGTTCCTATTTCTACAGAAACATACATTATTGTTAATCAGTATAATCTGAAATTCCATGTTTCTTGAAATACTGGTTTGTTGACCAGATCTCTTATACTTAGATCAATATAATTTTGCAAATGTATAGAAAATACTGATACCTCAAACTTTTGTATATGTCAGCTCAGGCTGAAAATATTGTGTTAACTATCTTTTGGACTGTGTGGATAAATTATTCATCATTACATTGTCTTACTGTAGAGTCACTGGATTGCACTATCTCCAAAGATTATGCGTTACGTAAAAATGGTTGAAAGCCATTTCTCTCATCATTACAATGTCACATTAGTGAAAGAAGACAGTCAGCATTTCATGAACATTTTATTTCGTTAGAGCCTCTAAGATTTCCTAGGAGAATAAGTCACATAATCAAACAAAAATGCTTGGTGTGATCAATTCTGCAACACTGCATTACATTCTCGGGGAAGTCGTTTCTGAAAGAATTAACTGTGTTCATGTTATTCAGTGTCATCTACATACCTCAGTAAAACATATGATGACAGCAGGCATTGGTCATGGAAGTTTGAACTTTTTTTTAATGTGATTGTTTTCAATATTCAGTTTGATTAAATGAACATTTTGTGTATATCTAGTCATCTGAGAATGAAGTTGAAAATTGTAATTATGAAAATAGATAAATATTTCACCCGTATTTGGTGAATTTCAAAGTTTTGTTCATATCTAAGATTTGAATTTATTTAAATGTTCAAAAACTTTAAAATAAAAGAAAAATAGATTATGTATGTGCATATATATGTGTTCATACCTGTGTACACACAAATAAAGCACATGCATATGAATGAGGTATATACCTTGTGTTTATGTGTATATAGGTGTATATATATGTTTATTCATTATTCATACATAAAATCCCACAGCAATTTTGAGCCCTCTAGTGGTAAGAAACCTCTCAGTTAAGAAACCATTAATCAAATTCTAAATATATCCACTTAACAGACAAGTGTCTAAATTCTACAACACTATTATGCCTTCATATACGTTCAGGATAGCTTCTTGCAGTTGGTGTGGATCTGTAGATACAACTGTTAATAACAACACAGATCTGCAAATTAAGTTATTGTTTCCAGCGCAGTAACTTTTCTTCCCTTCCTCTGTTGAAAATAGAGCTATTCTGTATTCTTTTGACACACTGTTGATAATTTGTGATCTTTAAAAAACAACAATCTCTTGACACAAATACTGTCAAATAAATGAGAAATGTTTTCTAACAGAGCATCCTCATTCTCAGCCTCACATTATATACTTACACAAGTAATTACAGGGGAAAGGAGAAGAAAAATCTGCATTTCATATTGGGAGAGGTTTCATGATATATAACTTCAGCCATCTAAAAGCTAGGTTTTTAGGCTAAGCTGGTTGTTTGCACTCACCTTGCTGTCGCTGGAGGCAAACAGGTTGTTTTAGATTGAGTTGTCTCGTAAAGGTGTCTGGGAAAGAGCTGTGAGATAGGTGAAACATTTATGGATCCAAGTGTCTCTCCATTTCTCAAGGATACCTAGCTAACCAAATTGGAATTAATGTTTTCTTTATAAGATCGAAAAAAATATATTAAAAGCCTGGATTTGAACAAGATTAAATAACACAATAATAAATACTATTATTTAAAGCAATATTTATAACATGTAATGCATATCAGAATATAAGGTATAACAAAATACTACTGCATATGTATATTACAATAAGATATTAATAAATAAACAACATAAATGTCAGACAGGATAATTTACTACATAGGGAAATCATTCCACAAGATCACTATACTTTGAAGAAATCCCTGAATAAGATTCAGAAGTGCTTTCTTTCTGGTGCAGGATGGGTTTGATGGGCTCCAGAGATCACACTTGCTCTAATTTTACTCCAGATTTAAACATTTGGTCTGGACGACCATCTGTACCTGAGATCTTATGAATTCTGCAGGTGACCTATTTCTTCAAAGATTAATACTTTAATCGGAATCTTGTCCCTGCAGGAACAAGGAAGCTTACCCAGTGTGGAAAGATTTCCCTTTTCACAGGGAAATCTCACCAGGAGAGCTATAGTATTCATTCCCTCCATCCAGAGTCCTATAATAATGAAACTTGTTGACTCTCAAGAATGGTGACAGTTTAACTGACACGGACTTTTAACAGAGATGAATATCAGTGTTTCTGGAATTATTTCATTAAAAACACAGTATATTAATTTATGAATGTAATTGGTTATGTGACAAGAGCTTAGGACAAGAAAATTACAGAGGTCATAAGCGGTTAATTCTCATTTTTAAAAATAAAGAAACAATTTTGCTTCTGGTGTATTAAAGTAATTTAAATATACTGTTATTCAATTGCCTGCTTGTTTATTTTTGGTATCTATCAAAGTTCCATACACACATGATAGAGAAATGAACTCCTAAAAAGGAAATTTTTCATTGGATGTATGCAAAATTTGAATTGGTTGGGTTTTTTTACAAATTTATCTAGGTAAATCATGCAAGAGGGAACGTAATTTTTTATGAGTGGTAACGGTCCACCTCAGGCAAGTAGTGTGGCGTAAGGTTGGAATATAGTTCCTGCATACAGGAGTATGATTATCACAAAAACAGGAGTAGGGTTATGCCTTGTAGAGGAAAACACTGGTGACTTCAAAACAGCGAAAAAAATTACAGAATCACAGAATGGGTAAGGTTGGAAGGGACCACAGTGTCATCTGGTCCTACCTCCCTGCTCAAGCAGGCTCATCATAGAGCACATGGCACAGGAGTATGTCCAGACCATTCTTGAATACCTCCAGTGAGGGAGACTCTATAACCCCTCTGGGCAAGCTGTTCTAGGACTCAGTCATCCACACAGTGCAAAGCTCTTCTCATATTCAGGTGGAACTTCCTGTACATCAGTTTCTGCCTATTGCCTCTTGTCCTATGGCTTGGCATTACCAAAAAGAGCCTTTATAGCATAATGCTAAACAGTACTATGTGACTTGAAATGTTGAGGGAAAAATGAATTTTACATTAAGGCACTGAACTTTTCTTGTTTAGAAATCCATTTGCTAGTAGAAAATAAAGTCAAGAAAGTAATACAATTTATCGGTGTTATGCTTGGGATAAACAATCTTAAATTCATACTTCTCAAAATCAGATGTTATTGCTTAGTTAGGAAATCTTTATAACAACGGTATATGATATCTGGCTAAAAGTGTTAGTAGCCAAAATAATCTTAATTTTCTCCAAGAAGACATAGCAATTGCTTTAGCATGGCTAGAATATAACGATAAGGAGGTTTTATGGGGTGCTTAAACTATCAGGAATCCTTGATTCAAATGGGTTATTGAATGGCAGCCCCACAAAAGAGGAAATTTAATTTAAAGACTGCTGTTGCAAAGTCATCAAATCAAGTTGTATTCCCCAAACCTTTGCAACTGACATCACTATCAACATTCCTGCATCTTGCAAGTATCGCCTCAGGTCTACAATACACCAAAATACTATCCATTGATTTGCCACAGGGAACAACAATCTCCCTGTGTGGACAATCACACTTCATGAGCCATCTGAAATAAAGTATTTTTAACTCCTTAAATAGCTAGCTTGAAAAACTGCCATCAAGTAACCACGGTTCAGAATATAAACAGTGTACACTAGAGAGAAAAAAGACAAAGTCTTTACAAAAATGCAGTTTTTGCTGCCATCCTTTAATATGTACTACATTTTAAAGTTTCTTCATGTATTTAAATGACATATTCAGGGCAACAGCTAAACAAAGCTTTCCACACAAGGTTGAATAATAAGGCTGGGAAAGGGCAGTCTGTTGGGCTTCCTCTGGCTCTGTGACTTAGGTAACAGCTTGAGTAATCTTCAAAAATATCCCTCTTCTTCTCCCTTTGTTTGGAAACAAATACAGGGCCCAGAATGCAACTGAGCAATAGACTGCCTCCGCCATCTGATGTCATAACTATTGTCCAGTAAGACTAACAAGGTAACAGCAGTTTCATAGATTCTCTACAGCTTCTACTCTTAAATGGGGTCAAGACTTGATCTGTGAGGACTTGAACTGAAAGCATTTCAAAGAGATTGCCAGTACATTTTTCTATTATAAGAACTTATATGATAATACGAGGAGTCATAAACAATACGAAGCATCTCACTTCATGCTCCAAAACAATTGTTGTCTAAGATTAGGAGAGGATTCCTTTGTGGACATTACGTTATTATAAACTAGCTGTAACTCCCTTAAGAAACTGGTTCTTCGTTATCAGCAGCTGGGTAATAGTTTTTTTGGACTGCTGTTCACTTCTGATGTTTCAGTTCTGGCATGCCACTAAGGGCCAGGAGAGACCACCTAAGTTTCAAAAAGAAAAAAGAGGAAAAGGTTCCCAAATAAAAACATGTTTCTGCATTGCCACTGAATTCCTGTGTTGTGTCTATAGGTCTCTTTCTTTGATATCTGAGAACTGAGTTGTCAGACTTTTTTTTAAGAAACCTTTCTGTAGTTTTCTTATAGATTTGCAGAAGTAATTCTGTAACAAGAGGGAAATCTTATAAAAAGATACTGAAAAGCCTTATCACTAGAAAAACAGTGAACAACATTTTGTGTAAAATAACCATAGAATGTTTGGAAGGAGCGTTAAAGACCATCTAGTTCCAATCCTCTTGCTGTAGACAGGGACATCTTCCACTACACCAGGTTGCTCAGAGCTCTGTCTAACCTGTCCTTAAACACTTCCAGGAATGGGGGATCCACAGCTTCCCTGGGTAACCTGTTGCAGTGCCTCATCATCCTCACAGCAAAAATTATTTTTCTTAATACCAAATCTAAACCTACTTTCTTTCAGTTAGATGCCATTCCCCCTTGTCTTGTCACTACATGCTCTTGTAAAATGTCCTTCTCCATCTTTCTTGTAGGCTCCCTTTAGGTACTGGAAGGCCTCAATTAGGTCACCCCAAAGCCTTCTCTTTTCCAGGCTGAAAAAAAAACCAATTCTCTCAGCCTTTCCTCATAGGAGAATAATTTATAATATCATCTTAGAATATAGCTGCTTACCTTCTTATTATAAGTACAGAGGTTATTCCTAATGATACAGATTCACTAACCATTCAATTTACATATTTTAATATGCTTTATACACATAAAAAATAATAATTTGATTATCTAGCCTGACATCACAGCTTATCAAATTTTGCACTTTATTTTATCAAGCTAAGACAAAAGCCCTCATAGATGTATCCTGAGTAAAAAGTACAAAAGCACCCAGCTTCCTGAAAGGAAAATAATCAATTAAACTTGATATGACTGCATGAGCTATCTCCATGATTAGAAGGAAAGTGAAACTGCACATTGCTTTGTAGAGCAAACTGGGCAGAAATTTTTGTAAACTGAAATCAAGACCACAATGAGTTTCAGTTCTTTTTCACACTATGGTAACTGTGGTCTTTTCTCTAAACATCACCAATTCTGTCCTCTAGAGGAGAGGAAAAATCAAAAATCTGTAATCACAATATATTAATGCAGATATACATTAAGTGAAACAAAACATTTTGACTTTACAGGCATTTATTTTAATGCCTAAATTATGAGATATTATTATACACAGTGTGCTGCTCTGAGATGCACATGTGAGATTGTGAAGAGCAATAAAGTCTACTGTAACTTTATGTTTCTCTACTGTTTTTTAAAAGCCCAAAAGCTTGAGATTACAGAGTCTTATCCTCAAAGGCCAAAAAGGACACCATAATTATTTAGTGGGACCCTCTATACTTTCCACTAGTAGAATGTCTCTCACAAGTTAAATGAAATTGTATCTAATTTTTTAAGGGAACTATAACCCTTTCAAGCCTCCTTATAAATCCGTGTATTATTTCTAGAATAATTACCTTAATTTTGATTCCCAGTAATTACCCTGTGTTCTGTTTCTGAGAGCACGAACAAAAAGCTCTGTTCTGTCAGATACAATTCCCACATTTAAATACTTATACTCATTTTTCACCCTATCTCTTAAACTTTCCTTCAATATACCCGATAAATTTAATTACTTACACCTCACATTGTAATGCAAGATTCTCAGCTATATCTTGATTTTGGGGCTGTTGGGTTTTGGTGGTTTTGGTTGTTATTTGTGGGAGTTTGTTGTTGTTTTTTGATTTTCTGTAGCTTTCGTTGTTGTTCTTTCGTTGTTGTTCTTTCGTTGTTGTTGATCTTTTGTTGTTGTTGTTCTTTTGTTGTTGTTGTTTAGGGTTTTTTTGTTGTTTTGGTTTTTTGCATATGTTCCCCAGCATTTACCATCTCCATTTCTCTTTACTATCCATTCAAAGATTTTGTTAGCCCTCTTTTCACAGAAGCATAGAAAGCTCAGATTAAGAATGTGATCTATCCTTCCCCTCTTCTGGCCTGCCTATCTCTCTTGAAGAGCTTGTAACCATCCAACAGGGCACTACAGTCACAGGTCTCATCCCACCATGTTTCACTTATGCCAATGATGTCAAACCTCTGTGACTGGGCCAAAGCTTGGAGCTCCTCTTGTTTGTTCCTCATACTGTGTGCATTGCTATAAAAAAAAATTCAGGTGTGGTACATTGTAGCCAACTCCTTGTGAAGCAGATTGAGGGATCAATCCCACGAGTACTCTTTTTTCGAGTTTTGGCACACCATTCTATCACTCATCACTGACGAACCTGGTTCCTTTTATGATGAGGTACCCCACTTGGTTGATCAAGGGAAGCCAGCTGATATAATTTTTTGGAATTCAGTAAAGTTTTGATACTGTCTCTCACAGGATCCTTCTGGACAAAATGTCCAGCACACAGCTGGATAAACACATCTTGTGATGGGTAAACAATTGGCTCACAGGCTGAGCACAGAGGGTAATAGTGAATAGGGTGACATCAGACTGGTGACCTGTCACTAGTGGGGTTCCACAGGGCTCCATCTTAGGCCCTGTGTTCTTTAACATCTTCATAAACTACTTGGACACAGGACTGGAAAGGGATACTAAGCAAGTTTGCAGCTGATACAAAATTGGGAGAAGCTGTTGACTCCCTCGAAGGCAGGGAGGCCCTGCAGAGAGACCTCAACAAATTGTAGGACTGGGTATTCATCAACCATATGAAGAGGAAGTGCTGGTTTCTGGACCTGGGATGGAGCAACCCTGGATGTGAGTACAGACTGGGGAATGAGACGCTAGAAAGCAGTGCCGTGGAAAGGGACCTGGGGATCTTGGTTGATGGCAAGTTGAACATGAGTCAGCAGGGTCCTGGCAGCCAGGAGGGCCAACCATGTCCTGGGGGGCATCAAGGCAAAATATCACCAGCAGGTCAAAGGAGATGATTGTCCCGCTCTTGTCTGCACTGGTGCGATCTCACCTTGAATATTTTGTGCAGTTTTGGGTACCACAACATAAGAAAGATATTAAGCTGTTTGAGAGTGTCTAAAGGTGGGCAATGAAGATGGTGAAGGGCCTTGAGAGGAAACTGTATGAAGAGTGGCTGAGGTCACTTGGCCTGTTCAGCCTGGAGAAGAAAAGACTGAGGGGAGACCTCATTGCAGTTACAACTTTCTTGTGAGGGGAAGCAGAGGGACAGGCACTGATCTCTTTTCTATAATGACCAGTGACAGGACCTGAGGGAATGGCCTGAAGTTGTATCAGGGAAGGTTTAGGTTGGATATTAGAAAAAGGTTCTTCACCCAAAGGGTGGCTGGGCGCTGGAACAGATTCCGTAGTGAAGTGGTCACAGCACCAAGCTGGACTGATGACACCCTCAGGTACATGGGGTTGATCCTGTTTGGGGCTTAGGACTGGACTCAATGATCCTTGTGGGTCCTGTCTGACTCAACATATTCTATGATTCTATGAATACTTAAAATCTAGTTCTAGTCATTGTTATTTTAAGACACCTTTGATATTCTGTAGATACAAATGGCTTTCTTTAATTCACATATCCCTCTTCATTTTGACATATTAAATCAATTTTTCTGGATTTTAACAATTTCAATCACTTGATTTGGGCTACCATAGTTGTAATCCATTCATTATTTTTTAATAGCCTACCAATCGTGGGATAATTGTCAAACTGTATACAATACACACTGATAAAGCTAGCTACTTTTTAGCAATTTTCATAACTTTCACCCCTTATTTCCTAGTGGAAATAAGAATTATCATGTAACAAATCTAAACAATCTATCTTCCTTTTTTCTTGAGTTACTTTTCATACAACTTATGCATAACCTTTCCTTTGTTCATCCCCTTTAAGGATCCATAAACCTCCAAGGGCCATAAAAATATAGGTAGAGAGAGATTAGAACTGCAACATGGAAAAGTATCCAAAATCCTGGATATCAATTTCAAAACAACAGTTTCTAATCCCATTGAGTCATATCAGTAAATTTCATAACATGCGAGTATTTGATTCAAAATGAACTTTCAACAAAAACCCAAAAACAACCAAAAAAAGGACCTATCTCTTTTATATTATGATTACAATCTCTAGTTCATTACCAGTGAAGTTCCAAAATTACAAATCCATTCATATACATGAAATGATGATTGAGATAGTTAGCTTGTTATTCTGTGTTATATTCTTTTCTGGATAATGAGATTTGCAATATTTGCAAATCTCACTGCTTCCCAGTTTTCCAAGATAAGTTGAAAATTGGCAATGATTCATTAGTTCCTTTGAGACTTCTGAGCATAAATTACGTAGCTAGTTCATTTGAAGCATTCTCCAATGGGAACAGATTTTTTTATCTGCTTTATTCCAGATAAAAAATGTTGTGTTTCCATCAACATTTGAATGGTTTGGCCCTAAACCAGCCATTATCTCAGCTTCTCTTACTCTGAATGAACTTATAACCTTTCTGAGAAAGATACAACACAGTGTACAGTTCTCCTTTTTCCCAGTAGATAATTCTGTAATCTTATAGCTCAGATGAAACAAAAACATCTAGTAAGTTGTGTACATGCTTCTTTCCTAAACCTAGCTTTTCCTAGTAGTCCCTCTCTCTTTCTCTGTTCTGTCTTCTTCAGGACTTTCCTTCCCATCTGAGTTTGGTAAGATGTCAGAGTCCCTCTTCTAAAAGGAAAGGTCACCTTATTTCTCGTTTGTCTAGTTTTGTCCCAGGTAATGAAGAAATATACACTGAAAAATCTGTATTCTATGTTGTTCTCTGTAATGCTGGAAAATTCTTTTCAGCTGTGACTTGATTAGATAAACAAATAGACTTTGTTAATATGTGCAGGATAGGTTAATTCAGAATGAGAGGGTGAAAAAGAGACTCAGAGAATCTACTTTCTTAGTTGGAAATGTCTAGGGAGTAAAAACTGGGAATAAAATTAATATTTTAGAGCAGTACTTTGGCAGCAAGTCATTTTTGGTATTTGATATTTCAAAATCTGAAAAACATTCCTTGGTGATATTACATATTTTAGAGACTCCCTGTGTTGACAGTGTTTTGTTGATACTTTTATATGTGTTTGGATGTTTTTGTTGGCATCTGTAAATTCCAGAATTATTTCTGCTGTCAACAGCAGAAGTTCCATATGGCTTCACTGGCTATAGTCAATGATTCTTCAAGAATTAACCAAATATACAGGAATTTGCAAATAAAAGTTAAGAAATCTGATTACTAAGTCTGGGAAGAGGAGAAATGAGGTCATACAGGGAAAAATGTGAGATTGAAGAGAAAGTAATGGAGTAAAAGTGCTGTGTGATTGGAAAGTGAAGGAGAGTTGGAACAGGTTAGCAAAAAGACTGTTGTCAGCTGACCTGTAAAATTCTTAAATCAGCAGACACTGAGTAAAATGCACAAAGAGAAGGGACAGGACCGATTATGCAGAGAAAAGATTGGCATAGTAAGGCAAAGTGGGATGAGAAAACTTTGGGAGGCTTGATAAAGAAACAATTAAAGAGAGAGGAGTACAACAACCAGAGCAAGGATAAAAGAAACTTGAGTTTAGATGGAGAAAGTAAGTAAACACAGATATTATCAACCTAATACTTATTGTTACATTGTTACTTAAAGCCACTAAATGTGATTCTCTTTAAATCTTCATTTTTACAGTTTCATGTTAAGGAAAATAGATACAATATTGCTTTAAAAATAATACATTAAAATGGTGGGTTGGATAAGGCCTTGATCAGCCTGGTTTAGTAGTAGGTGTTCCTGTCCATGATGGGGGGGTTAGGACTAGATGATCTTTAAGTCCCCTTCAAACCCTTAACATTCTACAATGCTCTGATTCTATGATATTAGGGCTGCCAGCTCAAGCAGATCAATATAGATCTTGTTTATATTACAGCTGTTACCCATCAAACTAATATGAAGTTTACATCCCCCACTCCCCCAAACCAAAATACTGTTATACCACCTTTGACTAGATCATGCTGTTCTGCTCTTTGCACAGAAAACAACTCAGCCATATGATCAGGGGATTGCATGCATAGATCAAATTAAATTTAAAATACGTAAACCAACTTATATATTTGCAACAGTTTCTTCAGGCCTACAAAAAAATTACATGAAATATGAAGTAATATACTTAAGGCTTCTACAATCTCAAATCTAAATGTGTTTTCCTAATTATTTACACCTAAATTAAATACTAAGTTGAAATAAAATAAAATTAATGTATCAGAGAACTGTAAATTACATTTAGACTATTGAAAACTCCAAGTGAGACAAAATGAGAAAAATTTCTACTTTTTTTTCAAAATTTTTATTTAAGAGATATACTTTCTAATCCCAGAAAATCTCATGTATTTATTTTATATAAGAGTAATTAAAACTATTTCAAAATATATGAGTGTTTTAAAGTTCTTTATATTAATTTCATACTGATTTACTGTGATTATTGCTGATATATTAAGTTCATTTAATCAACTTTAATATGACAAAACTAAAAAATTGACACCAGTCAAAGCTAGTTCAAAATATCTTAATATGATTTAAAAAAAAAATAAACTAGTTGAAACAATTGCTTCACCTCTCTACAGTGGAATGAAATAGTGCATCATTGCTCTGAAGTTAGAATGTGAATGTCTAATAATACACCAGATACATATGATGCACTAAATTTAATTTTAATATTCATTTTTATGACAGTTCTTTTCCAAAAAGGTCAATTTTAAGTTATTCTAATTTTAAAAATAGCTAAAAACTCTAATATTAGAACTATGTAGGTAAGTTGTTGGCCTGGGTTCTTCACTTAGTTCAGCTTTAAAGGTCTGCCTTTAAATCTGATTTGGTTCATATGTAAAATAATTCTAAGTCTTTAGGAAGATTTGTCTATGCACAGCACTAGAAGGAATTAAAAAGAAAAAAGGCATGATGCTGTATGTGTAGAAGTGGAAAAGCAGTGAACAAATAATGATAGAGACACAAGACGTTGGCCCAAATGCACAGAAAGAAATACTTGATGCAAGCAGTGAGGTTTAATTAGGCTGTAACTTTTAGCAATTTAAGTCAGCTGAGACCTGCCCTTCAGTAACTTAGACCACAAGGGTAATCATTACTAACGTTTCCACTTACTGGACAGCTGCTGCCAGTATTCACCACTTCACAGTTAGTCAAGCCAATTTCTAGGACCTCACATATAAGAAAGGCTACTGAAAGCTATAACCCTGTTTTCCTCTTCTTTAGATGTGGCTTTTCTTTTCATCTGCTTCATCTATTCAAACTGCCAAGATGTGACAATGTGTGCAGCACTCAAACCCACTCAGCAAGCTGTGGCTATAGGGATGGTAAAAATACCTACTATTTCCATTCTGGCACCATGAGAAATACTCTATTCCACTTCCAAAAAAAATGAAGGTGCAGTGCCCATATAACTGTAATTTGTAATTAGCATAGTAATCATTATTAACCGTAATTGTAATTGTAATAATCAGAAGGGAAGGGCTCAGTCTGATGGTGAAGCTTTTTGCTGCCTTTTCCTTGTGTTGCAGGGATTAAAAGCTAAACGCTAAAAACCAGAAAATAAAGATATTGTATTTCAACACTTACTCCTTCACAGTTTTGCTATATATTCTATTCCTATTATTTCAGTGGGCAAAATAATGGCTGCAGAGTGCCTATATAAGCCCCTATATTGATGTTCAAAGTCTTTGTCATAGGATCTCTTGCTTGAAGCACACCATCTACAGTAAAATATGAATAAGAGAAGTTCTGTTAAGTTTCAAAGACTAAATCAAATCAAAATATTTTTGGTTTCTATTTCTCATTAAAATGTATTAATCTGTAGCATATCTTAAATGAAGGTTGGCAAATTGTTTTCATAGGTTGGTGAGTAGAAGACAAATATGTAGTTTAGCAATATTTATATACACCCTCAGTTGAGAAATTAGGCTGCAGAAGTGTTAAAAATAAATAAATAAATAAATATTTAATCCCTAGTGTTTTAAAAATTCAGTGAACTGTTTAAGATGGAATAAAGAAAAATCGTAACCTGTGAAAAGTTCAAAATTATACAAAAATAGATCTACAGATATCCTGTCTCTTAGGACAGAGCATCTGTAGCAGATTTACCTGCTCCCTTCCTGAAAGTAAGATCAGATTATAAGTATTTGTAGAGAGCACAAAGTTTGCTATTTGGAAATCTTCAGTGGGTAAATCCTGTAGTATTTTTGCTTTCCCTTGGTCATTGTAGAAAATTGATCCTTTTCTCTCCCTCCTCCCCAGGAGGGATCTTTCTCTTCTTTTCTATTACTAAAAACTAAACCTTGAGCCCGTATGCGTGTGAAGGAGGAAAAAGAAATAGAATGTAAGAAAAGCGAAAAGTTTGAAGGCAAGTGGAAATTGACAAATAAGTGTCAGAGCAGAAAATGATGGCAGTTTGCCAGCCAGCTGTGAAAACTAATTCAGCTTTAGATAAAGAGATTTTAAAGGGGGAAAGGACAAGAAAACTTCAGAAAAAGGAAGACTAAAGGAGCGAAGAATAAATCCTTAGAGCTGTGTTAAAGAAGAAACATAGGCAGTGCTTTGTTGTTTTAACTGCAGAACTGCAAGAGCGGCTTTTCATTGAGACTTTGAATAGCACCAAAGAAACAGCCAGAATAAAGTGGAAGCATGAAAGGTTTCCTTAATGCAGTAGCTTATAGACCAGCCCTCCAAAACGGGTTTAAAGATAAGCTTTTCTAGACAAATAGAAACTATTAATGTCAGTAAAAGTTTTCTTCATCAGTCTACACAGGGACATAAAAATAACAATGCTACACACAGTCCTGTGTACAAATTCATGGTGAGAAGTGACGAGATTGTTAGACAAAGAAAATGAAGTATTTGAAAATATGAGTGGAAACCACTTTTACCTGGAAAATTATTTTAGTGAGTCTGTATGTAATCCTCAAGATTGGTTGTTTTTTTTTTAGGTACATCATGGTTGTTATTTTATGGTCAAAGAGCATGCAAAAGAATGAAGTGATGAATGCTGTCTGGTTATAACAGCAGACCAAAATAGTGATCTGGTATATAAAATAACATGAAGGAAGGTGATCACGGGCTTGTCCTCTCATCTATCACTAGGCCTCTTAATCAGGCTGTGAATAGCAGTATGATGTACTGCTGGTTGTTATTATGTAGAGATCTAATGATTCCATCTACTGTGCCCAACTTCAGCATACTCAGAAGTTCTCTTCAGACAAAATCTCCTGACCAGTCAGAATATACAAAGTGTACTGGTCCCCTCTGGATGCCCTCAAAACACCACCTCTGAGCTCACAAGAGGACTCCCTGAGAAGGCTAGGCTCTGAGAGTGAGCTCACCTGTGCCCTCTGTATGAACCAGATCCTTTCACCTCCATTATTCATGGTGTGACTGATGCATGAAATTCCCAGAGCAGCAAAGCATGACTCTGCAGCTTTCATCTTGCATGAGTAGAAGGCACAAGCTCTTTCACATTGCAGCATGCACCTTGGGTACATGAAAAATCTGGCATTAAGAAGACAAGAACAATTTATTTGATTTGCCTGAAATAAAAAGTCTTGACATGTATAACTGCCATAAAAGTGAGAGTTATCATTTCATACAAGCTTAGGCAAATGAGGGATTTAAGCTATATTTTATTTTTTATGGCTATGTTTTTCAACATCAGCTGTTTCAGATTGACAGTAAAATTCCTAATGGTAGTTGCTTGTTTTTCTTTTGGGAAGTTCCTTTGGCAGTTTTTTATCACCTTAGTAGTTGTTCTGCTACTCATCAGTGCTGAAGACTGTACTTTCACTGAGGTACAACAAGTGAGGATGTTGCCTTTTGCCTTCCACGACCTGTAACACCCCAAACTTTGTCACCATCCTTATTTTTTATTGTCTTTCCCCATTAATTTTTCATTCTATATTTGTGCTAATTTTTCATATTGGATATTTTATTTGGCTTCTCTGAATTGAACGTGCTTTAATTATTTTTCTATGTGATTTATAACTGTTTCATCCATGGGGTATGCATATCTTACAGTATGTTCTTTGAATATGTCCCCCTGTGTGAGCGAGTCATACCCAATGATAAACTACAAGAAAAGGAAAATTATTCCAAAAATATATCACTGTTAGTTCACATCCTCCCTGCAACATGGAATTTTCCTCCAAAGTCTTTTTGAGACCTTACCAGAAAAAAAAAAAATTGAGAGAGAGATAGAAAACAAACTATTTCAAACTATTTGAGACAACATGTGGTCTGGAAGATTAATCTCACAGGTTTCAAATGGTATTCTCCCCATCAGCGTCCGTGGGTCCATCAGAATGTCTTCCAAATTATTATCTGTCACTTGTGATGGGGAATGCAAACACTTTGGAGTAAAGACAATATGTATATAGCATTGAGAACACTGATACTGCTTGATAATGGAAAGGAGTTTTATTATCATCTACCCTACTGTTTAAATGATGTTATTTGTAATTTGTAGGGTAAAGATGTTACTAACTGCTTAATGAGAATTTGTGAGTCGTGAAAAACTAACAGGAAGGCATCTGTTATGACTTTCCACCCTGTTATTCCAGTTAGTTAATAATAATTGCAGAAAGTGACGAGGGATGTCTGTCATTCCCATTGCTTTATCAGAAGAATACCTTTACTGACATTAAGGAAGTTACTAATGTGAACAAGTGTTTGTGGACTCAAATTATTCTATGCTTCTATAACTAAAGACCTTAATCTAGCAATGACTGAACTGCAGTTCTAGAACCACAGGAAGAGAAACTGTTGATGTGGCTGCCCTTTGGCATGTCAAGTTCGAACCATATTAGATGGGTTCCAGGATATTGGGGGTGTTACCTGAAAGCCTGTTATCTCCCAAATACATAAAACCACATTTATGGCATATGGATTCTAAATTCATTTTTAATATGGATGTCCATGTGTGATTCACTGCTGTACTGCTTCTGGACTGTTGACTGAAAAATAGTGTACAATATTGTTATAATATTGTAACCTTATCTCTGATAAAATCAGTCAATGTTAAGAGAGCTGGGGTTTTTTTTCGACTTGTCAGACCATAAAATTGCAATGTTAATGTTGCCTTTAACAATATCTAGTTAGTATCTATTCCTATTCAACAGTTGTCTTTATTTTTATTGGCTTTAGTTACACTGTGGTTTTTAGAAAGTGTTCTATTAACTGACGTTTCTATAATTTCTTTAAAGCTTCATTATCTTTTGGATGACACAGTAATTTTCATTTCTATATTTGTAACCTCCTTTATCCAACTTTTTCACTTTGATTTTTCTCTACAGAAGTGCATATGTTTACTCATTTATTTGGATAACTTTTAACTGAAATTTGCACTTTCACAAGGACACTCTAGTACTTTTAGACGAGTTGCGTTTGCTTTCTTAAAAGCCATTTTGAAAGCTGGCTCTGTCCAGCCCCCTTTAAATATAATAAAACTGTCCCTCTGGGATATAGCTAAGATCTTAGATGGTAAATGAATTGGTTAGAAAATGAAACACAGATACTTTGCAGTCGTGTAACATAGCTTTGATAGCCTTTGCAAACCATACTAGAGTGAGGCCCTCTCCATGACTCAGAGACCTCAGGTACTATAAGAGTGGCTTACACTTGGAAGTATATTTTTCTCATATCTTAAAATTACAGATGGAAGACAGAGTAGTGTATAAAATAAGAGTTTTGATGAGAATAGTTTATAATATTTTTGTCTCCCTGTGAAACAGTTTGATAAGATTTTACAAAATTTTGTAAAACGTTTTGCTCTGTTTGTATTAGTACCAAGTTTTCTGTCAAAAATCAGAGGCAGAAATTACTGTCTCTTTTTTTGGATACTTGATGTCTATCATAAGGGTCTGAATTTTCTGTACCATGGAGATACCTTTAAATAATCTCTGTTCAGAATATTTTTCTTCTATCATATTTGAAAAGGAGTGGGTGGTAAGGGCCTTAGAGCTATCTGGTTATAAAGCAAACAAAAGGTAGCAGAGGCACAGGAATTATACAAGTTCCTCAGAAATGCAGAACTGGAAAACTCTGAAGTTTTTTAAAAAATTACTTCCTTTGAGCATACTGCCGTTTCATTTACTGGCTTTCCTTAATAATATTACAGTTGAACAACAAGACTGCTCCATTTTTTTGAAAAAAAAAAAAAAAAAAAAAAAAAAAAAAAAAAAAAAGTTTATCTATCCTTTTTACATGAAAGCTTTTTAAACAATGAAAAACTCAATTCCCTTTTAGTTAGTTTAAGGAACTAAACCAAGTGTAAATCTCATCAGTAAATTCACTGCTTGGATTTAAGACTGAATCCATACCACTGGAGCACTGCAGCACTTAAACTTCTTTTCCCAAATCGGAATCTTTATTTGCAAATCACCAAGTGTGAAGACTACAGAGAGGCTGTAGGAACATCCTGATTTTGATTGCAGTTGTTTTTTGATAACATATCTTACCTGTATCAGAGGCTTCAGCTGATAAGCAATAATTTCATTTTTCTACCTAGTCTTTCTTGTTGTTTTTTCTCGTTTTATGCTTTATGCCAGTGTTCTACCACTCCAGCAACGCATGCAATATCCTGGCATAAAAAGACATAATAGAAATACTGCTTGTCCAAGTAAAATTATTGTTTTGTTTCATTCTCAAATTTAATAGAGTTTAATATCTTTTTACTCCCAAGTTTTTGCTTTGCTACCTAACCCATTAATGGTATCTGGCTTCTTAATGATTTTTCATATTTCTTTGGCCATCAATAGGATACAGTATTAGTTTTGTAATCTGAAAGTCAGTTTTGTCAACTGAGTAAAATATTTTTGATAAAATTAACTCTCTCAGGGAATTCTAATAGGTTTGTAATTGTATTAATTTAGAGTTGAACAGGCTGAAAATGTTCATAAAATCCACATTGTTATTAAGAAGTGCTGAGAGAAGCACCTGCTCTTCTTTTTTAGTATGTTTCTATTCAGTGGTACCCACAAATCATTCAGTGTGTCCATTACTCTATTACTGGATGTAGGAGCCTAAGGCCTGCCTATATTATGCTTTAAAATTTTGCAGTGTCTTATGATCTCTGCTTTTTACCGTTGTTACTCAGTAAGTATCTTCTGTGAATATCTGTAGATGCAAATTTATAGCAAACTAACTCATATACAGAGTAATATTATTGTACTACTAGTTAATATACATTTTTCCCAACATTTTAAGTAAATTATTGGTTACAACAATTCCACCAATTCCAGTATCTTTTCTTTTCCTAAAAGATGTCTTAAAATCGCTAGCAATATATTACTGAGGATATTTTTGCATAGGTGACAAAGTGCCACGCAGCCTGGCTGGCCCCTGGGTGACTGTAATGTTGTGGCTCACCATGTCAGTCTGTCAGGGCAGGACCTGGCACCCACTGCCTGTTCCATCCAGCCCCAGCCAGGAGCAGGGCAGTGGTGGGGACAGCTCTGGACATCAGGCAACTTTTTGGGCACAGGAATGGGCTGAAGGCATTCCGGGACATGGGGCTGCAGGGGGGCCCCACAGGGGCTGGGGAGCGTTGTGGGCAGCTGAAGACCGGTCCTGCTGCTGGGTTGCTGGGGCAGGGGCTGAGAGCCCTGAGGGCTGACATGGACTTCTAGACCACTAGTGGGATGGGGGGGTCCCGGGAGGCTGACATGGGGCCCTGTGGGCAGGGTGGGGAAGTCCTATCTTGGGTTCCCCCAGGTGTCCTAGGTGGTGGGCTGGGACAGGAAAGAACTGAGTGCTATCAGGGCCATTCAAGCAGGAGTGTTATGCTCCCTCTTCTGTTTTTGTTCCCTTGGGTGAAGCGTCATCTACAGTAATTGCATAAATGCTATTAATTGAAATTCTCATTTAAGCCTGTCCATGATATTACAGATGAATAAATGAATTTATATATTATATATGAGTTAGTACACATATTCATTGCTGCTGTTGTGAGCTTGTACTTAAGACATCATCATTACAGACGATGAGACAAAACTCTCTTCCCTTTTTTGATCTGCAGAGGCATTGCAAATCTTATGTAGTCCTTAATAGATGGATTTCTTCACATGAGTTTGTTCCTTTCAGATTATTAATTTTTTATGTAAATATTGTTTTTTCCTTAATTATTTACTAAAGGAACTCCTTGCAATAAATAATCCTTAGGCTTGATTACTAAAAAATCAAAATATGACCTATGTTTCAAGTACCAGACCAAAAAAAAAAAGTATTTCTGGGCAATACTATTTGTCTGTGCAAAGTAAACAGATTATTTTTAATAAATACATGCAGTTTCTTCAATTTGGTAGCTGGTTTTGACTGCATTGCCCATGACTTGTAATTAATTGAAGCCTAAGAAACTGCTCCCAGAACATCTGATATACCGTTTTTATCCAATTAAGTCAATAATCACAAGGATTTGGAGTTCTCCACTAACACATTATAGTTCAATATTGGTTGATACTAACTTGTCAGCTCAAGTGGATTAATAGCTGGATGCCATTAGCAAGTTGTGTGAAGGCTCCTAATCCATTTTAGGATGAAGCTAGACAGGTTAGTTTAAATCATCTTAGTGGGGTTTCAATTAACCTAAACCCATACTATGTACCAGTATGATGATATACACATATGTCTTTTAAATCTATATTTACTTCAGCAGTTTCTCTCTCACATGCATTAGTCAGCATCTCTTTGTTGAGAATAAATACCCTCCTGTGTTTGTCATCTGAGCTGTTCCATGTGCTGACACCTGCACCCACTGCAGTCAAGTTATCAAAACATCATTATTAGTTTAAGCTGTATCTAAAATACTTTATAGGGAAGGTATCATAAATTCTATATGAGAAATTATATTTCAAAACTTTAATTAATTATTTGAGCTATGTTATATTTCTAAGAAGTTACATTTAACAGAATGAAATTTCATTTAAATGTTACAGATTACAGGGAAATCTCTTAACCTAAAATACTTCTGTGCACCTCCTTAAACTTCAACAGACATACACTGATAAACACAACTGAAAATGGAGCAGGAACATCATAATGGTGGAGAATGCATCAAATGCACATTTCATCTTCTGAATATTTATGGAATAATATGAATTCTTCTGTCCTCTAGTTATAACTGCCCTGTGGTAACTGTTGAAAATAATTAATTTACTACTGGAGCAATTTACTGTTATCAGTGTGGGTAACATTCTAAGTCATTCTCCTCTTATTTACTGAGGAAAAATGTATTAGATATATTCTGATCCCCCACAACTCCATATGGTTTCCCCTGTACTGTAGTGAAGTCACGTGGCCACGTGAATTAACACGCTTATACTCAGAAAGCAGCACTTCAGACAGCTGAACTCTTTTATTTGATGATGCATCTCCCTTTTGGGCTTGTCTCCTTTTATGCCCACCACCATTCTTGCTCTGCTTTTTCTCTGTTATTGCACAGTAATTCTCTCATTCATCATCCTTGTCACAACTCCTTGCTGCAAGTGAGCCTTGGGTATAGCTGTTCCACATACACCTGGAATCACAGAAAGCAAAATGGGCACTGAAGAGACATCTCAAGAAATAACAGGCTGAGGCTCAGCTATCTTCTACATTGTTACACATAAACCTCTCATCTTTTGAGGCACAGCATTAAAAGACACCAGATTTCTAATGCTTGACAGAGTTCAGCATAAAACAGCAAAGTTGCTAAAACACTTAAATTATTAATATTAGATTTCATAATAGCTGATTATTTCAGGGCAGCAGGGAGAGGTATTGAATGGGTTAAGGAGAGGGATAGAGTGAGCGAAACAATGACCTGGTAATGTCAGTCTATTTCATGGACTGATACGAACAGCTGTCCTTAAATTACAACTTGCTGTTGCTAAGTTTCTGTCCTGCTGTGTGTTTTCTGACCTACTGGAAGGTGATTCCTTTGAATGAAAAAATAAACTTTTTTGGATTAAATGTACATGCACCAAAGTTTGGACTATATCTACCTTCAAAAAAAGGGAGTTTTTCTCACTGTTCATGGTTTGGGGGCCAGCCAAATACTAGTGGTTGTTGGGAAATAGACAAGGTAAGGCTCCCTTCATTTATCAATCAATGTGGAAATATATTTCTTCAGCATGCACTGCAACCATTACCAAGGGATCAAAAATCCAATGAAATCTGATTCCTCAGAAGAAGGAATTTTGCAAGTGTCAGCCCCGTAAACATCATCCATTCCTTTTGGGCAGTTAATAATGAGAGTCAAATTTGCACACCTGTATTAGCCCAACTTAGTTTCACGAAGGGAGCAAAAAACTCAAACTTTTTATCCTCGACAAAATATTTGTGCAACCATATCAAGCTCTTTTCTGCTCCAACTTTTCAATTCCACTGTATCTTCCTCCCCTTTCTTTATTGTAAATGGAAATAAATAATCAATATAAGAATCTTCATTATTTATTTTGATCTTGCATTATTTGAGAGTTAGAATATAGTTTTAATAATTTTTAACTTAGCTATAGAAAGATTTGATTTGTTAAAAAAAAAAAAAAAAGAAGAGACTAAACCATGCATATAAGTCTGTCTTATTGCATAGTTCTGCAGTACCTTCTCTGAATGAACCGATAGGGTAAGTTACACGGTTACAATACAAAATAGAGTGCAAGGCCTTAACACAATACACGCTGTCTGAAATGCTGTTGTCTTCTGTATTCTGTATCTTTAAGAGTGTTCCCCCTTGGAGCACTGAGACAGTGTTTGGAGGATTTATAAAAGAAGTTCTTAGAAGTGAAGGAAAGCAGTACATACAATATTTTTAGAGTAAGGATTGCTTTTCAGCTACTTCTGAGGAATATAACAGTCTAAACAAAAGTAATGCTTCATGCTTACTGAGGCAGAAACAAATTCAGAGTTAAGATGTTAGATGCTTTCATTACAATAGCAGTACATTTGGATCTGTTAATCCAAATGGAACTGCACTGAACATCACATTTACATTCTTTAAATTTTTTATGTTCTTTTGTTCTTTATGTTCTCTTTGTTTATTGCGTCTGCCCGAATTAAGGTGTAAATGAGACCATATGCTGAAGTCAATAGTACAGAATTTTATTTAACATAAATGTGAAGTAGAGATAGAAATAGAAAAAAAGGTGGTGGGTGGAGAGAAAGAGAGTGACAGAGAGACAGATTAAGTAGAAAAAGTATAACCTCTTCATGGATTCTGATGGTATCCCATTGACCTTCTTATGATCTTCTCAGTGGTAAAAGTTCCAGTCTCATCAAAGTCACGGTTGCAGTCTGGATCTGTCAGGGGAAGCCCAAGGCAGTGAGGGAAAAAGCCCATGAAACACAGAGTCGATAGGGGGTTTATTATGCTTAGGCTAGGTGGGAATGCCTCGGTACCTCCCCTGTGGTGGGGAGTTTTATACCGAATGATGCAATATTGGATCACAGGACATTGCTGGAATCTGACACCTTCTAAGATGTTACAGCCACCTGTTACATCAGTGCTTTTGAGTGCATTATGGCCCATTATGGCCCATCAGCAGAGATTAATATCTTTAGGCTAGGTGTGAATTGTCCTGATGCTTCCCCAGACAGTTATCACAGCCGAGTCATTTGTTTAAGGACAAAGAAACACTACCCCACCTCGCAGGATTTGCCTCTTTCCTTGTCTTGTTCAACATCCAGCTTGTAGCTCCAAATGTTGGGTGTGCCCGCCTTCAGCATGTGGGTGGTTACTCGGCACATCGTCAGCTTACACCTTGATTGTTTGAGCCATCAGCATTCCAGTCTCTCACACTTGTGGATACATTCTTCTCCTAGGATAATTGGACAACAGTACCATCTTTATCTTATCTCAAGTTCCCTTCACAGTCCAAATTAGTAGACTTATTCAGGGCGAGGTGGGCTTCAGCGCACAGTTGCTTCTTTGCACAATTTGCTACAGCGGACAAAAGCCTTTTAGTGATTTTAACACTGTTTAAGCAATTAACTATTTCATTCTCTCACAACTATGGAAATTATGAAAAAGCATGACACTTAAATTAATGTAGAGTTTATTTACATGTTTTGTATTTAATATGAAAAATAGGATTCTTGAAATCTTAATGTTTATGGTAACATTATTATAGCTGAGTTATTCAAGACTAGAAGAAAAAAAAATTTGGGTTTCTTACTGTATCTTTTTAATCAGTCCACAAATAGTGTGATCTCTGTCCATACTGAAGTATAATTATGTTCCAAAAAAGACACAGCATGATTTAGAGCACAGATAATATCTCCTCAGTCACTCCTGATTTTGTGATTGACCATCTTGACTTACTCTGGACTATGTTTACAGAGAACCAGAAGCCCTAAAGAGCATAGTACTGAGACATCCCTATAGCTTTAGACTATGATAGCAGAGTTCAATTTAGATTATTGGTTTGGGCATTCAGCCAACATTACTGGAGCTCTTAGCAACAGTGTGAGACAAAGAAACAAAGAGAGAAAGCAAGGAGGCAGTAATGAACGCTGGCCCTGGAGCAGAAGCTAGTGGCAGCAATGGTGTGGTTGAAAAAGGTGGAGAAACACTACTATGCTACACATTTTCTAAGTGCTTAAAGCTTCTCCATTTCATACAGAAAAAATATATCCAGATTTGTAAGCATGTATATTTTAGGGATACACACACATGACACAAACACAAATATGTTGCTGTATAAACATTAATTTTGTATTTTTAAAGTGTCTAGATATTAGGATAAATTCCAGCAATGTTTTTATACTTAATTCCCTGAAATGTGTGTTGGTAGATATTTTTGAGAGGAAAACAAAGTAAAATGGATACTCTGAGCTACTGCAGTTTGCCAAAATGTTTAATTTTATTCAGGGCATCTTAGGAACATATAAATAAAGACAAAGTGGCAAAATGTCCAAGTGCTTGTCAGATTTAAGGAAACAACATATATTCTGCCCCCCCCCCCCCCCCCCCCCCTCTCCAGGAAAGGAATTATTTAATTTAAAAATGTTTACTGACATCAGTGTTGGTTTTGCTGGTAGACAGTGAGTAAACAAGCTATAATGCCATCTACAATAACTTAAAGTCTTAGCTTGCTGCTGTCAAATTCAAGGGCAAAGCTCCAATTGACTTCACTGGAGCAGGGATGAAGTATGGGACTAAATAAAGTTCAAGCTAGTTTGAAATTTATGGTACACAGGCTCATTCTTGTTGTAAATGTGTCTGATATGCCACTTTTCTATACAAAAAGATAAATGTTTCTGAGCATTTGTTATTTTACATTTGTACTTTACTGAAGGTGGCAGTTTTTATTTCTAACACCAGCCTAATTTTCCTGATTTTTTTTCAGTAACTTTATTCTGTTTGGTTTATTCTATTTTGGAATTTTAGACCCAAATTGCAGATGTTTACAATAGGCTAAGAACAAGAAAAAAGGAGGTTTTAAGACTAACAGTTTCCATTATAATGCCTGCTAATCTACTTAACTGAATCCTTCTTTCTCAGATAATTTACCTTCTCTGTTCTTTTCATTTTTCTAAACCAGCATTTGTTGTGGAGCTTATTAAATTTATTTTGCACCCTATGTATTTTACTATATTGAACTAATGGTCTTCAAAATTCTTATATATGTTAATTCCTGAATTGTTTTATATCCAGGGCTGGACTGCTTTTACAGTTGCAGTTTTGTCTGTATTAAAACACTTGTGTGACAATTATCACACATCCCAATTCTATCTCTTTTCTTTAACTATACCTTAAAAAGAGTAATCTTGATAGCTTTAAATCAAACTGGAAATAAGAAAATCCATATATAGCACATTCATAAGTCCACGTCTTCAGGTGCTTATTCAGTTCCTATTTCTTTCTCTGTGTTCTGTTTTTCAGCTAATAACTGATCTTTTTATTCTTTTAAACTTTCCCTTAGGAACTGTCTATTAAATTAAGAACTAATTTAAGAATAGCATTCAGTCCAATCACAGTACTTTGAAAAATAGTACTTTATAAAAAACTTACTTTCAATTTTGGAAACTGTAGATTACCCATCATCTGTTGTGCCTCAATGGAAACCTAAAATGGGAGAGTTCCTATGACCTTGACAGCCTCATGAAATAACAGGAAAAGTAGTGCTTATTCCATTTATCTGAGAAACTAAACCCTTCACTTCTCACATATCTAAAATGTTCACTAATATGCATGGAAATTTTTAATCTGTGAAAACTCAGGACAAGCCCTGATATGCACCACTATTTATACTACAGAAGAAGAGGGTTAACTGTATGCCTTATAGAAAGTGACTGATCCAGTATTTGTCACTCGAAAATAGAAATAAAAGAGGAGTGTGCCATAGGTTAGAACACATTATTATGGGCACTGCTGTAAGTTTCGTTTGTCTCATAACTCATCCTCTTTAGCAAACATTCCAGTCTCTTCAAACTGAGACAGTTCCTTAAAAGAACCTAGAGTAAGTTAAACCAAAAGATACATGGGTTTTTTAGTATTGTTCTTAAAGAATGTAAAGAAAATGAAAGAGAGAAAGTTTGGAAGCTCCATCTCCCTTACTTTTTCCTTAAAAAAAATTGGTGCTCGCTGATAAACTAATATAACTGAATGATAGAGTCTGGGGAGTGAAACATTAACTAGAAATTAGACAGCTAAGAGATCTAGGACGTGGGAGACAGAACAAGCAAGTAAGTGGAATGTGGAAGGATAAGAACAGGCCACTGGATCAATCAGTTGATGAGGCCTTGAAATATGCATTTACTTATAGGTATAGCTTAAGGAATGACATGTGCTACTTTTCTTGGGAGAAAAAGAAACTGAAACTCTGGATCCCTTTCCCCACCCACGACCTGGGGGAGCCCAGTTATAGTTCCATCTCCATCTGAAGAGCCATTCCGAGGTCTTGGGGGATGGGGAAAGGGAACTCCACGGGTTTCCTCAGGGGTTTCAGGTCCTGAGCTTGGAGGGGAGAGGTGCCCTCCCCTCCCCCCAGCACCCACGTGGTTCCATGGCTGGCACAGAGACAGCACACCGGGCGTGGTGAGGAGGCAGGAGAGCATTTATTGTTGGGGATGTTACATTTATAGGGTTTAGGAGGATTCACAAAGTAACCAATTAGAAGTCTCAAGGGGCTTACAGGAACACCCAATCACAGAGAGGGGTTAACAAGGTCCAATGAAACACCTTAGGACATCTTCCCAGGACATTCCTGAGATAACACTACCGTGGGGGGTCTTGGGAAGAAGAAACGTGTTTACAAAGAGAGCACCAAAAGCCATTTTAAGATATGTTTAAACAACAGTTTTCCCATATAATGCAGGTTTAGTGCCACATGGAACAATATCTGGGGTGGGGCTCACTCATTAGCAGACAATCTGGTCTGGACCAAATTCAGCACAATATATCGTTCCTGGAAAGAAGATTGTTGCTCAGCAGGATGCTCACAGCATCTGGCTTAGTGAGATACTGTAGTTCTGACTTAGATGCTCAGAACACCCTTCTGAAGGACCCCATGTTCCCCAACTGACTAAATAAGGAGTCCAGGAAACAAGATTTAACTTGTAAGAAAAAGTATGGAAAAGGGAAAAGGAACATTTTCTCCAAACCCTGTGCCTCACTTCACCCTCAGAGGTTCATTTCTTCTCTTTCTTCACTGCAGCAGGGAGGCACTGTGATACACCCATATTTATCATTGCACAGCAAATGATTCTTGATGAATCAGTAAGGTTATACAGACTAACGCATTCAGAGGATGAGAATCCAGTTATTGCCAGTCCACTTCCTTAACCAAGTTTGCAGGGGAAATATGACAGCTCTGCAAGATCTACTTTTCCATTTCATGCTAAAACTTGTATGACTCCTGCTGCAAAGGTATAGATATAATATATACTACATAATGAAAGCAGGATTATTATAAAACTAATGCTTTTTCAGTTTATTTGTGTTAGAATTTTGCTAGATTTGTTATTGACATATTAAATAATTTTCTCTCTGTTTGAATTGTCCTTTCTTTTAGAATGTGATTGAAAATTAAAATTCATTGCTGATACTTAGATTGTTGAGTAGTTCATGTATATGTTTTTGTAGATTACCATCTATTACATCTTAACTCATTTTAGAAAATGTAACGGTAGGCAGATTTTTATTTTTAATAAAATAGCTCAACATTTGGTATTGTAAAATGTTCTTGAATAGTACATGCATTTAAAAGAGTTTAGGGTGAAGTGGCATTTAAATAAAGTCCAGTCAAAGAAGTATTATGTTTTCTTTATAAGAATTTTTCATCTTAAAATTAAATGAACAACTACTAGAACATTTAGAAATGCCAAAAAATATTATTCTGCTTTTATATAATCTTTTCTGAGCCTGTGCAGCCCTAGACATTTTTATTAGACTTAGTTTGAAATTTGCAGAAATCTACATTATTTCATGGTTACAATATCACTGTTTTATAAGGGACTGTAGTGGTTTGGTTTAGGCCTCTTCCTGGCAACCATGTTGAAATTAAGGAAGTACCCATATCCCAATATTCCATTCTATTCTTTACGTCAGTAGAAATAAAAATAGAAGGGGGAAGGAAGCCGGAAGGTTAGATCTCCTCCGTCGGAGTAGGAGAAGGCAGGCAGCCTCCCTGTTACTTCTTCCCAATTCGAGAGGAGAGATCTGGTGGTGTGGACTTTGCATTCTTAAGGAAAGTATTAAGATTTTTGTTTGCTAGTTCTTTATTGGCTGTGTATATCTGTTGGGTTTTTTTCTGTGGTGTTGGGGTTCTCTTTCTTATTTGTATATAGTTTTTTTGTAATTGTATATAAGCGTATATATATATATATACTGCTTAAATTCTGTTATTTCTGTTTTTTGGTTTTTCCTTCCCCTGTGTTCATAGAAAGGGTGGGGGGAAGCCTCTTGATGCGGTCTTGGGCTCTTGGTGGGAAACCAAGTCCAAACTATCACAGGGACAGAACAATTTGAAGTAGGATCTTACAAGCTCCTAACAAATTATGGATTTTAATGATGTCAGATATGTTTATTTTCGATCAGAAATATAAGTTTATAGGCCCATTTGGCTATTTATTTTTACTATCAGAGAGAAAAAAAAGTTGAATATGTATCTGGGACCTACCACATATTCATCCTGGTTCTGCCACCGTGATCAGCTCTACTTAAATTAGCCAGTCCTGCCCTGGGTACCAGTAACACAGATGGAATGAAGATAAGATCCCTCAGAGGCTATTAGTAGTTTAAGAGTGTCATAGGTAGACCTCTTTGTTGATGCTGAACTCTTCTACAGTAGCACCCATAATGCTTCATTCTGGAAATCAGCCATTTGGCTTTTGTCATTAATCTCTTTACCATCTCTTGGCTGGCTTAGAGAGATTCACTGTGTTTGGAAAATTTTAACTTCAGTGAGTGCTCCAAGGGACACAATCTTCCATACCCTCAATTTTATTTTCTGCCTAATTTCAGGGTCTGACCATCTGAAATTTCCCCACTGCTCATGATATTTTGCTCCTGGGTCTCCTTCCTTCTTCACACAAAATTATTTAGATCACAGGGTACTACATGGATTCCAGAGGAGATCAAAGCCAACTGCCAAGTAGTGTGACTACAGTGATGAAAGCAGTGTGAACACAAACAGTACTTTCTCTGTGGAAGGACCACGGATTTTCCCTGAAGGTGATCCTAAAAGATAATATGAAGCCTACCTTCTTTCCCAGTACTAACTTTACATAGATTTCAAAATCAAAGATCAGTATAGTAACAAAAGTACTTGGAGTTTCCAACAGCTATATTACCCTGTGACATACTTTCTGGCAAGGATAAAGCATATCTTTGTAGGACAGATCTGAATTAAGGTATTATTTTCTCAGAGAATAAAGGACTATCAACACAGTTAAGCTTAACTGCAAGGTGCACCGCTGTCAGTATTTTCCAAGTAAGTTAAATAACTTACGTAAAAAAAATAAAAAAAAAAAAAACCAAAACAGCACACCCCTGCAACAAAATAAAACACAACAAAACAAAAACCAAGAATCCCAACAACAAGAAAACCCAGAGAAAATAAACAAACAAACAATAAACACGCCACCAAAACAAAAAAGAAACACTCTTGTCTCCTCTCACAGACAAGAGAATCAGAAAAAAAAAGTCTCATTTCTTACTACCCTCCCAGAAGAAACACACAGGGAATACTTTGATATGCAAACACCTGTGTAAAATAGAATAATCCTACTATACTGTGCTTTTTGATAAATAAGTCTCGTAGAAAATCACGGAACTTGGATAACACTTTGAAATTTTTTTTAAACCCACTGTTTTCTTGTAAGAAACAGTATACCAATGGCAAACATTCCTAAAGTCAATGGGAGATTTCAAAAGAGACTTCACATGGCCCAGGAATCTGAAGTTTGGATTTGTCCTGAGGCATTGTGGCAGGATAGACCCACCCTCATAAGACCTAAAATCTATTCAAGCTATCATGCAAACTATCATGCAAGAATAACCGCTGGAGCCAGGGTGTTGTCTTGGTGTTAATTATGCTAAAACCATGCCAGTTCACCAGACTTCGAATACACACCCTGCTTTTGAAGTCTGATTTGACTTTTGATAAACTGGCCTGTAAATATGTGACTAGCAGTCCAGTCACCTTTCATGCAGACAGGACATAACCCTTCTTGGGGTGTATGAGTAGAGATTCCTGCCTTGGCTGGAGATGCCCTCCAAGGTTACTCCTCAAGGCTGAGAGAAAGAGATCTCCCCACAAGTGTTGGTATGGGTGAGTTACATCAAATCTCTACTTAATAATTATTTCTTTTTGCTATCTTTAATATAACTGCTTCAGTAATTACTTTGTTACAGTGCACTATAGTACTTTATGCTATATTATATTCTACTAGTAGATTTTTAGC
>NW_021940750.1:14153984-14433737 GCF_001715985.3 Manacus vitellinus
ACAGTGTTAGGCAACTGTATAGGAAACATCTACCCTTCAAACTACATAAATTACTTGTCATTTGGCATACACTTTTTCAAGTGTTAATTATAATAAATGAGAAACATTCAAGTTAAATTTAGCATAACAAATTATATTAGCTTCATAATATGATAAGAACACATATTACTGTTTCCAACACTTTTTCTGGTGGATTTATTCTGTTGTATGAACATTATTGCTGTTCTTCATTTTAGGAAAGGAACTTATCTTTGCTATTGAAATCCTTTATGGATAAAAGAGAACATTTAAATAAACATGTTATACTGTCACTATAACGGTCTTCTGCTATGCTTTGTTTTGTCAAGTACATATATGTAAGGCATTGTAAGATTTATAACTTTGGAGAGGTTTCTCATACTTTGGTCACAAAATATGTGGATATATTCTGATCCTGGGAAATTGGGATCTGTGTTCATTGTACTAATAAAGGAAGAAAAACATCCACTGGTTATTACAGAAGTAATTTATCTGGATTTTAAATCAGATTTTTACTCATAAATGTAGGACAAACTTTTGCAAAATAATTATGAACTATTCTCATAGGTGCAGGGTTTTATTTCTTCCATTTTTGGTCCCACTAGACGAATACCAAAATTTCTTAGTATACGGATGAAAATAAAATGCAGTTGCCTATCTCAGTAGACAGAATGTAAGATCACCTCAATAGAGATTATTTGTATTTCAATTCTGGCATCCCAAATAAGTATTTGCTATTTATTTTTAATGTGTATATTCCTACCTATATTAATAAAAAGGAAATATTCCTCTTTTAATGTATTTATTGACATTTGCTGCATAAAAAATAAATACACGAGTTTAGGAAGAAAATGGAAACAGTCAAATGATTATTTTGACTTATTTGGAAAAAGTCAATTGGATGGAGGGAAAATGTTTCTGAAAAATTCCGATTTTCTAAAGAAATTAACTCAATAAATTTCAATAACTTCTGACAATTTTAACTAGAGTATTTGTGCAATTTGAGACCATTTTGGAAACTATTCTTTTGCTGTGGCATTATATTTACCTCTGAGATAAAACACTGCTGTACAAATCTATACAGACAGAAAAAGATTAGATACAGAAAACTAATATGATGTTTGTTCAGAAAAAAGACCAATAAGCACACATAAACAACCCCTTCCTACAGAAATCTTCAAATAATATAACTATACAAAATTATTTTTAACAAAGATAAAATGTATGGTATTTTCAGTTGTAGACTTTTATACATAACATAAAGAATTACTTACCTGTATTAATCAAAATAATGTAATATAGAATAAATATAAACATTAAAATAAATTGCAGTCAATAAGGTTCCTTGAAATTATGATGTGGTATCTTTTAAGCCTGAAAATATTGCTAAAGCCTATGTTGCCACATTTGATCTCAAATCTAACAAAATTATCAGAAATAAGCCCATTCTGCTCACTACTTTTCTTGGCTACAAGACAGGACTCCTAACCAACAAACCATTTTCTGCAATAAAATTTTTTGCCATGCCACAAGAAGTAGGCAGTACATTTACATTAGGACAGAAGACTGTAGTAGGTTGACCCCTGTTGGATGGCAGACACCCACCAAAGCCAATCTATCAGTTCTCAGCTGTAGAGGGGAGAGAAAATATAGCAAAGGTTCATGAGTTAAGATAAGGTCCAAGAGAGATCAGTCACCAAATACTGTCATGGGCAAAACAGACTCAAACTGGAGATATTAATTGAATTTATTACTAACGAAATCAGAGTAGGATAATGAAAAGTAAAATAAGTCTTCAAAACTTGTTTCCCCTACCCCTCCCTCCTTCCCAAGCTCTACTTCCTCCACCTCAGTGGCAGAGGGAGATGGAGAATGGGGGTTATGGTTGGTTCATCACACATTGTTCCTGCTGCTGCTCAGGGGGAGGAGTTTTTCCCCTGCTTCAGTGTGGGGTCCCTCCCACCGGAGGCAGTCCTCTATGAACTTCTCCCTCTTGAGTCCATCCCACAGGCAACAGTTCTCCACAAACTGTTGCAACACTGGTCACTCTTCCATGGGGTACAGTCCTTCAGGCACAGCCAGCTCAAACGTGGGTCCTCCCACAGGGTCGTAAGTTCTACCAGGAAACCTGCTGCAGTGTGAGCTCTTCTCTCCATAGGTCCCTGCCAAGACCCTGCTCCAGCAGAGGTTACCCACGAGTTCACAGCCTTCTTTTCAGCATGTACCTGTTCTGGCGGGGGTCTTCTCCATGGTCTGCGTGTGAATCTCTGCATCCCTCTGGTCCTCCATGGGCTCTACCATGGGGACAACTGCTCTACCATGGTCTTCACCATGGGCTGCAGGGAAATCTCAGGTCTGGGGCCTGGAGCAGCTCCTCCACCCCCTTCTCCACTGACCTTGGTGTCTGCATAGTTGTTCCCCTCACATATTCTCACTCTGCTCTTTTCTGGCCACAATTACGTCTGTGCAATAACTTTTATTTTTTCCTCTGAAATACGTTATCACAAAGGCATTACTACCATCTCTGATTTGCCCAGCCTTATCCAGCGGCGTGTCTATCTTGGAGCCAGCTGGCATTGGCTCTGCCAGACATGGAGGAAGCTTCTGGCAGCTTCTCACAGAAGTCACCCCTATAGCCCCCCTGCTACCCAAACCTGGCTGTGCAAAACTAGTACAACTTACATTGTCTCTTGAGGGCTGTTCTGAAGATGCTCTGAAGACCAAATTTGCACTGTGTACAAGACTGTAAGCTGCAGTGAGACATAAATATTGCTGAAGGATGTTCTTTTCTGTGTGAAACCAATGTGCTTAAGTATGCCCATTGGCTCTGTATATGCTGCTCAAGAGACAGCTTTTTGAATTTGAAGTGAGCTTTTCAGAAGACACAGCAATACTAAAGATATACACTGCTCCCAAAACTTCTGAAAGAACAGAGCAGTTATAGCCTTTTTGCATCCAAACATAAGCCCCTGTCCTTATGATGATTGGACACAGTCGTTGTCTTAAATACTTACTGCTCTAATGATAGTAATTTAGATGGAAAATACATTGTGCTACGTGCAAAAACAGGGATAATTTTGTCAGAGAGAAATACTTTCCGAAATCAACACTCAGAAGAGGAACTTCTGCTCTGTGCTTGACTTCTTTATTGACTTTAGCCTAGAACATTTTGTTTTCAATCATCTTGCTGCTGCTACTTGTAATATGCCCAGCCTTTCACTTTTGTCTTTCTTGTTACACCTATTGCTTACATTGTACCCTGTAGATTCACTATGTCATTCCCTGATGATGTATAATGCTATAAATTATGTAGTTGTGATTATCACTTACATATACAAGTAATATAAACCTTTTCCTTTTTTCTCTTTTTTTTTCTTTCAATGCAGTAGCACTTGTGCCAGCTTACAGTCATATGTACCATTTTCTCCTTTTTCAGAACCAAGCTGCCAATTCTCATCCTGAATAGCTTTAAAATTGCTCATAGCAATCAATGACAACTGAGGCATCACTGAAGAATTTCTCTTATCTCCAAGCTCCAATTTAGATCAGTCATCAAGCTTGAGTAAGCTTGAGCTGTCAGAACATTGTCCCTCATCACATGCTCTAACCACAAAAAGTCAACTTCAAAATAAAATTTTTTCTATCTCCTACTACATTTTGTAATGGTCTAGTATGAACAATAAACTTTACTGAAATAGTACTGTCAATCTTTGTAACACAGATAACTATACTGACTTTTTATCTATGGAAGGCTGCTCTACCTCAAATATGATCCACAGTAAATAATTTCCTTATATTTCTTCTTTTATGTTGTTTGATCTTATTAGTGATGCATACTACATTGCTGTGTAGAGCCTATTTTTAATAAGCATACATTTTAAAAACATGAAATGAAAACATAAATTCAAATATGAGAAGGTAAACATCTAAATATCTAAATATCTGATATATCAAATATATCAGATATAAAGACCCATAGATATTCTTCTGCAGTGTCTTTATAGAGGTTTATTTCATCCAGAATTCAGTATTAAAAGAAAAAAATGCCAATTTCAATGCTCTGCTTAGGCTGTATTTCTGAATTTATACTGGAGCCATTTTCAACTGCCTCTTAAAATAAACTCTGGTAACTTTTTATTTCTTTATATTTATTTGAAATCTCTTTTTCTGAGCAGACTGAAACTGAAAACAAAAATCTATCCTGAACAGTTTTTTTGACTTTCTGATAGTTATCTGATTGGTTAAGACCTAGTTTGAAAAAAAAGTGTTGTAATACCTCTGTGACTTACGGCTTATAGATGCTACAATGTGCTTCGAATTAATTTATTTATATGCTTTAAGTTCTATCAGGTTTTTAAGAGGCCTTAAATGTAGTATGGACAAGGTGATGCATTCAAATGAAGCTTTTTCATTGTGTCAAGTAAGTGGTAATCTTTGCTGGATTAGACACATTTACCAGCTCTCTAAACAAGGAGGGGAGAAAATACTTGATGATATAAAATGATAAATATAATGATTTCATATAAGCTGAAATAAAGTCAGGGAAGTCACTTACCACATGCCATCACAGGTAAAGCAGACTCAATGTGGAGCTTATGATTTGATTTCCAAACTAAAGTAGATTTGGACAATGAGAAATGTAACCAGAACCTAGAACAGAACTTTTTCCCCTGCCTTCCTCTTTTTTTCCAGTCCCCACTTCAATCCTTCATTCCCAGTTCTTCTACCCAGCATCCTCTGAACTGCGCAGAGGGCTCAGGGGGTGTGGTTATTGTTAGTATGTAGCTGTTCCTCCCATCTGCTCGTTCCTTCTCACATTTTTCCCGTGGAAAAAGCATGAGTCTCTTCCACTGTCCTTCAGGAAAAAACTTTGTTCTGATGTAGCTTCTCCACGGGCTGAAGTTCCTTCAGGAAATATCCACCTGCTCCAATAGGGAATTCACCGTGGACTGCTCCAGTGTGCTCATCTCCATGGGCTGCAGGGGAAATCTCTGCTCCCAGTGCCTCCTTCTATTAATTTTTCCATTACCACCTTCTATTAATTTTTCTCTAATCTGAGTGTTTGTACTGAATTCTCACTTTTTCCCCCTCTCTTCTCTGACTCTGCAGTATATTTTCACTTTCTTAAGTATTTTTTGTTAGAGACACTACACACTCAGCAGTGTCTTGTGATGGGTCCATTGGAGCAAGGTGGAACCGACTGTGCTCGGAATGTGCAGCCCCCAAACTCTTCTCGCAGGGGCCACCCTTGCAGCCCTCCTGCTGCCAAAACCTCATCAGAGACACCCAGTACATGAGCCCAAATCCCACATTTGTGACTGAGGACTGTGTAGATTATCACTTCTACAGGTTAGAGCTCTATCCACTAGAGTATCCTGCTCCTAAAATTACAATGACCATAAGTGTCATGAGCGTCTGAGAGGTTATTTTTGTATGTAATGTCTCATTGCAATCTTAGGACTTTTTTTTTTTTTTTTTTTTTTTGCAGGACAGAGTTTTTTAAGGAACAGTTGGAAAAGTTGACCAGTTTCTAGCTTTGTTATTTCTCAAGTAATTTTTCCAGTTTTAAATATTTACCAAATTACTTCAATATCTTGAAAGAGTAGATATTTAGGACTAAATCCTATTTTAATAAATGGACTTTTAACCTACAAAATGTTCAGAACTACTGATTTCAGGAATGCCTGTGGAGTAAAGAGCTTCTTGGTGTGAGTAAGGGCAGAACATGAAACAATAAAATATTTTTCTCACTGAAAAGGCAAAATAGGATTTTCTCAAAGATAGTTTCACACATTTTTCAGTCTCCCACTATAGAATTTGGTTAATAAAATTGGCTGTGATTTTTAAAACATCCCAGAATGCTCCATATTTGTCTGGAAAGAAAGATAGGAGCATGCAGATATGGATGATGAAGGTTTCTAGATTTCATGGCTGAACATATTCAATTTAATTCATCCTTTTATCATTTCTTAAATTTCTTGAATTAGGTTGGGGTTTTTTGTTTGTTTGTTTGTTTTGGTTTGGTTTGGGGTTTTTTTTGTAATGGAGCTATTGGTTGCAATAAGTTTCATACCTCCTTAAAAACTGAAAAAGAACACACCATTAGATGTAAGCATAACCCAACACAGATATTTCTGATTAGCTGATATTCATCTGTAGTTATAGAAAGAAGCATAAATAAAAAGCAAGCGGACGGAAGAGCTTACAGTTGAACACATCATTATTTATAGAATACAAAGTTGCAAAATAAGAGATTGTTTCTTAACTATAACATCTGTAACATAGTCACTATGACCTAAGGGTTCATTCTTCAGCTCTCAGCCATCAGATTGCCAGTCATAAGGGCATATCTCCCCAGGAGATGTACGGAAGTATGTTTTGACTATGCTGCAGTGGTCAATGAAAAAAGAGCAAGTAGAACGAAATGCTACCAAGATTTTAAAGAAAATTCAGTAACAATGGTCAGTCACTCTTTATAATGAAGAACAAATTTTAAAGTAGTCTTGTATACTTTAATTCAAGTATACAGATACTTTCAATACTTACTTCATAAGGATCAGCTCGGCCAAGTCAGATATGGCGATGAACTTACTGAACCCTTTCTAATAACAAACAGCGTGAAACAAGGCTGTGTTCTTTCCCCAACCCTATTCATAATCTTTTTCAGCAGGATGCTCCAAAGGGCCATGGCAGACCTCGATGATGAAGATGGTATCTACATTCGATATCGTACCAATGGAAGCCTATTCAACCTAAGGCGATCAAAGGCCCACACTAAGACCTTAAATCATTTTGTCCAGGAGCTGCTTTACGCTGATGATGCCGCCCTCATCGCCCACACAGGAGTAGCTCTGCAGCGTTTAACATCCTGCTTTGCAGACACTGCTGAGCTTTTGGGGATGGAAGTCAGCTTGAAGAAGACAGAAGTTTTCTATCAGCCTGCACCTCAGGAAGTCTTCCATCATCCCCATATCACCATTGGCCAATCAGAGCTCAGATCAGTCTGGCAGTTTAATTACCTAGGTAGCCTCATCTCCTCAGATGGTAAGATTGATGGAGAAATAGGAAACAGGTTAGCAAAGGCATACAGTGCTTTTGAAAGACTCCATAAAAGAGTCTGGTGAAATAAACACCTGAAGAAAAGTACCAAGATCAGTGTTTACAGAGCCATTGTGCTGTCTACTCTTTTATATTGGTCTGAATCATGGGTCATCTACCGCCACCACCTGCGTCTCCTAGAACGCTTCCATCAACACTGCCTCCGAACAATCCTAAACATCCACCGGTCAGATTATGTGACCAATACATCTGTTCTAGAACAAGCAGCAGTCACAATATTGAGGCCATGTTGCTGAGAACACAGCTGCGTTGGGCAGGGCATGTCTCCAGGATAGAGGACCACCGCCTCCCTAAGACTGTGCTCTATGGTGAACTTGCCACCGGCTGCCGCGTGAGAGGAACCCTGAAGAGAAGATACAAGGACTCCCTGAAACAACATCTCAGCCTCGGCCATATTGATCTTCATCACTGGTCTACTCTGGCCTCCAATCAGGAGGTCTGGAGACACACAGTTCATAATGCTGCTGCTTCCTTTGAGAATGCACGCAGGATCACTCTTGAGGAGAAAAGACAATGCAGAAAGAATCGTATCCTGCCAGTACCATCCAAGGAGTCTTTCTGCTGTGCCTTTTGCAACTGAACTTGTCTATCTGGCATTGGCCTCTTTAGCCACCAGTGCTTGTAGCAAATGTGGGCAGAGCCCTTCCCAAATCTTCATTCACAAAGCCCAACCATGACGATGACAGATTCTTTCAATTTATATCTGTATGAAACTCCATGAACTCTCCTAGGTAGTCACCATTTTTAATAGCAGGAATCTAAGGCATAGTTTTAAAAATGTAGCCAAAGATTTTAGGAAAATTGCTTCACAAGGAAGAGAGAATGTGCAGTGAATGTTGATGACTGGTTTTGGTTGCTGACCCTCAAAATGAATAATTTTTTTTTTTCAGATTATAGAGTTTTTCTGAAGTGTGACATGACAGAAAAATTTGCTTTAGGTGCTGGAGTGTTATATTTTCTAGGTAAGTGAGAAAAAATGATTATTTTCTTTTATTTAGAATAATATATACATATATTCAAAGATAAGGTGGAAAGTAAGGTATTTATTTTCACATAGATAGCAGAGAAATCCATAGTATGGATTTCCAGTAACCCAGACTTCGAAGTCTTTTTGGAACTAAACAGGAGAAACTGATGGGTTACGAATGGGAGAATTTGAGCTGCTGAATGTATTCTGCTATGAAAATGGGATGTGGACAGAGACAGGAATTTCTTAGGAAATGCAAGGCAATCATGTAAACGACACAAGGAATGCAAGCATGAGAAACAGAGGTGGTTCGTTGCTTACTGAAATAATTTAATGAAATTTTATTAGATAATAGATTTGGATTTAGTGATAACTGTGGGAATACTTGGTACAGTTAAGTCATCCACATTTCTAAATCGATCCCTATTACTGCTGTTACTGCTCCCTCCTGCGCTTAAAATCTGTGAGTGCCTGTGGGTGGCTTGTTGTGAGCTTATGGTTTCCTCTTTCTTTCCCAACCAGCGATGCTACTGCCTTCCCATCTTTCCCCTCACTCTTCACATCAGTGAAGTCAAATTAATTGTTCTGTGTAAACATACATTGTGAAAACAAAATGAAAATGACAAAACTACACCTGAAATTGCTGATTTACTTTCTGTCATGAAAGGTACCTGATTTTTTTAAAAATCAGACTATTTTTTTTAAATTATCACGGTACATGACATATTGTGAGAAATACTATATGACTAGTTATTAGTGGTGGAGGTTGTGAACAGTATTTTAAGTTTGCCTTTTGCATAAATATTACAAACCCTTTTAAAACATCCACAAGGGCTCATAGCACTCTTTTGACAGGTTTTGACAGATTAGGGTAAATCACTGGCATCTACTGTCTAGTTATTATCACAACTAATCAGTGGATGACAATGAAATATCTGTGTAAAAAACCTTTAGAAAGGGCTAATGGCTAATTCTCATGCAGCAAAGAGTCAACATAATATAGAGGAATGCATTACAGAGGAGAAAACTTTAAGTGCGGCATCAGGAACAAAGGAACCAATGAATATTCTTTTAGAAGTCTCTGCCCATGTTGTTCTCCTATGGAAATTTATAATCTGGGTCTCATTTATAAAGATTTGTTATACTGCGGTAATTTTCAGGTTAGTAAGGTTGTATGTTACTATTAGAGACTTAGCTGGGACCATACTCCGTCTGTAAAACAACATGCTCAGATTACAGATGATTGAGTAAAATATATGGGGCTGGAACTCCAGAGCTATCATTCCAAAACTTCTGCGATAACTCCTAATTGCCATACTCAGATTTTTTGCATATTAGAATATCATTAATATGTACTGTTTCTAGGAATCACACTCAAGTTGGTAGTCCTGTTCTGGTTCATTTCTATATATAAAGTAACTCAGGTACAAGGCAGTGGCATTAACATATAAGTATACAGTAACTGTAATTTAGCAATTGTAATTTGAACTGTGATTTCTGCATATTAGAAGTATTAAAAATATAATGAATTGAATTTCTAAGACTGGAAATTGAACTCTGTAATTTGAATATGAGTATTTTTCTGTTTTATTAAAAGCATTAAAATATTTTTTAAAAAAATATTAATCTTAGGTGGTTTTTTAAAAATATTTCATTAATGTAATGTGACTTGAAAAAAAATTGATTGAGAAATATATTGGTTGTGCTAAATCTACACACTAGATGGACATATCCACCAAGTGGATAAAAGTGATAAAGATTTCTGCAAAATCAGTGCTACAAATATTGCTCAATTGGACGAAAACCTACTCTATTCAATATTCTTAAATATTCAGGTTATTTTATTAAAGATAATTTTTATTACCTGTGAACACCCCATCCATACAGATTATATTTTATTCTGATAGGTATCTTGATCTGGATTTCTATTAGGGCTTCAAAAATTGTTTCATGTACTGCATTGCACAAAGATGTGATATAAATCTACAATTGGATCCACAAATACTGTGAACAGTCATTCAGAGAGTTTACTGTTTTTATCTCACACTGCAGTTCTTTAAATGTTTGATCACATATTTTATTAACTCAAATCAGTATCTACAAACACTATTCAGTCTCATTTTCATAGTTCAGATTTATAAGAAAGAATATTGAATTTTTGAAATCATTGAGTGGATTTGATTCTTCTGTGTAACAAGGTTAACTATTTTAGCATATGGATCTGTTAGAACATTTTCCTTTCTTCATTTTGTGCCTAAAAGCTTAGGACTGACCACAAACAAGAAAAAAACTGAACAGAGGAACCATTTTTATTACTTGCTTACTAAATATGTCACTGTCTCAAAATGTTAAACACTAGATAAAAAACATATTAATATATTTCCTAGTCTGTCTGTTCTGGCATACCTCATAGTTCAAATAATTAGAACTCAATGATTTCGAAGTATATATAGACACAGTCTAGCTTGCACAGCATAAACCTACCTGCAAGTGATAATTTTTTAAACTTTTGATTAATTCGTGTCAGATTTGCTTTGGTTGATGCACTGAATGTTGCAGATCAATATGTCTCTGAGCAATTCCAAGGTTTGGTTTGAACCGTTCACTACAAGGTAAAGTAGCAAACTGTGGACAGTAAAGTCTGAACAACATAACTGCATGCGCAGTTAGACTTTCATATCTTTGTTCAATGCTTGAGCAAATGTTCTAGCTCGTCAATTAACAACATTCCCTGATACACTTTTGTGTTCTGTACTTAGTTCACAGAAACATTAGTGGAAAAATCTGGTTTGGTAGTAATCTATATCCACTTTGAACAACAGTAAATGATGATGCAAACTGTAAGTTAGCAAAGATCATGCCTCAGACAGTCATGCTGCTCTGATGTCCCGCATTCATTTCACAGTCTCAAATTCCCATACAGTATTACATGAGTTCTGAATCTGGTAAAAGGTGCTTAACTGATATCCTCTGGAAAAGAAATAGACCAGCCACGTCATTACAAATTCTTTCTGTAAAAGAAAGAAACAAGATTTTGAATCTTGATTAGAGGTAAGTCTCAGTGAAATTTTAGAGCAAAGTAGAGATCATTAGCCCAGATACTTAAAAACCTTTCAATTTATTCTTGAAAAATTTAGGTCCCAAATAATGGAAACATTCAAAATGTATTGGGCTTGGCTTTCCTTGGGCCTCAACAAACACAGGTGTAAAAGTAAATAAATAGATAATTTTGGAATTGTTTTTTGTGAATCCAGTATGTTTTAGATCCACAGGCTATCAGTAATTAATACTGTATGAAGAAGTGATAAAGAGTTACAGTGATATGAGTCCAGATTATCAAACTTCCATAGAAGGAATAGGCAAATTTAACTATGAACTGTAACCATTAATGCTCTTAGTTACTTGTTTTATTGTGGTTTTTTATTAATATTTAATCTTTAAACACTTGTAGTTTATTATTTATCAGTTAGTAGAAGATGGGAAAAATAATAACAATTACTGTTGATATAACTGAAATAATGTAAAAAGTCGCACTTCTGTATTACTGAAAATAAAATCTTGTGTATGGTTATTACTTGAGCTAAAAAATAGGAAATAATTTCCTTCCACATGTGTATAATATACACATATACACATATATATATACAAACTTAAATGCAAAAGGCATAATACATTATCTGACTGCTTTCATTTAGTTTCTTCTGTGAACTATTATTGACTACATTTCTTCAAGTGAAAATTTAAAATATGCATAAAAATAAGGTTGCATTAATTTTCAATTATTTTTTATTTAAATAAATTCTCAAATAGTCTCATTGTCATACTAATGCTATTCTTCAATTCCAAAAGCTCATGTGAATTAGCTCCATGCCTAAATGAGGATTACTCACAGCTATTTGCAGATACTGAAAAAAGCTTACACATTACAGTTAATCTTACTAACTAAAACTTGCCAACAATATTTATAAGGGATTAAGAACAGATTCAGGAAGTTAAATTCAGAAAAAAAAAAGAACCAAAACAATTCCTCAGAGATACGAAATATTTTTATTATTTATGTTAGCAAAAGAAGACCTAGAGCCTACTAAATGAAACAAAGGAGACAGACTGAGCCTGAAAGAAAAAAGTACTTTGAATTCTTTTTGCCGAAGCCATTCCAGAGTAGTCCAAGGGCACAAGAGACTGACAAAGTTCAGCACAGTGATCAATGCCCTCCAATGCTTTCAACACCGTGGTACAGATAACCATGTCTGTTGTGTTTTAAACTACTGGATTGGTCTCTAAGTCAGTACATTGATAAAATGTAGGTGAGCAACAAAGAACTGAGGAGAAAGAGAGAGATTGTTTTTCTATTTTTCAATAAAAGGTAAAAAAGTTTTTTTATGTTTATGACATTCCTTCTCTCTCTTCTGATAACTCTTGTTGCTTATTTGTGAAGGAAAATTTGATAAAGAAAAAAAGCTGGTTTCTTATTTATCATCATGTGCTTTTCCTTCACTTAAAACCTTCTAAATTAGTGACTGTTGTGTTTACAGAGTGCTGTCAGCTGTTGAAAACATTTCATCTCATATGGCATAAAGAAGAATACAAAAGAAAATAGTTATAAAGCATTATTATTCTTTTTCAGATTTTCCTGTACTTCTGCTTTCTTGGTGCTACACAGCAATGCATTTTACATTACAGAACAAAGTAAAATATGCAGGAAATTGGCTTCAAATAAAAGAGATATTTTAGATTGCTCTGTTTCCTCCCATGTCTTTTGTTGTCAAGATAAGTGGACTTGGTAATGAGTGACAGTTAAAATTTAAGTACATTTTCAAATCACACTCTGTACTTTAGACTAAGACATTTCCAATGATCAGAATTTAGAAGTGAAAAGACATTCCATCTTCCTATCTTTCTCACAAAAAAATATAATGTAAAGTACTGGTGGATACTGATGTTTCCACTGTGGAAGAAACTTATGCAGTGTTTTGTAGAAGCACGAACATATAAAATCTTAATCTTATCAAAATAGATATCAATAATGTGAAAACTAGCACTTGACTACATAAAGCACATTATCCTTTGAATTTGAACTACTATATTTATTTATAATGAATTTTTTACTAAAATTAATTTGTTTAAAATTAATTTGATTTTTGTGTAAGGAACCAAAACCAGAAATCTTTTACATTCCCGATACAAAATCTAATGCCCTGAAAACTGCTAACTTTTGTCTTTTGCTCTGTAACCAAATAAAAGGGGTTTCAGTTGTACAAAACTTACAAGAACACCCATTTGGCTATCCAGCCACACATACTTATATATTCCTTCTCTTGCATTGTATTTGTGCTTGAGTATATACACCTATTTTGCCTTTTTTTTTTTTTACAAAATACTTTTATTAATCTTTTAATGAATCTGAAAGATTTTTTGCAAAAGATGTAATTTTTCAAGAAAGTAGACAAGGCTATAAACAGATCATTCTATGCAACACATTTCTATTCTACCAAACTTTTCAATGATATCTTATTGATACCCATAGAACTTGTTTCATTTATGTTCATCTCAAGTTACATTGTTTATCTTGTCCAGCATTACTTCAAACTCAGGGACCAGCTGTGATTTTTGAAACCTGTTGTCAGCAACCCACGCTGATTCTCCAGATGATCAACATAGATGGAAAATAAACTATGTTTTCTCATAGTGTGACAAATTTGATACAGCACCTCTATTTCCCCTGTGGATCAAATCTTATAATATATTGTCCCTAGCTGCATAGCTGTTCAACTTCAACTTTGCAAACTTTCACAATGCACTTATACATTCTGAGAGAGGGAAAGCTGAAAGTGTGGAAACTGGGAATATTTTTTAGATAACACATGAAATATTCTGGTATTTTTTCCATTTTTTAGTATTTAAAACAACAGACTTAATTTCTGCTCTAGGGAAGTCAGACCACAGCATAGCAGAAAGTGCAGATATCTTCATCCAGGTGTTGAAATATACCTATAACTACCTTTACTTCTAAGTTTATTGGTTACTTAAATTATAATAACTAACACTCAGATTGATATACATTAACCAGAGCTCCTATTGCAGGTTACTGCTCATTGTTTCGTCAAGGAGAGCCTCCCCAAGACCACTAATATTCACTTGTCCCAAATCTTCGAGCTTTCCTTACTGAGATATTGATTGCTGGATGAAAACTACCAGCTGAGAGTTTGCAATTCTCAGTGTTTTGGGAGTTCCAGGTGGGCAAATAAATACCTATTTCCAGTACACTGCAATATATCTTGGATCTTACTGCTGTCTGAATTGAATAGTGTGAATGAGCTCTGAGATAACAGGAGAGGCAGGGACTAGAAATCAACTATGTTGTTCTCTCTGACTGTATTAAAAAAAAAAAGAAAGAAAAAAAGAAAAATGTGCATGAACAACCCTCAGGATTAATAAAAAGTGAAAAAACAGATTTAAAAAAGAAAGGAAGAGAGGGGAAAGAAGACGATTTTATGTCACAGATAAATAATCAGTAATATGAAACATATAACATTGTTATGTGCTTACAGATTCCGTATTGTAAGCAGTCTTTCAGCTTATAATGTTTTCTAAGCTAATGGTAAAGACTTGCAATGTCGGCAGATATGTCTCTTTACCTGTGTGTGTGCAAAAAAGGGTGCACCACTTTGTTTGTAGTCAGTGTTTTTCATCAGAAATAAAACATCAGTAAGTTTCAGTTTAGTGGTCAGGGAAATAAAAAATAGTTACATTGCAGAAGTCTATTGCATAGGAATGTGCTGTGCTTCCTTTGAGGATAATATTGAACTTTATCGTGTAATTCAAGTTATATATCCTCATAAAAAGCTACTGAACAAACAGAATCTGTCATTATATTGGAATTAAAACATATAATGGAAAAAATCCAAATAATTTATATCTTCCAAGTTGGTTAGCAAAGAAAATGCTGTTGAACAATGGAGGATTTTTATATAATATCTGTTTAACTCAAAGGCTGCAGAATGAGGGGAACAATAGCCATTCTTTTTGCATGAACATGCAGAAGTGATATTGGTAGTAGGAGATGATAGGTGTAGTCTAAGCACTCTGAGACCTGTCTTCAAGGATATCTCTTTTTACATGAAGGACCCTACTGTTGCATTGTGTATACTTCTCTTTTGTGTGAGTTGTGTAAATGATGACCCAATCCTCCTTCAGGGAAGAACTAGAGTATCAACGTAACTTCTACAAATGTTTCAGAGCTACTAATGCCAGCTGAAGTCAGGCCCCTTCCTAAAGCCTATGGCTTCATGGAAGAATATGCCACATACAATTTCTGAGACATTGCCTCTGGTCAGTCAGCAAACAACAATTGTAGATGTCCAATCACCAAATAAAAGATTAAGGCATTTTGTAAAGTAAGAAGTGTTCAAATGGAGGTACTGACTGAACTCTAATCTGTACCAAGATGCTCAAAATATCTTTGATTGACAACCTCAAAAGGAAGGGAAAGCCATTCTTTTTCATCTCTGTCCAAAAGACCTTATAAAGGTAATTATATAAGGTTATATAATTATATATAACCACCTTTCTTGGGTGGTCAGCTGGGATGACATTTTTTCTCCACCTTCCTATTTTTAACCTAAGTTTAAAATACACTTTTTCTTTCTAATGTCCCTACTGCCCTTCTAAGGCATCCAAAGTAGCAGAAGGTAAGAAATACTAACAGAATAAGAAAATCTTTGGGCAGCTCATGCAGATCAAGCAAATGCTCTCTGCAAGTAACAGTAGGAGGGGAATGTGTTACACCATTCCCAATAATTAATATTATACCTGACGTGTTACAACTATGGAAAAATGCTGTGTTCCCTAACTCTTCTCCAAGATGTGTGAAGATATCTAGAATGCTAATTATAAATATCTTTAATTTAAAATTCTTGAACCTATGTGTGTTTTCCTAAATCATAGTTTGTTAGTAAGAAGACCATACTCATCTGTCTTACTCTGGTATCTGAGTCCTAATCATGAGCAGTGTTTAGTTGGACAAGACTGTATGTGGCCAGAATATGATGATGTTCCCTTAGTACTGCCTCTCAGCCTTGGGTTTTCCTGGAATGGAACTGGTACTTTTCTGTTTAAAAATAACATAAAATCTTTTCATAGCACTTTGATAGTTTGATAGTGGAAACAAAGCAGATGTATTCACCTGAGGTCTGAAACCTTGCAAATGTATTCTTATTTGTATTCATCCCAGGCTTACTATCTGGCATTTACTGAGTTTTCTGGGTAATCTAATTGCATAGGTTTGAATCTACAATAGACACATTATTTGCTTAAGACCTGAAGGTTAGAAAAGAACTAATGAGGTTGTAACAAAGACAACACTGGGAGAAACAGGGAGGGGAGATGGAGTACAATGATGAGTGGCAGCAAATATATGACAGTGACTTCTGGTTTGCAGTTTCTACAGAGTTCAAAACTGAGTGGAAGCTGAGAAATTTTGTCTTCCTACCATATCACAACTATGAGGAATAGCTGCCACAGGAAGCAAGAAGACCTAAAAGTAGCATGTGACACATTGAAGTGTCCTTCTATGGCTTTGAGAGGTATAAATACCTTTCATTCTCACACAAAATACTGTTTATTTCCTGGTATTGTAAGGCTGCACAGTTACATGGAGAGAATACTATGCACAAATATGAAACTGGTAGAATTCAGTCTTTTAAGAAATTTTCTAACAATATTAAATTCTGCATAAAGATTTCATTCCTACCCCTTAGGCAAGAAAACAGTTTTGAGCACTTTTCGTCCAGCCGCATGTGAATCTTCCATCTGTTTGAAATGATCATTATTATTTGAAAACTGACCCTTCTTTTTCTACATCCTCTTGACATACTTAGCAGCAGTAAAAGATCGGTAAGAAGTGGAAAGTAAGAAGATAACCAGAAGCAGCTAAACTAAATGAAATTCAGAAACTGCGAGTTCTTCTATCTTGAGTTCAATACAATGTTTGACGTGAAAAATGAGGGTCGACTGGCAGGTATAGCAAATCTGCTCCTGCTTGGAGCTAGTAGAAATTGTCCAAACTGCTTTATTTTCCTGTCTCTCTCTCTTGATGGTATAAAATCTGAGAGGTTTAGATTATACAAGTCATAGAAGAAAGTGAAGCTTTGTAATCTCTTCAGTGAAATAGCATAGAGGAGGATGCAGTACTTTTGCTGCAATTGTGCTGCAGTCTTTTTCCACTGCAAAGAGCAGAATGGTGTGCAGCACTTGCTGTATTTCTTCATCTTAAACAATATTCTTTGGAACAGCAGCAATTTCTAAGTCCTAAATGACCACAGATAATAAAAGTCCTTTCTTTCAGCCAGTACATTGATAGAAATGCATCTGAACAGAGTATCGAGTTGCTGCAGCACAGTATAATTTTAATAGATGTTTTACTTGCTACTCCACATAATATTTTAAGTTACAAGGTTTTGTGTATAAAATTTCTTAAGTACCTTCAACCATATAGATGCAAAGACATTTCTTATGCAAGCAAAAACATCTGATCTTAACCACAGCCTGAACATTTTGTAATTTTAGCATGAGTTTATCATTGTTCTTTAAAGGACTTGGAATTGTTTGCCTCAAAACTTTCTCATCTCAATGAAAATTTGTATCCTGCCTTTATTCATGAAGGGGAATTTAAACTAACATGCAAACAAAACTCCGAATTTCTTGGATATATTAACATTATAATGAACAAATGCATTGATTTTCAGTAATCTGACATAATTGATCTGGAAAATTGAGTAATAACTTTGATCAGAAATAATTTTTAATTGAAAAAGTTAAAGATGGAAGAAAAAAATCTATATAAGTAACTCTCATTATCTATGTAAAAAATATTTTGCTATTTCAAGCTTTTATTTTTTTTTCCAAATGCAGAGCAAACCACATGACCTTCAGAATCAAAATACTCGAAAATAGTTCATCAAATTTTTAGAAGTGAGATTCATTGTTAGTGCTCTTATCAGGTCTTAAAATATTACTCTGTATTAGTTTAATTCCTATCCTGCCACCCTTTGTTTGAACTCTAACAGCTGCTAAACAGTGTTCCACAAGAACAAATGAAGGCTTCACATAAAACAGATGTCTACATCAATGGAATCAATAGATATATGTGAAAAAGTGGAGAAAAGACTGCAGGTGTAATGGATTCCCAGTGGTATATTTCTAAAACTAATGGAAGTGATGCTTTCATATCTCTGTACAATTGTCCTATTTACAGGGGATGGGACTAGTTTATCACTATGTAAGCATAACCAAAACTGTGTATTCTATACCCTCTGTGTCATTTGTGATGGACTGTTCATAATGGATTGTTTGCAGCAGCTGCCCAGGGCACACCTGACACCTCAGGCTACAAGCTGGGCAGGGGAGTGTTTCATTGTCTTCAGATCAATGACTCAGCTGTGATAAATCCTCTCCAGGGGGACATTAGCACCTTCACACCCAGCCTGAGGGTCATCTCTGCTAATGGGCCATACTGGACTGGCATAATAGGCAAATGCAATGACCTAGACCATCAAATATTCCAAAAATATTCCGTGACTCATAGAGTTAAATCACCCATTGTGAAACTCTCCATCCTGGGGGAGGTATTGGGCATTCCCACCTGAACCTGAGTATATACAATCTTCATGTTTTGGGACTTAGGATACCACTCGTTGGATCCAGAGGAGGACTAGAACTTCAACAGGACTGAGACTGCCACTCTCGACAAGATTGTGATCATTACTTTAATAGAATTGTGATCATCATCTGCACCAACAGGTTTTCCTTTTCCTTTTGCTTATTCCCCCAGGGGGACCTGGTGGTGCTCAGCACAGGGGCTAACAAATACCATTCTGTTCTTGTCCCAAGGTGCTGAGTTATACATCTGTCTTCAGACGTTAAAACCATTTTTTTCTCTGTATCACTGTATTTATTGTAATCTTTTTAGTAAATTGTAACTCTGACTTGTAAACTCTCTTGAGCTGGGCTCATTTCTCCTGTCGGTTTACTTTTAAACCAAGACAACAATTCTGCAGGGACTGAAGAAAAACAACATCAAAATCAATTGCCTTGTTTATTTTGGACTTCTGTAGTGGACCATTGTCTAATAGGCTGCACAGAAAACTAATTTCCTTGAGTTCCATCTTGGATTCAGTAGCAGCTTGTCCTTTAAATCGCCTAATCTCTGTATGTGTCAGTTCTCCCTGTAGGCAAACATTTTCTCATTTGCTCACTAGAGTTCAAGAGAATTAATATAACATCATATAAAAGTGACCATGAAATTACAGAAAGTAAAAGTGGAAAAAACCTTAACTAACCATTTAGTCTCTAAGGCAGCTTCTGCTGTATTTACATGATGAGGAATGTATTTTTTCTAAGAGGCTCTTAAAAAACACCTAATAATATCTATATTGCAATCTCCTCAGGCAACCTGCTCAGGAACAATGTATGCAGAGTTTTTTTTTTTAGGGAAAGCAGTGAGGGCTTCTTCTGGAGGCAACAGAGCTTCTTCTAAGCAGATATCATATGAAAAATTTTCACTTCCATTCAAGCCTTTCTACTGAGGCTGGCAGAGTGTATAGGATGATGACATTTGGAAATCTTATCTTACCTGCATGTCAGCATGTGAAACTCAGCATACGCATGATTCCACCACTTTGATTTTCCTGACAGCCCTCTCCCCATGTAGTCACTTTCAGCAACAGGGGAGGACAACAACATTAAAAGCCATGAAGGATAACCCTTCTAATAGTTCCTTTTGACAAATGTCCAATGTTTGAAGAATATATGGGTGAACTTCAGTCTGATTCTTTAAGTATTTGTTTAAAGTACATATCCACCTATCTATGTCCATCTGTCTATGTACAAATATAAATTTATGCATAGTGACTTTTTTTCAGTTTCTCTTTTTGAATTTTCCAATAATCTACTCACAAAAAAAATGTCATCTTTGCCCAGAATTTACCATGGGATTTATGCCCGCAGACCTGTCTTTCATTTGAAAATCAGTAGTGTCCTGTGTAGTAAAAGAATGAGTAGAAGAATTCAGTCCAGGTAGTATTGTATAAAAAGATACACTAGTCTGGTTGCACAACCAATGTGGATAAAATCTCAGGTTTAGGAGGAAAATCAAATAGCATGACAAATGCATATGTGCAAACGCAGAAAAAAGAATATCATCTAAGGTACATTTTCATTAAAAGAATTTTTCAAAGAAGAAAGAATGTGTGAGCAGCAAGTGAAAACAGCTCTCTTCTGGGAAACTAGTCGTGCTTTTTATGTAAGTGGATGTGTGTGTTTAAAAGAGAGAGAAAGGGAAGGAAGGAGGGAAAGGAAAGATAAAAGTCACACAGGGGTTTTAGAATCCTGAAGGAAAAACTGGTCAAAGTTTCCAGGAAACTTAAGACTTTCTTTGGAAAAGCTTGAAGTTTTAACTGTCATTAAAAATCATTAATGATATAAGGTGTTTGAAGGCAAACAAATGAAATCTATATCATGAAAATCTCTCACAGAATTAAATTCAACTTTGATTTAGACTTCCAACATTATCTAGTTCCTTGTTGTTCTTCACATATATTAAAAAAAAAAGTATTCAAACTTGTTGCTAAATCTTCATTCCTCTTCACTTAGTAGATAACTATGTGATTTTGCTGTTTTCAACTCCATATTTCTTCTTCCATTTCAGTACTTGTGAAGTGGAAAAAACCCCTAATATATTCCACAAAATGTGATAAAAAGAGCAAGCAATTGATTCTTAAACCATAAAAATAGTAACTTAGATAATGATTAGGAAGAAAAACCCAAACAAGTCCCCTCTTCCCAAATAAAAAAACCAACCCAAACCCAAACTCAAAACACACCAGAACTAGGAGTTAATGAAGAAAGCATCTTTATTCACAGCAGTTCTAAAATCTTCATTTAGTTCTAAACCAAAATGATTTCCATCAGGCTCATATTAGTTTTCAGTACAGCATTAGGTTTTGCATGCAGTGTTTCATCTAAGCCTCTAATATTTTGTGACGTGCTTTAGTTAGATATGAATGACCAAAAAACCTCATCAAAACTACAAGTTCTCTTCCATTTTATAAAGATATGGGTTGATACAGTACTTAAAGAGTAATTCTGCTAACTTTTTACTTCACACCATAAATTACTTCATGTCGTAAGTGCTCATCCGGTGGGGGTTTTTCCAGAATTTTTCTATTAATACAGACTTAAGAGTGTGTACCATGCTCAAGATCAGAGATCACTATTCAGGATCAGACCAAAGATTTATAGCTTCATTATTTTCTTTTCCCTGTTCTGTCTTACCAAAGGCAAGTAGGCATTCATTCTTGTTTCATGGGGTGTTCTAATACTTCCAATGGCCTTAAATATAAGCATGGATGAACTACTACAATTTGCATTTTTTATAGTGTTTTATGTTGTGTTATGTATAATGTCACTTTTTATTTACCTGCATTCCATTTTATCACAGTTATAAAAAAGAGTTCTTAAATGTCAGTAATAGTTCATACCACAAAGAATATGAAATGAAGGGCAAAGCTTACACAAAAGTAAATTAACTGAATTCAAATTTTATCAGGGATATGTAAAGAAAATGTTTTGCTGTGGGTATGATAGTGAGCCTTTTGCATTTACCCTTAAACTGCAGACCCAGATGGGATAAACTATATACCATAATATACCAGCGTATAAAAAGAGACATTCTTCAATCGAGTTTGACTACGATTATGGGAAAGGCAACTGCTTCAATATCATTGTTTACAATATCAGAGAGATAGTCTACTGCAGGTACACTAAGGCAGTCAACTCCATAGTATAATTCAGGTGCAGTAGGCTGCATGTGTCTCTACACAAATTATTCTTGCATCCAGCAGTACCTACAGTGTATGAGTACCAGGAGTTCATTCAAAGGCTGCCTTTGGAGGTCAGGCAGAAATTCATGTTTTGACCTGCTGTGCCACTCTTTGCAGCTACCAGTTTTTGGGCATCACTGGCTGTAGAAGCACAGAAGATAATGCTGATGCGTACGTCCCAAACACCAATAGCTGGATAGCCGTGGAGCTAACCAAGGACTGTTGGTAAGAATACGTAGTGGAAACTGGCGAGAAAGAGAAGGGGGCCATAGGAGGTAGGAGAGCACTGTTCTGGGACAAGTGTCTTTGTTCTGGCTCCTGGAAAAAAGCTCAACACAATATAGCACAAATGCAGAAATGAGGTCGAGAACCAGGCATGGACTGTTGAACAAAGGTTGACCCAATAGGGTGGGAACAAGACCACTAAATACCCCCAAAACCCTCTGACCCATTTACAGAAAGGTCTAGAAGAACAAACTGCTCATGATAACTAATTTGCATAGAAAGGGAGAAACTTAACTCCAAGGTAAGGAAAACTATAAAAAGGTACCCCCACAAAGTCTCAGTGGTGCCCCCTCAGGACCCTGAACACAGCTGGAACAACACTGGAACCAGGACTGGTGATCTTCTGCCTTGGTCCCCAACTCCCCAATTTTTCCAGTTTAAACAGTCTATGTTCTGAAGCACAGCATGTGATCAGCCTTGTAATTGTTGGTACAATCTCATCTCTTGATTAACTGGAAGATTCAAGGCATGTCACTTTTGCTTAGTATAGGTGTTATGAAAATTTACCAGTTGCATGTAACAAGCAGCAGAGTTCAATTTTGGATATTTCTGCCCCAGCACTCCTCCAATCACTCCCCTAATAACTATGTGCCTCCTCCTAATATTTCACAGTTAAAGCTGTTGTTTGTGCCATTTGCAAAATGCCCTATATGTTTCTGCCATTTACTTCTGGCAACTGAATTTCTAGAGCAAAGTTACTGTGAAGGCAGCGAATGCAGTGGAAAGCCTGCCACCTCCACAGGTCAGAGCAGTTAACCTTATTCTTTTGTTCAAAACAACACCTTTCTGATGAAACAGTAGGGGTTTTGTCCCACTGTCTTCTTCTCAGGGGTACCCAATATGGGCCATTGTTTTTGTGTTTTAGATGAGCCTCTTTTCGGAATGTGTTCAGAAATATAAAGTTATTCAATTGTAAAAGCAAACCCCTGGATTAAATATCACTCCACTGTAACAGTGATATTCCATATTTCATACACTAATCCAACAGTCTTAGGTTTTTTTTTTCAGCTAGGATTGCACAGAGGGGCAGTGCAGTGAGATCTCATACAATTCAATTTTCACTGTTGCTGCATTACACTCAGCACTTTAGATAAATCTGTTCATTCTCTCTCAGGTGTTGTGACAATTAATGTTTCATCACATCTTACAAATTACAAAAGAACATTTTATGCTGCCGAAGTCTGAACTGTTTGTGTTTTAAGTTACTTTCTGTTTATTGGCTTACTTTTTCCCGAAGTGACTCTCCAGATGGAAAGCTCCTCAAAAGATGTAATCACTCAACCTAAAACATGTAAATTTTTAAAATTACAAAATAAAACAGGTCATCCTCTTTGAAAGGAAAAAGAAAACCCTCTTGCTTTCTTCGGCTTGTCTTATATAGGGATATATAATATCTTAGCTCTGACAGGCAAAGACTTGGCAGAAGCCCATAACCACAAGCCATATATCCATAAGCCACATATCCATAACATGTCTCATATCAGAACAGTAAAAATAGCAGTAATTGTTAGCTTTCTTGTCCAATTTTATCTTACAATATCTCAACATTTGTAATCCGTCAGCAAAAGAGGAAAAAAAATCAATTATACAACTTTAATCAACTCTATACACACAGTTCTAAATAGGGGTACAAGAATACAGAGAATATACTCCTGTTTGTGTGTTTATACTTAACTCAAAAATATGAAAAATTGGTTACAAGCAAAAGTGTAGTTTTAATACCTCCAGTTTTATGACTAATTTCCTAAGTTTTGATGCTTTTTCTCAGGTCTTTTTTATGGCTCATGCTGAGCTTCAACGTCTTGTATGTTTACTGTTATTAGCTTCATTCTCATAGTTTAAAGCTAGTTCAGGCATTTATACACAGGTTTCAGTCATCCTTTTTTAGCTTCAGCTGGCATATTTTAGAGGCCTGACATAAAATTTCAGCCTTAGGCACCATGTTTTTTTCTGCCAGTGAATCTTTCCGATATTAATTAAAAATACACCTTTAAATTAAAAAGCAAAGCAGATTAAAACATTTGATGGAGGATTACTATAATATCACGTACTCTCTTTTCCAGAGTCAAAGCACTGTGTTGGCCTTATTGTGGTATATAAATAGAATTATTATCAGTTGCTCACAATTTCCATTTATAATTTTGACTAGCCAGAAACTAAGATTTCCGTTACATTTTGGTTTTACAGCTGAGCTAGGAGGCTTCCAATGTGCTGTCATATTGATTGTTTGAGAAGAAACAAGTCAACATAGTACAGGTAAAATTAATGCTAATATTAGTTGAACAGAAAATACCAGGCCTCTGCATATGAACTCACATGGACAGATACATGAAAATTTTATTAATTTTGCCTAATTTAAGGTAATCTGAAACCAATTTGGATTCAGAAGTTATCTAATCTACTTTTTATGCTGACTGATTTTCTGAAGTTAGCAAACTTCAGGTCATCTAATAAAAGATGTGCTTTTGGCACACACTACCTATTATGTTTCTGGTACCCTTTTCTTCAATCAAGAATTTTAAAGTACAATAAATAAGTTGCATTTCAAACACTGTTCAGAAACACATTTCTTTAAGAAATTAAGGACAGCTTCAACAAAGTATCTTTAGATTTCTTTCAAAAAATGTTATTATGCTGCAGCGATAAATTACTTGGGATTTTTTCTCCAAATACAAATACTCTTTTTACTATCATGTAATTCTATTATTGTGGATCAAAATTTACAGAGGGTTTTTGTTGTATGTGATCCATTTTGTTGTATGTGATCCATTAAATTGTCTTTCTCTTCTATTCTTTGGAGTTCTTTAGTGAGCATAGGAAGAACTAACAATTACAATGCTTACACAGTTGACACCACCATAATCAATAGATCAATAGTCATTAGTATGAATTTGCATGTTGGTTCTCAGTGTAATCTCTAATGCTAAATTGCAGGTTTATGGTACCTTTGTAAATTTATACTAGACAAAGTTTTGACATCTGTACAATATGTGTTTCTAAAGGAAATTAATTTTCTCTAGTTTTTCTCTGCTAAATCACATTTTGATTAAAATTTCACCAGCTAACCTCTGCAGTCCTTGAATTAATACTTCAATACAGAATCTGGGAAAAATCTAATCAGCTTTTTCATGGTTTCACAATTTGTTGATCATCTTTAAGTGAGAAAGTATTTCTGACAGACTGAATCTTTAGCTGAACAACTAGTTATAGAGATCAGCTGCTTAGTTACTCTGTGAAAGAAACAAATCACACTTATTCAAATCAGAAATATTCAGTGAGAGAAAGAAGAATGTAAGTACAGTATTATTCCCTCCCCATAATCACAAATAATGACATCATCTGACATCATCTTTCTAATTCATTTATTTTATGCTTTTTTTTTTTTTTTAAGGTATCATGTCTTACAGATAAAATACTTGTCTTTTATATGGAAGCAATCCTGTTACAATTACAGTGATCATTAAAAACATGTTTCAGGTTAGGAAGCTAGTCCTTAGAAGAGAATGTGTACAGGAATCATTTGCACTATAGTTCCCATGAAGTACAACTATTTGGACACAGATGAATATGGGCCTAAAATCTGAAATAGCTTGACTTCTTTTTGAAATAATTCTCACAAGAATTGTTACTGAAAAAAGATTTTTTATGTTGTTTTCCTCTATCAATGATTATAGAATTGTTGCCTCTACAGGGAAGCTAAACATTTAATGAAATACATTCAAAACAAATCCATGCAATTTTGAAATCAATACACCTGTTGTCATATGCATGTATAATAGTCTCCTAGTGAGTCTAAAAAAGGAAAATATTTTGTATTCTATGTGTTCTTTTCTCTACTAATAAACTAATATGAAATAGGGCAGACTAAATTTAGAGCTGCAATCTTTTTCATACAGTAAAACTTGACACATAAGATCTTAGATTAACATTTTTTTTCTTTTTTTTTTTTTTTAAGAGAAAAAGATACTGATACATTTTGCAGCAATATGCATAGGAAAATATACCTAAAAGAATCAAGGGTGAAGGGGCAGATTATTTTATGATCTACTGTAAGTAAAATCCAACACTTTAGTTTTCCCTGCTGTAATTACAGCAATGATCTATCCTGATATGGACTGCATGTTGTCTGGGAAGTAGAGGAGTCTGTTCTAGGTAGAGATTTAAGTTATATTTCCTACATGATTCCGACCTCAATTATATAGTCAACACTTATTTTTGGTTTAACTAATACACTTCCCAGAAACACTGGTGCTTCTTCCCATGGTCTTTACATGTGCACTTATTGCTGTAGGCATTAGGGTTTTTTAAATAGATTTATCAGTAATGGTACTAAAAAAACTTTTACTCTCTTTTAGTTTTTGAACCTGTTTATGGGATTTCATTTAGCCTCTTTGTATAGTAGAGTTTGTTCAACTTCAATGTACAAAAGAACTTGGATCTTTTCCATAAAATCTCTTTTCAATTCATATCTTATTTTAAAGACAGTTACTCAGCCAGCTGTGTCAGAATCCACTGTACTGTTACCATAAGAACCTTAATATAATATGTAGGAAAGATGAGCACTAGGTATTGCTACAAACAACATGTCAAAAGCTTTGTCAGGTTACTTATAAGCCATTGCTTTACTTATTTCTTTTTCTGAACTTCTGACAAATGTGGTACTATGGTATTCGTGAAAATTAACACCAGAGTTAGCAGCAAACATGAATTAGTATGGTAAGATCAGTTGATGAACTTACAAAATGCATGAGTGAAGAGATTATGGCCAAACGTTTCTTCAGAGACTGTACATTTACTCTCTGTTCCTGTTTCTTCAGTGCCTCAGGATGAGCTTAATTGTGGACTGGTAGCATACAGATATGAACTGGGGACATAAGCTCTAACTGAAATATACTGTGTGCCCAAGAACATTAAAAAGAAAGTGTAGGAAAATGGTTGTTGAAAAAGTAGTTGCTTGAATGTTGAATTTATAGTACATGTTGTGCATAAAAATAAAGTTTGAGTCTGCAGTGCATAGAAAAGAACTTTAAAAGGAACTAGGTGTATTATGCACATGAGGTAGGTAAGCAGAACTTAGTTCATACTGGAAAGGGACTTCCTGAAGATTACAGAGCTATGTCTCCATGAAGACTGAAATACTTATTGATGATACCTAAGGTCTGATGATTAAACATTTGCTGGATTTATATAAGCACTTTTTATAATTTTCAAACATGTCCTGAGCTCAGTGCCTTATACTTAACTAAGACAACTATGCTATAAGTGTTCAAAGATTGATTAGGAGGCAACAATAATATGTTCTGTTATCAATACATTTTATTTTTATTCTGAGCTTGTTTGATTGCAAATTCCAGTCATGGGTTTTCATTAGATGAACTTGTAAACAATAACGACCTGATTTTAGAGCCAATTTTCACTGTGGAGGAGACCTCAACAGACAGGAAACTTCATGCCAAGAACTTTTGCAAACATCAAATAGTAATGTTAAACCCAAATTAACTCCATTCACTTTAATTTATGAACATTAATGATAATGTTAAGTTTAATTTTAATCTAGCATTGTTAAGATGGTAAAATTAATAATAGGTTAGGATTAGTTAGATACATGGCTGTCTGTCCCCTTTCTTAGAATCTGGGAACATGCTGAAGTCTTTTGAAATACTGTCCCTTTATAAATATTCAAGGTATGTTAAGATATTTGTAACAACACATGTCCAAACTTCCCTAGCTATGCAGAAGGATGGAAGGACAGACAAATGACTTAGCAATAAACAATGGATTATAAGCAGAAATTTTCCGTGTTAAATTTAGGAATTTACTGCAGAAGCAGAAGCTGAGTTTGAAAGAATAAAGCAAAAGACTGATTATACTCCTATCACACTATTAGAGCTTGGGAAGGAGCATCATCCATGTCCACTTAAAGATAGCTGAATACTGAAATGATAGATTTTTATATTAATTCATGTTGTCTCACACTTTATATTGTCATCCATTCCCATTTCTTTCAGCTTAGATCTATTTTGTGTAGATCTTTTGCAGAGCTTTCAATGAAAATGCTGTGATATTTAAGATTCCTTATTTATTGAAAGAATTTGAAGGCTGATTATGAAAATAGTTACTGGTACTGGCTTTTTATCAGAGCTGCTTTTCTGCATTGGTACACAGAGAATGCATATTTTTCTGTTGTTGTCATGAAGACTGAAACCCTACCTTTTATTTAGTAAAGACTTGTACCTTTTGTTCAATAAAAGCTAAATATTGCAAGCTCACAATAAAACTTAAGAGCTGGTAAAGATGTATCCTACATGCATTTTTAAATACTTCATTCAAAAAGAGACCTTATTGTTTTAAGCCCAGCAGTATTTTAGGCTTGGTTCTTAGCTATATTAATGTAAGCTTACGGGTGAGATCAAAGTTAATATATTAACTATTTCATACGGTGCTCTGGTAGTCATTGCTTTGTTTTATTCCCCATTTTCATACTGATTTACAAAAAGCAGGGCACAGAAAATAAAAATATTTCTACAAAGATAAACTTCTTATTTAAATAAACATTTTTTTACTGCAGTTGCATTAAAGCTATTGGAACAGTGCACATTAGTGGTCAGCTGTATTCAGTGTAGATTGATATGACAATGTTACTTACACAAATTAGTGCTCTTTGTACACTCCTGATGAAAAGTTTAAGACAGTTGAAAATTAAGCAGAAAAATATATCAGAAGAGTGCAGTGTAAGAGGATCAGAAAAGCAGGGATCTGTTACAACCTGCTGGAGTTGATATAGTAGCAAAGGTTTAGTATATATGAGAGTTTACAGGAAGACAACTAGGGTGTTCTGAGCAGAACAGAAAAATTATAGGAAATATGCACTGTCACACATTTAATGCTAAATTTTCAACATATCATGAAACTTAGGTGGTGCTAAAAGCTTGTCTGGATTTTTAGGCCAATATTATGATTTCAGAGTACTAGAGTTATGATTTTTGATCTATTTGTGTTAACAAGACTACAGAATCTCCTTTCACATGTTGGCTGACACAATACAGTTTTTAGGAGTCAAATTTGTGAATAGAACATTAGTTTTCTTTCCTATTTTGCAGCTAGTGTAAGAAGGGAACATTAAATATGATTACTATTTTAATAAAGAGTTCAAGAATTCAAGAGTTACTATATAATTAAAGAGTTCAAGAGTACGCTGCAGTATCTTCTGCGGTGCAGGGAGGCTGAATTAGGTCAAAGTGGAGAAAATTGCTGAGAGGGGGTTACAGTTTAAAAAAGAATTCTTCCTTCTAATTTTATTGCATTTCTACAAGCTAATTACTTGGACTGCTGCTATGAATCTTCTGGAAGCACTTACAATGCCCCTAATATACTCCTAATTTTAGTGGTGATAAGTACATATGAGTTAGATGGCTAGCACTGTTCAAGGCAAATGGTGTGAGGACTTGCTCTAAGTTGTCCTTGTGGTCCAAGACTCCTATGGCCCAGGTCGGAACTCAGAAGGTCCTACAAAAGACTAGAGGGAGATAGGTTAGTCTGGCAGTTTTGAAACCACTCTTCTGAGTGATATACCTTTCAGCAAAAAGAAGATATATACACATCCAAAGCTTCTCTCTTTGCTTCTTTCAATGTTCCTTGAAATACATTCTGAACAATTTAGTGCACAGGATTGTAAACTGAATCATTTTCACAGACCTGTTACACCATGACTCTTGAAAGATTCACATTGTTACAGAAGATGCTCCAAATCTATTGAAATTCAATCAGTAAGGGAAAAAAAATAACCCAGCTGTTTTTAGAAATAGGCCAGTAACACAGACAGGCTTCAGATAATGTGTGATTAAAGCTGCTTCAGAGACATGTTGAAACATGTTAACGTGTGAGAGAGCCCTGTATCTGTAACATGAGAAATCAAAAACTGTTAGTTTTCAAGACAAATTCAGTAAATTTCTGGATCTATGCCATGTTTGCACAGCAGGAAACTGAAACATGCTGCTGTCCACTCCAAGAAGGCTGAAATTTGTGATGTATGTGTTGTCTATCTATTCTCAATTATAACATCTCTTCATTGCTAAAGAATACAATTTTTCACTTTACTAGGTATATTCTGTATTTAAAGATTATAAAACTTTTGAAGGAGAAAAGTTTTTAAATTTTCCACTTCTTAACTCTCTTTGGTATCAACAGCAAACTTCATTAGAATACACTTGATCCCATCATCCAGATTACTTATGAATATTTTAAACAGTGTTGGCCCCAATATCAATTCCGGGGGTATCCCACTCCTAACAGGTTGCCAGCTTGAAAACGAGCTATTCAGCACCGTCCTCTGGGTGCTGCCTGTCAGCCAATTCCCCCTCCACTACACAGACCACCTACCTAGATCATAACACATACATTTCTCCAGGAGGAGGCTGCGGGAAACCATACCAAAAGCCTTGGAGAAATCCAGAGAGATAGTGTCCACCACTCACCTCCATCAAGTAGGCAGGTTACTTTGTTGAGGAAGGTCATCAGGTTTGTCAAATACAAATACCCTTGGTGAATCCATGCTGGGTTTTTCCCATCACATGCTTCATCCGACCTGTGCTAACCCCCAAGAGGACTTGTTCCATAGCTTTCCCAGGGACTGAAGTAAGGTTGACAGGTCCATAATCTCCTGGATTCTCCTTTAAGCCCATCTTGCAGATGGCTATGTTACTAGCCTTGTTCCAGTCTTCTGAAATGACTCCTGATCTCCGCAATTTCTCAAAGTCCACTTCCCTTACTTTTAATGAGGATGAACTGGCTTTGTCCTTTCAGGAAAGTTTTTTGAAAATATCCCAACACTTGCTAGATCCTTTATCTGCCTCAGCCATAAAATAGGAATAAGATACTTTGAAATCAAATAAGAGAATAGGTCAGATTTAACAGCTATTGAGCTCATTTATTTGCAAGGAATCCATGACTACAGTAACTAAAATACTTACTAGGTTTTAGCAGAGATCTCTGGGCCTCTGTAAATCCTATAAACTGAAAAAACCTTCCAAGTACTGAGTCTGTGTACAGAAGTAAATTACTACTGTTAACAATGGAAAAAAATGTAGGAAGCTGTAAAGTTGCAGATATTGTGGGAATACTGAGCAACCATAGACAGTGGAGGAAGCAATATCACACACTTGTGATATGGTTGTTCTGGAGGCGTAGGTGTTGAAAGTCAACCATAGGACTCTGAGGTCCTAAATCCCAAATCAGTTTCAAGAACACTACAGCAGTGAGAATATTGGTTAAAACTCGCAGCTCTGAGGTGCAAGGGGAAATAGGCATGAAACACTTTCAAATTTATGCTAAAGTTTAAATAAGTAAATAATTTTTAAAGCAATATTCTTTTTAATTTAAGTCATACTAAATTATTGGCTATTTTTATTATTTCTGTAGTAGTGGCCCTATTTCTGATATAAAACTGTAAAAATACAATAATTAAATCATTTTAGGAGCAGCTATAACATTACATCTCAAATGGGAAGAACTTGTGTTTTTTCAGGATCATATAATTAGACATACAAATCTGGAAATATCCAGAAATGCAACAGTCTTTTTATGATACATTCATTCTTGATCTGGCTCAGATTAAGAGCAAACATTGTTTTCAATACAAGAGACTAGATTTCCATCAGGCATTATTTAAATTAGTACTTAATGTATTTTCTGTAAGCACATGCTCTTATTGCATGTGAGAACAGCAAGAGAATAACACAGTGCTCTCATTACACGCTGATTGATTTACACCAAGAATTGGTACAATTTCAATATTTCAACCTGATCATTAGGGTTTAAATGTTGAAGTGGAAAAGCAAAGGTTAGTCCATCTGCTCTTACCAACCACTCTCATGGTACTGAACACAGAACTGGAAACAGAAAATCTTTTCAAATGTCTTCCATTGGGCTTTGCGTTGGAGCAGCTGTACAAAAGTTTGAAACTTTTCTGATTGTGTGTGTGTATCTTACAATGATAGTCTCTACATTTCTTCAAAACGCCATTAATCGACTGTTTAATCAAACACATTTCTAAAAATCAAAACCTTTAATGACTCATGCAATCATTGCCACTAAAATCTGACTGTTTTTCTGCTAATGTGTGATGCAGTGGAATGTGGCTTGCAGTCCCTCAGTTTTTACTGCTAACAGTATAAACATGCTCTGAGAGTGAAGTAGACTAATATGATGTACAGGGATAAATGTTAGAAGCATATATAGCTTCTGGTGTTAGGAGTGGCATTTTTCCCTTTTTACATGAAAGCTTTATTGACCATAGTGGTGAGACAAAGTATAAGAATTATAAGGGGCCAGTTCATCTGGTATATGTCAACACCACAAATCAAAGCCCAAATGATTTTGAAGATAACTGATATTTATCTAGTGAGTTTAGTTACTCTGCAATGCATTGGTAAAAAAAGGAAACCAGAAACATTGGTCTGAAATCACTCTAAATTACTGGAAATATTTCAATTTTTACCTTTAGAAGTAAAAATTTATACCTTAGAGCCAACTGAATTCTATTGTGCTTCAGATATCAAGAGATTGGCATTTCTTTATTTCATGAAATAGGGCTAAAGCAGTTTGCCTTTTAGAGGCTGAGTGGAGTTTGCAAGAAACTAGCAAGTATGCTAGAAAATTCTTAAGTAAATAAAATCCTAAATCCTTTTTAGGCATGTGTAAGCCCTGAATGGATGTGTGCCCTGATGACAAAACCAGTAAAAAATGAAGTACTGCAACTACAAAAATTCAAACAAAGGAAAACATCTGATTACTTCAATTAAAAATCACAATCTAGTACATAATCATTTGTATACTATTTATTTTAAAACTTTTTATTTTCTTCCAGGTTTTCTAATTCTGAAATCAAGTATGAATAATATTAAAGGTGATTTGAAACCTTACAATAGTCGTATATTAAATTTAAGGAGATTAATAGTACCAGTTTCTGTTCACTCTTAAAATGGTGTATATCTATATCTATATCTAAATCTAATCAATATGTATATAGCTATAGTTATATCTATCTTTTTCTTTCTATATATCTGTCTATATCTATCTGTGGGTAGACTTACAAATTTCAGAAAAAGAAACATTTTATAAAAGACTGTGGATTAAATTGTGAAAGTCTGTGTAATAGAACCAATTTATTTGATCTGAAAATGGAATTAATATAAGAATTCATACATAGCTCCCCCACCCACTGAATTTTAAAATATTTGTTTCAGCTATGGTGGTCAATTACTTACACTGAAGAACAGATATAGTCTTCACACTAAAGAATTATTTTTGTTAAAAAGAAAAAGAATAAAATAGAAAAAAGAATAAAATAGATGAGGGAATTTTAAAAAAGTTCTTTGACAGGAGAAAAATTGAGAAAGTTATTTTATTAAAAGGAGATATTTTCTAAGAGACAAATAGTTGGAAAATAATGGAAATTAGCCATCATTATATATGAGATGGAAAATATTCTTGACAAATTATTTTCTAAGTTCAACTTTTGACACTGAGATTTTTTCTGGGAAAAAGAAAGGAAGAAACCAACACCCAAAACCCAACAGTAACAAAACTCTCACAACTATCTAATCCCTTGTTTTGACATTTTTGTACCAAATCCTTTTTTAAGACTTTCTAGAAATCAATGGGATGACCTCATTGGGCTTTACCTCTACTTATGGATTTATTAAGTCATAAAAAAATGATCCATTGGCATGTATTTTCACCTTTGTAATTAGCATTTTCTTTATCAAAATATACAAGGTATGCTAAGAAAAATCCTGGGAAGAAATATGAAAACCTCTAATGTTAGCTGTCATGGGTAGTTTTATAACAGGTAATAAGTTGCATAATACTGAAAATTTGAAAATATTATTAACATTACCTTTTTTAGCATTTGCTTGCTCAATGAGATACTTTACAAGTTTTCACCTCCTGAAATTACTTACTGCATTCCCTCAATTTCATTGAGGAATTATAGCTGTAACAGAAAGAAATGAGGAAAGAAATGAGAGCAGCAGCAAAAGTCAAGCACTACAAATAACTGATGTAAGAATAAATTATGCCTTGTTTATATCTTCACAGTGACTAGAAAGGTGAAGAAATATAAATATTTGGTACCTACATTTCTCAGTGAAAGACAGAAAGTTATAATGATGTGTGAAATATTTTCAGGAAAGAATTAGTCATACAAACATTCTCCCTTTGCTTTCTTTTTTTTTTTTTACATTTATATTTAAATACCATACATGCTTATTCTGTGAAAAACAGTAACAGTTTACAATCTTCTCGATGCCTGTTTGCTTCAGAGAAACAGAGGAAAACCATTTAATTTTATTATTTTTTTTCTTTTTAAGAGGATGATATTCAGACCAATGTAACATAGCTTGATAAGTAAGTATGAAAGCTGCTTTTGGTAGTAGTTAAGATAATTCCTTAAAGGTTTGATCCAAGTTTTCTAGAATTCTGTGGGAAAATCCACTAACTCAGTGATGAGTTGCTGTGATGATCAGTACTAATTTAACATCAGTTTGGGCAAGGGGCATACTTAATAAATTGACTAACAGCAGAAAGAAATTTCTAATTCTTCTACAGTAATTAAAAAAAAAAAGGCATTTTGGAAGACAATATGCCCACCGGCTACTGGTAGAAACAATATGCTAGACTCAACTCCATACTAAAGTTCAAGCATTATTGTAGAAACTAATACTGTATGTCTTATCTGAAATTAATTTCTGAAAAATAAAATATCACTGTGTATTAATCAGCCATGAAGTAATATATTTAAAATGTTTTATATAGATTTGAAGAACTGGAAAAATAATTGCAAGTAATATCCCTTTCAGAGTATAACTCTGTATGTTCTGATCACTGCAATTCTATGCTGGCTGTTTAGTTGCACAAAAAAGCATGAATGAGAACTATGAAATACTCCAGTTCTCTTTACTACAGAGTTTTACTATTATTCAGCTTATCTTCACTGTGTCCTCTCCATGCCAAAAATTCTGTGTATGTCACCATTTTTTAAATACTCTGACTTTACTTAGGACAATAAAAACTTCTAGGAAGGGACCAGGAAGAAATTTTCATAAATTTTATAAACTAAAATAATTATTTTATAAAGTAAAATAATACAAAGAATGCAGCAATAAGAAAAAATATAAATAGAATTTAGAAGTCTGCTGCTGTTTGGCAGTTGGTATTCTATAATTTGGTAGAAATGGAAAAGTGTGGTGTCATGGGGTAAGCCCAACTGATAACTAAGAACCACCCAACCACTCACTCATTCCCTCCTCTGGGTAGAAGGGGGTGAGAATCGAAACAGTGAAAGTGAAAGAGGGTTGAGATGAAGACAGGTTAATAGGTAAAGCAAAAGCCACGCATGCAAGGAAAGTAAAACTACTTCCCACAGGAAGGTAGTTGTATTTGCTGAGAATAGGGTATTAAGAGATTACAATTGCACGGTAGCTAATTTAATGATTTCTCCTCCTTAAGTCTCCATAATAATCTATTCATATTAATTTCTTCCTTTTTGTTTTCTCTAATTTAGAATAGGGAGCCACTTTCCTTGTTTGTGAAAGTGCCATGAGTACTTGTAGCTCTGAAGAAACAATATATGCTATCTCTGAAGACATCACTTCCTTACTGTAGAGTGCCAAAACCCTTTAACCCTTTCTTTTTGACTTAACAATGCTTTTATGTCAAATGAACTGGTTGATGCCCAAATATTAACCAAATACAACTACATTAATTGCAGGTTAAGGTCATGATTCAAAGTCTGGTTCTGCACTGTAATTCCACAGAACACAGCCCAGAAAGTACAGCTTTGTAAAGTAACTTTATTCCTGAAAAATTCTAGACTTCTTTGAAGGTCTAAAGGGTATTTTATTAGAGTGGTTCCTGATCATTAAAATGCAGAAGATCCCATTTTCAGCTCTTTGCAGACTTCCAAAAGGACTTACTGTAAAGCTGTGAATCATAGGCAGTGATTCCAACTTTTTCATAGGAAAGTCTCACTAATAAAATTCTCTGTGCTGGGTATGCAGTTGTTCTGCTTAAACACTTACTCTTAGAGATTGCTGCTGCTACCTGTTCTCCACTACACACAGCACAAGTACACATTCAGAAGGGTTTATTATTCCATGTCCTGTGATTTGCTCCACAATTCTCATATTCTATTAAATATTCTGTAGCAGTGCATTGGTGTGTAAAACAAGAGCAATGATTTTTTTCTTTGTTTTCACATAAGGCAAGGACCTTTAATATTTAATGTTAGGGGTTTTTTTAAAGTCAAATTCTAAGTAGTTATAACAGGGAATATTGCTGCTGGGGACCTCCCTAGATGCAAAAGCCACTGGGAAAACACCAAAATGTACATTCAATTCAGCTTCAAGTACATAAAGGTAAATTCGGTTTCAAGGGACACAAGACAAAGGTGACTATTTAAAAGATAATCTAAAGTTATGTGATTCTGATTCAGAAGGGTAAGACATACTTATTTAAACAATACAGTGTTTTTCTGCTTAGTCTAAGTTCTCACAGAAACCAAATTCTCACTGAAATTAAAACTAATGGCATTTAATGCTTCAACTGCCAGTGACACTTCTCTAATTTTGTTCCCTGTAATGGAAACAATTTCCAGCTTAAATTACCAACTAAGCATCTCCATGGAATCCTAATATACATACAGTCCTCTTCCTCATTATGGAAAAACTGGACTTCACTGAAGACAATTTAGATAGCACAGTAGTGAAGTCTTCCTAAGAAATCACATAACAGAACAAAGTAGGAAAGTTTGTACCCCAGAATGACATGGGTTTAAAATAACTGCTGTACTCCTGGGACATTCTGGAGTATAGGACATATACTGATAATGCAGCATCCCAAGAGATTGTTCTTAAGGCGACAGCTTTGTCCACTCTATTTGCCTCTGTCCATGAGACAGAGACTTTCTCTCTTTCTCTGTACAATAGTAGAAAGAGCAGGATTAACCTACCTTATACGGCAACACCGTAATACAGAGAAAACCATTCACATGGGGGTGGGAGCTGAAGGGGTAGGAGGGTGTTTCTTTCTGAAGCATTTAAAAAGCAATTTTATTTCCTAAAATCTTTGTCTTTTTGAACCATAGTACACTTTTCAAAGGTCCATAATCATCTGACTTATGTTTAATTTCAATAACTCTTTCGGATGCCTTGCTGCACTTTCCTTTTCTCCTTAAGGTTCAAATATTCCTTTTTTTTCTTTTTTCTTTTCTGGTCTTATGGGTAAGGTTGGAAGGGATCACAGTGGGTCATGGAAGGGACTACAGTGGGTCATCTGGTCCAACCTCTCTACTCAAGCAGGGTCATCCTAGAGCACACTGCATGGAATTGTGTCCAAATGGTTCCTAAACATTTCCAGTGAGGGAGACTCCACAACTGCTCCAGGCAATATGTTACAGTGCTTCGTCACCTGCTGTCCTGGTTACAGTGAGGACAGGGTTAATTTTTTGCAGTAGCCAGGAGAAGCATAGCTAGGACCCAGAGGTTATTCTATACTACCTCATGTCATTTGCAGGGAACAAAGGAGGGGAGTCCCTTCCAGGTTGGGGTATGGTGGCAGGGGTCATGTATTGTCAGGCTCTACGTGGTGTAGTGGTGAGCTTTTGTATGTGAATTGCTCACCTCTCTTTTACAATTTTGTTATTAATATTATTGCTGTTACTGTTTGTTTTCTTATCTCATTGCTGTTTCCAGTAAGTTGTTCTTACCTCAACCTGTGATCTTTACCTTTTTTTTGCCTCCAAGTCTCCTCTCTAGCCTGCTGCAAGGGAGGGGGAGAGGGGGGTAGTTCATGGGTGGGAGTGGTTTCAGTGGGAACATTAAGTTGGAGAATACCATTCCTAAACCATGACACCAGAATAATACGGAAGGTCTTCCTCATATTTAGGTGGAACTTCCTATCATGAGTTTATGACCATTGCCTCTTGTCCTATTGCTTGGGACCACTGAGTAGAGCCTAGCTTCATCCTCTTGACATCCTCCTTTCAGATACTTATATACATTGATGAGGTACTCTCTCAGTTTCTTTAGGAGATCTTATGTTTAACACCAAATATAGAGACTGAAATCAGGTTTGCTAGAGAGAAGAAGCCTATCAAGCAAGTGGATGTAAACCTATGGGGATTGTTTTCCTGAACTGGCTGGTAGAATTAGCAGGGCGCTGCTTCTCATGCTAATGAGAAAGCTAATTAAAGTTTAGTTATGTTAAAACTACAAGAATCTCTACTATAAAATACCTTCATGTATCTACTATATGCAAAATGGAATAAGAGCCTATATTGAAAGATTTGCTTCAGCTGTTGCAATAGAGAAGGGTATATCAGTCATCTGAAGCAGAAAAAGTGCCTGTGACATAAGAACTGTAGGGCTCTGTTCGGATGTGCTTTGCTTTGCAGTGCATCAAATTATAGTGATGACACAGACTAGCATTAACAAAGAAAGTCTATATAAAATACTGTACCTTTCTGCTGTAGAGTTTTGAATCACCTGCATATTGATGGATCACTTTCATTTAAAGAAGTAACAGAAGACATAGCCTGCAGTCATGAACACACTCCAGAACTGTTTTCAGAAGCACACTAATGTAATAAGTACAATGTTAATGTTCTCCATTAAAAAAAAGGAAAAAAAGTGATACACTGTGTTCACAGAGGTTGTAAAAGTGCTTCGAAAGGTATTGGATGTAAATGCATATATAGAGTGTTCACTATATGGACCTATGTTTACAATACAAAATTGATTTACCAGTGTAAAGAGCTTTATTTCTATAAAGATCCTACTGCAAAAAAAATAACAATATATTTGGAAATCTTGGTAATGTCTGTTATAATCTCTATAATAGATGAAAAAAATTGCAGTTTATGTGCAAACTACTTCCTGTGTCCATAGTAGATTTATTTATCAGGCAGTTCTGACTTGTTTTAAAAAAGGACTTGCTTTTTTGGTTTCACAGAGATTATAACTGCTAGAAAGTCTTCTGTAACTAGTTCTGTAATAAATCAGGGACTGAAAATATTTAGATGAATTTGAAAGTTTTGCTAAACATTCTGATCTGGCTTTTGAGGTGATAGTTTCTGGCCACAAACCATCTTGAAGGTTGGAGTATTTTCATTTACAGACAATATAGATTTAAAACAAATAATAGGAGTCTAAATTTCTCTCCATTTAATTACTGGTGTGTCTCAAACCTATCATGAAAGTAAAATAGGATCTCCATACTCCTTTTTTTGAGACTTTTTTTTAGTAGAGGACAGTGTTAGTGTCATTTGTGTCAATGTGTGTTAGCTGACCTGGAATACAACCCATTTCTTGTTTTCACATGGACTATGAGAGCACATTTAAATAGTAATTGTAATTGTCTTAGAAACTGAAGATCTAAATAGGAGGGAATCTATCCTTTTCCCTGTTTAAGCTATACAGATGTTCAGCTAATTTTTGTATCCATTATGCTTTGGATACACTAGAATTATGGAAGATTAGTTATTCTATTTTTGTGATGTGTACTCGATACACTGATAATTCTAACCATAGCACAATTCAGATGGCAGTGAACTGTGGTGAACTTTCACTGACTGGCAACATCAGCAATATTTTATTTCATAATTTTATTGTGAAAAGCCCTTACTCATTTCCCTGAACTAAAATTGTCCTCAACTTCAATTTTAAAAGAAAGGTTGTCTTAAAAGAGATTATTTTAAAGGAAACCCCAGAGCAGCTAACCACTGAAATGTTAATTTCTTTAACTCTGCTAATTTATAAATCAATAAATGTATTGAATCATAGACTCATAGAATGGTTTGATTTAGAAGGGACCTTTAAAGATCATCTAACCCACCTGCCATGGCCAGGGATATGTGTCAGTGTTTAAGAGGCATTTGGGCAATGGTGTTAATAACTTGATTTATTTTTTTGTCAACCCTGAAGTAGTCAGGACCCTGAGATGGATCTCATCAGATCTCACAGACTTGTGCATGTTCAGGTTCCTTGATTGGCCTTGAATCCTGAGATGGGTTTGACTTTATTTCCCAACACCCTACCTGGAGATTCAGAGACTAAAGATGTGTGAAGAACAATTGCCTTTGAAAATTTTGGCAAAAATGTTGAGTTTCTCAACCTTCCTAATGTCAATTGTCACTAGATCCCTTATCTCATTTATTGTTATTGCTTTAAAACATGACATTTGGATCAGATTTCTCTCACTCCAAACTCTAAAAAGGACCATGTGCAGAAAAAAACCCTCATCTGTGTCCTTTCATGAAAAATCTTCGTTTGTAGTGGTAAGGCTACAGAGAGTGTAATTAATTTTAACACAGATTAAAAAGAAAAGCACAGCTAAAAAAGGTGAGCTATTTTTGATCTAGTTTTCATCACAGACTAATTTCTTGTGGATGTTTTATCCCTTTTGCAAAACCACCATATAATTTGCCACAGTTGAAAAGGTTTGACTGAGATAGGGACACTACTGAAACAGCTGGGATATTGCAGCTTAAATGTACCTACACTGGCAGAACTTACATCACATGCTTATCCTCAACAAGGACCAAATACTGTCCTTGAATGTGTATGACAGAAAATCATATGAAGTTCTGTGGCAACTGGCTATTCAGTTTTAGGAGGACAATTTTCCTCATGCTTGTCTGATCTTGGGAATATCACTTGTTTTTATGACGGCTACTAATTATTTAGAAAGGAAGAAAATTTTTTCTAAGGAAACTTTTCCCATATTCATGTCCTTTGAGAACGGTGAACAGAAAAGTGTGCTAGAACACCTGACTATGCCATTAATTTAATATCCAGGGCAAAATGCTATTTGTTAGGAATTATACCTTTTTACACATGTCCCAACTCATGTACAGGAGAAATGTATTTATGGAGAAATGTACTTCCATTAACTTGAATACACAGGAAAAACTGCAGAAACACATAAAATCACACAAAGAAATGACAGTCTCAACCCTAGTGGACATGGGGACTTTTGCTGTGTGAGGTAAATTGGTGTATGGAACTGAACTTGGATGCAGAAGAACTAAGTCATTTAATGATATGTTAATCAGATTTGATCTGTGCAAATACTCTTTTTAATTAGAAGTATCTATCTAAAGTTTAGGCATTTTTTTAGCTATTAACTGTGACTGTAACTAGTTGGGCCCAGCTACAGAGCTAGTGTACATCTCACAGGTTTTTTACCCTGGTGTTTCCCAAGTAAGCAAAGGTAAGCTCATTTCTGCTCCCTGAGGAGGGTGGCAGCTAAAAATAAGTTGTATTACAGTGAACAACATACTGGGTAAAAACTGTGGGGATTCTCCCTCCCTACCCTTTCTGTTCCAAAGGAGGCATTTAGGAACAAACTGTAAGTCAGATGATTTTTCCGTAAGATCTGAGGACTGGTTGAGTGTTCTCTGGATAGAGCCAGATATGCAACCTGTTACTAGTTGCTCAGGTTGCATACCCCATTTCGTGTTCTGTGACTGCTTTCCACTACATGATGAATAGTATTCTTTCCAAGCTGTCTTCTTTCCATAATAATACTGTGCTATGGAAGAAAGTAGATGTCTTCACATAATGAACTGCTATTTTTATACACCAGTGCAAATACAATATCCATGTGCATACCAGTTTGCCTGTGAAAGGATCATGGGCAAAGCTGAACCTTGCAGCCAGGGGCAAGAATTATCCGTCTTCTTCCAATTATTTCTGAAATCTTCACATTGCATGTCAAGTTTTTTTATGATCTCCCAAATAAAATCAATCAGCTAATCTTTTCAGTTGTACCTTCTGTATTGCTTCTGATACTTCTCCTTTAATTCTGAAAATGAGAAGGTAGATTCCCTCTGCTTTTTTTCTTACTTTTCCTTCCTTTGCCAGGTTCCTTTCTCAGACAGTTTACACTTCTTGCTCTTTTCTTTTTTTATATTACACTAGAGAAAAGATGAGTTTCAAAAAGGGTTGAAAATACTTAGCACTAAAAAAGAGAAACATCAGGCCAATGTCTATTCGTACCTCAAGGGTTATTTGTTTCATTGGTCTATAAGGTTATGCACATTCTCTCAGATATATATATATATGTACATATATACGTATATATCTATGTAAAATATAGACAGATAATATATATATGGGGCTTTTTAAAAGGCATATAAAAATAAAATCTGATAATATGATTTTGAGGAAAACACGTTATAGTAAAACAAAGTGTCAAAAAGCAATATGTTGCAAATTACCTTATAAATGTATTCAAAATTGTAGATGACCAGTGTTGAAGTTCCAAGACATTTAAGAATCCCTCCAAATTTTAGCTCTTTAAATATAATACTTCAAAATAGAAGCCAAATGTCTCAAATGCTGAAATCCAGACCAGCTGAAACAGCCTTGAGAAAATAACATCAAAGTAAGAGGAAAAAAAAAAAACCAAAGAAACTTAAACTTAGTGGAAGTATAGAAAGGTCACAGAAGAAAGGATATTTTATGTTGTGAAGTATGGATGAGGTGGCCAACAGGGAACATGTGCATTGTGGACTTGCAGCAAGGAGTGAAACAGTAAAGACTTACAGCAGTGATTCAGTGCCAGTCTAGAAGCACTACCTTTCTACGACTGAAGTGTACCAGTTTTTTACTGAACTCGTTCAGAGCTACCTTAAAGACACTTGCATCCCGTGGAAGAATGTATCTGTTGTGATTCAGACACACCCTGACATTGTGGGAAACATTAAATATTTGTTGTTGATTATATTTATGATGTGACAACTTTTTTCGTGTTGAATATTTGTATTAAAGGTTTTGAGCTTTGGTTTGTTTTCCTTTGGTTGGTTTGTTTGTGCTTTTTTGTTTGGAGTTGGGATTTTTTGTCTCCTTTTTAATTGCTGTAATTTATTTTTCTGTTTTAAAATATTTTATTTTTAATGAACAAATTATTGACTTTTTTTGCCTTGTTTGCAACTTTCAAAGCAGAAAAGTAATTAATAACACATTTCTCCTGATGTTTAAATTTGAAATTAGCCTCCTAAAAGTTCAGAATTCAGATTGTTTTTTATGAAATAGTAATTACCTTAATATTTTTAAATAACATGATACTGATTGATATAAGGTTCATTACATATATTTGTGAAATGTCATAAGTAAGCTTTAATTTGAGAGAATGGTTTCAACCTTTTTTTGAGGGGCATATTTTCCATTGATCTTCTGAACAGCTGTCCTCTAGCGAAAAAAAGAAAAAAAATAGTTAGAACCAATGTGAGGACTCTGGCAATGGTATGAAGATTGTGGCAGGGTCATCTGCACATTATCAATGGTAATATTCCTGGTTAATGACATTTTAATTATCCTTACTACCACTATCTTTATGACTTTACTTTTGGTCCATTATAGAAAAAAATCTGAAATTCCCTAAGAGTTGGAATCCCCTAATAAAATGCAAAACAAGCAGCTCAGTAGTGAGTAACAAAGAAAAAAACTGACAGTAAGGTAAATTCCATTCATTTAATAAGTTTTTGAAACTATGACTTTGCTCACAATGTACCAATACATGGATTTTCAGACATTTCCTTTAGGTTTCTAAGGTGGTTGCTTGTTGTCTGCAATAGAACTTATTCCTGAAAATATCTTGAAGTATCATCTGAAGGTTAAGCCCAGCTGACTAGTTTATAGAACTTGTTATGTTATAGAATGTATTTTTTTTGGTGCAAGTAAAGCCATAATCGTATTCTTATTTTATTATACGAAGTAATTGACATATTGGAATTTAAAAATAACTGAAACAAAACATAACTTGAAAATTTAAAACATTCCTTTGTTTTGCTCTGTCACTTTTATTGAAAAATGGAATTATTCTTTATGTAAAAATGCAGTAAAACTAAGCTTTTAGCTTAGCATTTGGTGGAACATCTACCCAGTAAGCTTTGCTTATGTTGCAGACAGCTACCCTGAGGAGTGATTTGAATTTAAATGTGATTCCCTTATTAGTTTCTGCTAACTGCAAATATCCCAGTCTCTTAATTAAGTGGCTGAGTAATGTATGAATGCTCACTTCTGCTTGTCATGCAGAACAAAGTGATGTATTTAGATTCCATGCACAATATGAAATTTAATGACACAGGCAACAGTAATTTAAAAAACCTTTTGTTTTTTATTATCCTTGGTTTTGCTTAGACAATCTCCTTGTAAGTGTTTGCCTGCTGCAATGTTACAAAAGTTTGTCCAAACACTGCTGTTAGCTAATGGATTTTTAGATTAAAAGGTAATGTGTTACAAATGCATGGTTAACAAATGCATAATATACTGTTTATATCTTTTTCTCCTTATTTTAGAAATAATGTTCAGAAACCAAAACAGACCTTGATGAAACGTTCTTTCTTGGTTTGGCACAGAATCTAGTGTTAGATTCAGTCAGATTCTGAATGGACTAAATAGTGCACTGTAAGACGTTTTACAAAAGGGAAGATAAAACAAATCAAGCTTTTCTTCTAGTGTTGGTGGTTCCTACTAGCTCCAGTCACTTTCTGTAGTTCTCCTGATCTCTTTATAGATTTTGTAGCTTATAGTCAGTCATCAAACCTCTCTGCTTCTTCTCTGGTGTTCAGTAGTTTGTATGTTTATTTTTTCCCAGAGTTATCTTTGCCTTGATATTTTCTCCTGCTCAAAGAATCCTCTGCAGACTCATAATCTGAATGTATGTGTGTGATTTTGTAAAAACCAGAGTAGCACATATGTACGGTAATTTGGACAGCTGTTTGAGTTGTCAGATTTTCATGTTATTGTCATGTATAACTAAAGGAACTAATGTTCATTTAGTTATATATGACAATAACATGAAAATGCTCTTGCAGTTCAAGCTCTAGAACTTGGCTATCCCTTTAATTAGAGCTCTAACCATCTCTCGTCTTCAAATTCTCATTTAAATTGCCTCAGTACTTTTCTCAACAAATCTTTAGCTGTATTCTTGGCAAATTGTTGTTCCTAAATGGTATAGGTTTTTAAACTGCCTGTGTCCCCAGGCAGTCTCCAGTAGCCAAATGTTTGCCAAAAAATCTTATCTAAATACTGTAATTTAGATGTGTAGAGGTAGATTTAAATACTTGTAATTTCTTTTCTTTTTAAGGACTAGTCGTTGATACTGTTATTTATATTACAGGACTCTCTACCAGTCCTGCCTGGTAGACTGACTAGGCTCAGGGAAGTATGTGTTAGAAGTTAAATTTAGATTTCTATCTGCCTTAGGCAGTAACACCTACTTGGACGGTAATCTTCAAGCTCCTCTCCTTACAGCTCTAAAGCTCATATCCCTTTTTAAGATAAGGGTCAAAATTTACAGAAAAAAACTGATGGAAAATATGATTTATCTCATTTGTCTTTAACCATTTTATAAATTAGACATGCATTCTAAGCTAGTCATATGAACATTTCTTAAGCCAAAGGGAAGAAAAGAGATGTTCCAAAACATGATTCAGTTCAGCAGATTTGACATATATTTTAGGACGGCAGGAATTGCCCTCTGGAAGTACCTACCTCTACGGGCCACAGAGACAGCATGCTTAATGAACTGAAACTAAATACTTTTCATATGAAACTACTTTGGTATCACATGTTTATCATTATTTCTACCAAGTATTTGAAGATGGTAAAAAATAGATGAAAGGTATCTTAATCTTTCCTGATGAATTGAGGTCCAACAGGAGATACGTAACTAAGGTAGAAATTATATGTAGAACACTGTCACTAGACTGCATCCTGTCAGTTAGAAAGAAAATTGACTGCTTTAGAGACATTGTACTATGACATAGCTGTTCTAAATTCTTGTCCACATAAACAGCCTTTGGCCTTTGGCCACTGACAACTCCTTACAAGAACATAGAAGAACAATTTTCTTTCACCATATTTTCTAAAAATAGGCTAAGAATGTCTAAATAGACCAGTTAAATAAAGTGGAAGAACAGAGATTGCATTTTTGGTATACAAACAGCTACAAAAGGTGATTCAAAACTGATAACTAAAGACTGTTAGTTACATTTGTAAAACAGGTTCATCAGAAGTGAAGTGTTTGAGGGTTTGGATTTTTTTCCTTTTGACATTTAGAACTTTTCATATTATTCAGCCTGCTCTAAACCTTGACATAATTTTGGATAATGTTATAAATCATGATTTATTTGCTTCTTTCCAGAAAAACAACCATTAAATATTCATCCCACATATTTTCTTTGCCTTTGTTTCCAGCACAAATTGCTCATCATTATGAAAAAAAAAAAAAGCAAAAATATGAAGACTATGTTGCTGTAAAATTCCATCTAGTGAGAATTTGTTACATAATTTATCCCAGATCTATTTACATAAAGAATATTAGTTCTTGCGTATCTCATCTGTCATTATGAACTACACCCATATTACGGAGATTGTAGGATGACTTGCTACAAATACTTATCCCCATAGTCTACTGTTTAATAATAGAACCAAGGAAAAGTATTTCAACTCTCCTGCCCTTCCTTGCAGAAAGGAATTAAGGCAAGTGACACAAATTAGTTTTCAAGCTAAGACAAAATTAAATCTGCAGAAAGTAAGGGCTTGTTTGGATCAGAAAGCATGAATCACTGTTTGATTGCACAGTCTATACAGAACTTGATTTCTTCAAACATTTATATTCTTTCTGCAGTCAAAAGTGGTGGACTTCTGTAATTGACCATGAAATTCCTAACTCAGTCAACTCAGCAGAAGAATTACAAAGAGCCAGGCCTCAGAGGCTGCCTGACAGCACTCCTTATAGATACATATATATAGATATATAGAGATATATATTTAATTGGTCTTTTTCATTAGATTTGTTTGACTATGGCTAACTTGCATTGTGGTACCTTAAAGTATTAGAATCACAGCTAGTGTGGATCAAAATGTTGAAAAGAACCTCGTTTCACCGAAAAAGGAGCACACAATTCTGGCATATCTGTAGATTCTTCCATCTTTTTCTGATATTCTGAACTGTTCTCCAGCTTAATCACAGCATCACTATAGACAGAATATTTTATTGCTCTTACATTTTTCTCTACAATATCTAATCTTGGCAGTTTTTCAGTTACTGCTCTTTGAGTCACAGTATATTCTAATGTGGTACAATGAACAGTTGCATAGAGCTAACTGACCCCAAATGAGCTATTTCAAGTATTAAACCAGTAAAGGCATGATAGCCATGTGTCCCAGAGGAATTCATTTGTTCTGTTGGGAAGCGCTGCCATGAGATAAAGGAGTATGCTAATAAGACTGCCCTTTATTTGGTAGCTAATGAGCATTGAATGCTAACTGGAATACCTCTGCATTGGAACTCACTGTGGCTCTAAGTAAATCTCTTTATTTTGACTGCTTGGGAAGTGATGATCAGAGAGAAAAACACTTAAGAATATCAGTTATTTATCTACACAGTCAACTGTTAGGTACTGCAGGTGCTTTGAAGGTTTGTGCTTCTGAAATTACTTTGACTTGTTATGCCTTTGAATTAAGGAGTTGACTCAGAATGTCAGCTGTATCACTGGACATCAATTCATCCTTTTCATTCATCCTACATACTACTGGCAATTTCAACTGTTTTCTTACATTCCTCTTCCAAATCTAAGGGTCTTTCTGGTTAACTAGAAGATATAAATACCACGTAAATCCTTTTTTCCATTACTCAATATGCAATATTTTGTTTTGTGTAAAGAATGACATAACTAATCATACAGGAGTGGCACTGGGAATGGCATAACTACAGAGAGAAACAAGACACCACTTGTATCATTGTGGTACTTATTAACTAGTCCCTGCAACCTAAACGATGCCAAAATCAGCCGCTATTATGCTTGTCTTGGGATACACAAAGGCTCTGCTACCCACCTTTCTTTTCCCTTTTCTCCAAATATGCCTACTAATTTAGACTGTAGGGAGGGACTTAAGGGTGGTACTCTCCCAGGAGAAGAATATATTCACCAGTGTGAAAAGACTGGAAGGCTGATGACTCAGAAGGCATGTACACCTGCCACCTCACGCTACGAGCTGGGTATTTTTTCTTTGTCCTTACACAGATGACTCATCTGTGATAACTCCCCTCTGGGAGACATCAGGACAATTCACTCACACGGTCTGAAGATATTCACATCTGCTGATGGCCATAATGGATCCACCTGTGTTTAGAAGGTGTAAAAGACTCTTGAAATATCCTGTGATCCAGTATTAATCATCCAGTGAAGAACTCCCTGCCTCAGGGGAGATACTGGGGGCATTCCCACCTACCCTGAGCCCAATAAAAGACCACACTCAAACTCTACTTGGTAGGTCGAGGGTCTCCTTCTCTCACTCCATGGGACTTCTACCACCCAGGCCTCTACCACAATCTCAGCGGACCAGGAGTACAACCACCATCGGAGTTGCAGAGACCAGCTCTCATCGCTGGATCCGGTGGGTGTCTTGTGGGTCCTTCCAGTCACAGCCTTGGTCCAACTGCCTGTGTGTGAGATCCTGGATCTGAATCTCACTGAATTATTGATATGGGTTGGAACCAACTCACTGAGCGTGCGTGTGCATGTGGGGAAGGGCTGGGCCTAGACCTGCAGGTCCATGGTACGGCCTGCACACAGGGCCTGTGCTGAGGGCACAGGGCAGAGCCGGAAGGTAAGGCCTGTGCCCATGCAGAGCACTGGCAGAGCTCAAGGCCCTGCAGCCGGGCTGTCAGTCAAGGCAGACCTGCCTGGCAGCCCGACCACACCACACCCCTGCAGCCTGTGACTGCCTACAGCACGACTCACTCTGGCCTGGGAGAGTCTGGCCAGATGTCTGACCAGACATCCTGCCTGGGAGGGAAAACTGAACTCTATAAATACACAAGACTCCATGACATCTTCTCTCTTCTCCCTCTCCAGCCGGCACCATGCGAATCATTGAATCTTATTGGTTACTGTTCTCTCTCCTTTCTATCTCTCTTTTCTTTATTCCTTTAAATCTGTTTTTTTTCTTTTACTCTTTTCCTTCTCTTGTGGGTAGCTTAAAACCAATGAAATATGTTTCACTAAAGCTGGTATATGGATTGTTTTAGTGGGTATTTCCTGTGGAATGGGTCTTTGTGCTGAATGTTTTAGTGAAATGCTTTTTTCTTTGTTGTATTTTACTCCTGTAAAAACCTTTTACCAAAATATCTTATTTTTCTCACTAAATTAAAAAGAATTTCTCTTAGAGAATAGTGTGTGACTCTTTCTCCGGATGCTAATTAGAGGTTATAATGAACAAAAAGGCTTTTAAAGTCTTAAATAAAAACGTAACTGCTCTGGGCAGTTTATGGCTTAATCTGGAGCGTAACACCGTGCCAGCACTGCAGCCTCACTCCAGCACTGACCCTCCAAACTATTCCTGCCGGGTTTTACCGGATGGGGGGAGGCCAGCCGCCATCCAGTTTTGGCCTGGTGGGCAGGAGCTTGGGGATTTTTCTGGTTAGCTCAACCCAGCTTCATCAGTGCTGTTTAGCATTCTTTTGATAAAGAGTTATTTTTTCACTTACATCCAGGTGTATTTGATCTCTCTCTCTCTCTTTCTCTCTCTCTTTATTGAAAAGAACCAGGGGTATTGAATTGGAGGAAGGAGTTTTCCATCCAAGGTCTCTGCCCCTCCAAATTGTCTCAAACTGAGACAACTTGACTGTCACTAGTCAAGCCGGATACATCAAATATAACTTAAAAATGTCAGTACATGACTATCATAAGCATATTTCCTTATGCAGACATGTAGAAGGCTCAAAAAGTCTAATGTGTGGAGAATTAATAAATACAAATAATGGTAAAAAGTCTTTCACTGGTAAGGGAGCCAGTTCTAGTGTGATATAAGTACTGTCGTGACAATATATCTGTTCTATAATGTGATAGATATTTACTTTGAGAACATGCAGCTGTTCTTTTAAGTTTATATAGTCTTGATATACAGAAAATTAGTGGCTATTAATACATTTTTGTACCAATAAATATATTTTGCTGTATATTTTATAAATTACATGCTTCAAAATAATGTATCTACATAGTTTCTAGGAAAAATACTCAGACGCGTATTGTTAGATAGCAGCTCATCTAGGCACAAATAAGTAGATGTGGCCCCAAGACATATATTCTGCCTGTAAACAGGTCTGAATATCCATCTAAGTAAATCTGCAGCAAGGAATATCTTTATCTGAGCTAGGATTGTTAACTAAGTACGTCAACATGTCTGCAGTCCCAACTGGAACTGCAATGTATACGTATTTCGTGTTGGTACAGGCAAACATGTTTAATAAACTTGTGGAATTTTTCCCACAACTCACTTCTAGCTGAAATTTATTTTCTAACACTGAAGTATTTAATTTCAAATGTGTCCAGTAGTTTTATTTTAATAGTAGATATCATTGAATGTACATGAAAATTCTGCAAGATCTCTTCCAGTCCCCTCTTATGTGATTCTGTGAAATGTGTCAAAAATTTACACTTCTATTTGTTTGTTTGGATTTTTACACATGAAATGGAAAATCCAGGGGAGGACACTTCAGTAAGACATCTTGAATCTGGTGTTTGATACTTTTGTGTGAGAATTAACATTTGTTTCATAATTCCTTACTGAGCTATGGTGGATGCTCTTAGCAATCCAACCATAGAATGAATAGGCAAATATACATTCATTAATGTTTTCGGGTGGTATATGATATATCTGCTTATATGTTTAAAAACTGATGCTAAAAACTGATGCTAAAGGTGTGGTTTGGATAAAAATTGTAATTAAAAGAATATAACATAAAAATAAAGGAACAAAGTGCTGCGTTCTGTTTTTCAAATCATATGCTTTTCTTTACATGTTCTTTGTGCAACAGAGACCCTATGAACTGAAGTTTTCTTCCTTTAGGTAAAAAAACCAACCAACCAAACAAAAAACAAACCCAAGCACAACATTAATCCTTAACTTGCAATTCTCTTGTAAGAAAAGTTATCTGAGTAACAGTATTATCCTGTATCCCACTTTGAGTCTTGGGATTTCCTAATTGAGGTATTAAAACAGAAAATGGAACTATTAATAAGAATGAAAAATGTTGCTTTTTCTCCTCTTTACAGGAGTTTTTTCCTAGATATCTGGGAGATCTATTTGCAGAGTATTTATGTTGCGTATTTTTACATATTTTATGTATATTTTATGTATGTTTTGTGTGTATGTGCTAGTGTGTTATAATTAGCACATTAACCAAAGGCCAATCCAATGCAAAACCAGAGGTTGTTATTTTCAATATATTAGACTTAGAAAACAAATTTGTTTTGTGCCAGTAAGTTTGTTTCCTTCTACTGAACTTAGTAGGGACAGAAAACACTGCAGATGCCACTGAGAAACTATTCTAAAGAAGAGCTTAAAAATATATGTGTATGTATCTACATATACAGTTAAGCTAGTCTGCTCAATCAGCATGGTCCAGGACAGATGTAAAGTCATGATTAAAATTCTACAGTACAGCATCATTTGCTGAAAGAATTATAAAATAATTGTTTATATCATCACTCCTGTTCTTTGTTTCCTGTTTGTTCTTTTTGCTTCACTTAAGAATTACTCACAATCACTAATGCCATTGCAAATGGAAATCCAGCGATAGAGGTATAAAAATATTCTGGTTTTATTATATTTTAGAAGAATATGTAAGTTTCAAATCCATTCTCTAGTAAATAAAACAGATAAGCTGAAGCCAGATATGGAATTGATTCAGCTTCTGCAGTTATGTGCATAAAACCATAGAAACACTTATGTAGATGTTTCCCTTTACTCACATTAGGACGCCCACATTACCTTGAATAAAATGACACTTTTTTTTGTGAAGTGAAAATAAACATGTAGTTTTATTGTTGCTCTCCTGAAAATGTTAAGTGCTCTTTTTGTAGTCCAGATACACTAATTGTATACTTCAATCATTAAAGAGCTTGTGTATATACAGATGGGCACATGTATACCCACCCCTCACTGCCCTCCACCTGTATTCTGTGGAAAGGATTCTTAGTCAATAAAGACCATGGTAAATATGGACAAGTGTGTGTTGAATGCTTTTTTCTGAAAAAGCACTTGGATTTTGTGAAGTCTATCAAGTGTTTTAATCCAAAATCAACTATCCATTGTGTTTAAAACTGGTTTTATTTAATATGTTAGCTGACATTGGGGACAAATAAATACATTTTTCACCTTCTTCAAGAGGTATAACAAGAACCCAATATGTGGTTGCTCACAGGAAAGGACTTTATTTGGGAGTGGACAAAACAACGTATTTCCAAATAATTCAAAGACTTTGACCTCAGCTGAGATCAAGATTATAATAAAGAGTTTTGTTTGTGTCTTAAATGGCTATATGGACTTAGGTCACTCACCTGAACTTTGGATCTCTACTGCCTTTTGAGAACACAATTACACTATGTATGTTGCTATCAAGAAGGACAGGAATTTCACCTAACGTTGTGGTTACCTGAATGCAGCATAGGAACCATTTGATTAAGCAGATTGCTTAATCAAATGTCTGATTGCTAGAACATTTGATACATATGTAAGGAAAACCTAAGAGAACACAATAACACAGACTTAAGAAATATCCACACTGATACAGAGGTATTCTTCATGTTGCATGACCACCTGCTCCAGGGACTTTTGTCTTAATTTATTTGGGCTACTCATTAACACCATCTACCGCTGAAACTGAATCAGGAGGTGTAGTATCCCATTCTTTATGAGTGCCTGGAATCATCATTATTAAAGTAATTTCAGATAGGAATCTGCAAGCTGGACTTGAAATGTAGGAGAATTAAAGGGACAGTGCTGTCCCTTTACTGGCACCAGTATCAGGGTTAACTATTGCCCCCTCAGCGCCAAGACATTATTACCTAGCCTTTACCTCACTGTGGTAAGCTAAATATCTGTTGAACTCCCAAATTATGTCAGAGAACATAAAATTGGGAGCTTAAATGTAGTTAAGAGAAGTAAGGATACATTCAAAACAATTTTTAAAACAGTTAGTTAGCTACCATTGTTCAGACAGTGGTTTCTATGGTCTTCTTAATCACACCAACACAAGAAGAAATTTCACAAAACTGTCTTATTTTCATGTCTTCTTTTACATATATGGTAAAGTTTATTGGAGGAGAACAAAGCCAACAAATACCTCAGTTACAAGTGAGAAAAGGAGCTGAACAATAATATTGATGATAAAGTGATAGCTATCCAGACTTTCTGAAGTAGCACCTGGTACAGAAGAGAATAAAAGTATTCTAGATTCATAAACAAGAGGTGAATGCGAGGTGTTCTTTTATGGAGCAAGACACGTACATTTCAGAGTTTAGCATGTGTTTCTACAGAGTTGTTGCTATTAAATAAAAATAGATATTATGTAAGTTAGTATTTGGGTTTCACCACAGCAACTGTTTTTAAAAAGAAGATAACACATCAACTAGCTCATATTAATCTGTAATGATAAATGATCCAGTGGCCAATTTAAGATGTTGATTACATTGGTCCCTTAGGGGACTCTAAATGTTGTAAATATTTATTTTCGTAATGACATATGCTTTGGAAAAAAGATAATAATAAAAGTTGTGTCTCAAATTCTCATCTATTATCAAGTCAGCTGTTGCCTTTTACCTTATGTTGCATCATTTTTAAAATGCATATCCAAGTCTACCACGAAGTCAAATATTGATGGATTACATTTGATATACCACATGAAACAGTGGTAAACCTCTTTTAACTAAGTGGCTGTGCTCCAGTATTATTCCAGACTAAAATTAACTTAAAAATGGTAAACTTAAAAATGCCAATTTGTGTTAAGCTGAGCTGTAGTTGCTTTTTATAGCTTTTAAGGCAGAAAAATCTAACTACTTTTAGAACTACTCCTTCAGTTTATACTAATAGAGTCATGACACTCTCATACACATGGAGTTTCCTTTCTATAGAGAATAATTAGAAAATGTTAAATTTATGAGTCATCTGTGAATATATATCAAAACACACTTCTGAAAAAAAGAAGAAATAAGCAACTTCAATGAAGAAAGTAATGCTAGTAAATCCTCCACAATGGATGTTAGTCTTGGTGTATAATAAAAAAAAATTGTTATTGCAGTAAGAATTTTAATAGCAAAATATATTAATTTTGAATGCTAAAAAGCTGAAGCTGCTGGTCACAAGAAACATGCAGAAACAACTTGAAATAGAGGTATGTACATGTAAAATTAAAATGACAGAATAAGTTATCTCAAAGAGCTTAGTCATTGTGATTTATGTGATAGTGTAGTTATATTTTAATATGTATATATGTCTGTGTACATGCACATATTTTTGTGTATGTACACGTCTAAATATGTGTACACTAAGTCTTTAACTTCAATTTCACATAAAATCTGTGTATTCTCTCAGAGTGAACACAATAGACAAGCTTCTCATGAACCTTCTAATTTTAGATTATTAGAAAAAATATAAATTCAAAGTTTTTATAGAGGTTGCTTGGTGCTTTTTTTTTCTTACTATCTAAGGTTCAACCTTAGGTTGCTGATTTAAGTAAGTGACATTATCTGGGGAATCTACTTAAATTAGACACTGAAGTAAAGTTAACAAAAATATATTTTGAATTCAGGCTTCTACCTAGGATGTCTCTAAGACAAACGTAATGTTGTAGTTGTCAATGCAACCTGGGACAAAAATTGTACATGAATTGGCAGTAGGTAGAGTAATATCAAAGAGGTACAGCCTACAAAAATACTGGAGTGTCATGCAAAGGAATGAAGTAGCAGGTAAACAATTCCTCCCCTTTATCCCCCCCCAAAAAAAAAAAAACAAAAGTGTCAATAAAGTACGATAAAAGTACAATAAAGTCAATAAAATATGAACAGCTTAAATAAAAAAAATAGATGAACCAGAACATCTTATAATACATATATAGAGAGAACAAATATTACTGGATGAAAATTACCCCCAAATGTAACAATATAGCACTACTCTTCATGTAAGGAAGTATTTTCTCAAGAAATGTTGGTTTGGCTAAGAAATTATTTCTTTGCTCTAGTACTGGCTCAAGTTGACCACAGAGATTGTTAGGGGAATGAAATTAATATCATCCTTTTAATAGGTATTTATAGGTATTTCGTGGGTATTTGTTAGAATTAATGGAGTCAGAAGGTCCACTGATTAAAAAAATGAAGACATTAAGCAACACAAAACCATCAGGGCATAATAAGGTATATTATAAATTTTGAAGGTAGTTACAAAGGTCATGATTAGATAGTGTACAAAATATCTGTACTCTTCCATCAAAGTCACTGATAGTGAAACACTCGGGAAATACTTTCAGAAAATTTAGGGCTAATATAAAACAGAAGGCTTCATCAAAGTTGAGTTTTATTTGGGAATCTAAGTATTAGAGAACTAATAATTCTCCATGGTTACCATGCTCTTCATATGAAATAACAGTATGTCATGTAGTTGTAGTGAGAACTGGTTTTGTTTATTCAATGAAAATTGAAAATTTCTTTTTATGAATACTCTTACTGGACCAAATTGCCCATTTGTAAATGTGCTGCTCTCTCAAATTTCCACACATTACAATCTATTCCCACCTTGCACAGTAACTGGAGGAGTTTGAAGTGAAGCTTCCCCTTCCACAATACCCTCAGTATCAAACCTTAATGACAAGTATAAAATATATTTATATATTTATATATAATGTATTTATATTTTATATATGATATATACTATATATATAATGTATATTTTATATATATATATATATATTAGAGGGAAGTTACAAAGGACATGATTAAATGGTTTACAAAATATCTGAACGCTTCCATTACAGAACAGCATCATCTGCAGCCCAGCTTAGGCTCCTTAGAAAGCCAAGAATGCATGAGGCCAGTGTATCAGATTGAACCACAGACTGGCAATCAGCCTTCTTAGCTAAGAGGGAGGATGAAATATGATTGAATTCCTTCAAGTAAATGGTGAATCTCCCTCAGCTGTCATTCCCAAGAAAAAACTAATTCAGTGCTGTCGTTACCACCAGTATCAAGATGCCTCAAGACAAGAAGTCTTAATACAAAACATTGCAGCATAAAAGTATCTTTGTGAATTTATTCCTGAGTGTGATCATTTGGAAAATGTTATTTTCTCTCACTAGTGGTAAATTCAAAAAAAAGAAAAAGTTTTCATATTAACTTGTTTAAAAGATTTATTTTTTTAGGAAACTGTTCATAAAATATTAACTACTAGAATGATTTTTTTCCAGGAATGTGTTAACTCATAAGTACATGGAGATACCATTGCAAATGTTTTGGAGCAAGTTCTACACCACTTATTCTCAGGAAACTTCTGAGGCAGAGTAGGAAGCTATTTTCTTGTAAATTCTGGTAGAAACTACAGAAAAGAGTAAAAAACTAAACCCCTACCTTTTACCATTAGATGACTAATTAAATAACATATTCAATATATAATACATGTTTTATGAACAAAATCATTAAACAATAATGAAACAGTTATTAGCATATATTAACCTGGCTTTCTGACTAATGAAGACTTTATCATTTAGGAAAGATATGGCTAGTAGAAGGATTGTAATCTAATGTGAGACAAAAGTTTCAATATAAGATTGAAATGAAGCCTTATCTTTAACTATCCATTTGTGTGAACATATTGGACACAGTGTGGGTTTCAGGAATATGTTCCTTAGTTTCTATTTTGTCATATTGTCTTTTTTTTTTCCTTTATAGAATCATTAGAGCTAGTACTAGATGTTCCTCAATAATTAAGCTTCTAAAATTAATGCACAGAATTTGTGACACAAAAGCATTTATATGCACAAAGCATCTCTTAATCCTGGGTCCAATCACAACGATTCTCTCTGATTCCTATTGATACGGCAAAATATGTGGAAAGATGTGAAATTCCATGGATAGTTGGATTCCATGAATCGATCAGATCAGTAGTCGGTCAGATTGAATATTCAAATTAAACATCCTTGTCTAGAATGTTTCTGGATCAAATTAATACATTTTCTGTAGAAAATAAAAATACCAAATATAAATAAGGGTTTACCCTGTAAAAAAAGAATATTATTATTATTTTTATTATTGCTGCTATTATTATTATTATCATAATCATCATCGATATTTGCATTTGTTTCTGTTCATTCATTTCCCAGTAGGTGTCTCTATACTGCAGCTTTACTGAAGAAGAAGGAGGAAGCAAGCTAATTGCATAAAAATGTTTTAAAAAAATGAAAGAAAAAATAGGCAGATTAAACCTTACTATGACATCACACAACACAAAAGGGGGAAAAAGTGCTGCAAAGAGAGTCTTCTTATGAGCTCTTGGGTACACTCTTATACACATATGCAGAAACAAAATGGGCTTATTAACTATTGATTCCAACAGAGAGATGTATTTAAAATAGTGCACTGGAAAAGCAAAGATACAAAAAATAAGTGTGAGTTTTTTGTAGGTTCTGGGAATAATAGTGACCTCTCCAATTTCCATATATAAATATATAACCCAACAGCTACTGGAATTTGAAGTCTCACAAAGAAAGTGTTGAAACCTTTGCTGGGAACATAAATGGGGAGGTTAATGAAGAATGCAGGAGTCTGGAAGAGTGGAGAGGAGAAAAGAATAATTAGCAAAATAAAATTGTGCTTAGAGATAAAGATTCCAGTTTTTCTTTGCTTAGGGCATACCAAAGTAGCTTCATTTCATTTGCAACCAGATGCAAAACAACCTCAAAACATTTTACCACTAAATTGACAATATGCAATCTTTTTAGACAAATAAAACTTATGCTTTGATAGATGCCAGATATATTTCTGAAGTGATTTAAGTTGAACAAAAAAATCTTGACTTACCATATAAAAACACTAATATTCTGTTTAGCATTTGATTTTAATTGCAGATTTTACAAGCCAGAACACTCTGAGATGAATAACTGATGATGCTGAACTGAAACAACTGAAATTCCATGTATGATTCACAACCTAGAATTAAACCTCTGAAAAGTTATATTTTAATGTCTTGCTGTTCACAGAAACAGTGTTTTGAGGTGAGTAAAGGCTGATAGTCCCTAATTTGTCCATTAATCAATAGTTCACTGAGTATTTGTTAAGAGTTCCATGAGCCATAAAAAGGAACAACATTACAAGTTTTATTGATTGTCTCATAAAAAGGATAAAGAAGTGACAGATGACAGGTCCAGTTAGGCCTTTACAGGAAGCAGTTATAGTACTCATGCTACATTACTTACAAGAATTTCTATTTTTGGAACAGGAAGTGATAGGAAAACATACAGCATTTGCATAAAATTTATTTCTCTCTCTCACACACACATACCCACACAAAAAAATCCAGAAATTGATTGTGGTTAAAAAAATAAAAGGGATTAAATAGAATTATATCATCACAGCTGAAATCAGACTCTGATCTTGAATTCTGCTAAAGACTATTGTTTTCTTGTACAACCTCGCGTACAAGACATTTCATGGTATTTATGTTCTTGTCCTTGATGCATTTTATTTATGGACTCTCACTGTTCTTCAATATTATTTATAAGGATTCTCTCAAATTCCAATGTGTACTCAAATGTGAGGTTATTCAATAGTGTTTGGCCAGAAATCATTGTGCTGTTGCTAGGACTTTGCTGCCACATTAATCCTTAAACATTCAACTTAAGAGCAGGGAGTGGAACATGGGAAGTTAATGAGTCAGATAAGACCTTTACCTCATAGTGCTGTCAAAATCCAAAAGTTTAAAAGTCAGGCTGGGGAAACAACATTCTGCAACAAGAAGGAAGCTATTACTGAGAAGAAGTTTAAGGGATTCAGCCTGAAGCAGTCATACAGACTTCAGATACTTCCAACTAATTTTCTTTTCAGTATTTCCTTTATAAACACTGTGCCTTCAAAGTCTCTACAAAGTTACATCTCTCTTTGTCATTTCATTCCTCATTTGCATTTTTTACAGGCTCCCATCTCACTAAGGAATACTGCCTTTTACACTGTTGGTTGTTCACATTTAGATAGCATGAAAAATATACATGAAAAGTAGTTAGACCTGTAAAGAAGAGTTTACATATGTTTAGTTTGTTGATTATGCAGTGAGAATTCTTTACTTCCTTCAAAATTCTTAAAAGAAAGGGAAGAAAGACTGAGCTTATTTCACTTCAGTTAGGGAAAAGACCTCACCAACACTTCCTCCTCTAAAAACAGTTGCTTCTTTAGTGTAAGAATTAAGTTATTTAAGTTACTTAATTCAAAGAAGGAATAAAAAGGAGCAAATCCCCCTTCTCTGTATAACACTTCTTGAGACATTGAACACTGTCAGTGGCAAGAAGGCAAAGATAACCAGTTCTTACAAATAATAGTGGCCTATAGGGAGTAATGGTGAAGCTGAATATGTTTCCCATCAAGGGTGGGAAACATTAAAAGGGTTATGACTTAATATATTGCAGTGGACTTTTTTGTTTGTTTATTTTCTAAAACTATTGATAGGTTTGATGTACTTTAAATATTTAAATAAATATTTACTTGCTTATTGCTTAGCTGGACAGGAGGTTTAAATGCTTTAGAGTCAAGTATGATTACAATTTTAGTCTTTTGCATAATTACTTAATCCAACCATATTATATTGTTCTTGGTCAATTTCCTTGTAAAAAATATTTCCAGACTTGGGTAGGGGGGATGGTTTAAAATTGAATTGCTTATTTAATTAGATAAGTACAGGGGTTTTTTTCCTTCAAAGGTGCCTGTGGTAACCGGTGTTCATTTAATAAAACTAGTTTTTACTCATTAATGCAACAGGGATATTTCAAGATAAGTCAAAGAAAAGCTGGGAAAAACAATGCTGTTAACTCAGTTGCACAGTAGATTATATGCTACTGAGCATACTTTCCAAATGGTGACTTATTTTGTTGAACTATCATCTGATAGTTTTACTTTTGCTGTGTACTAAATAGAAGGTGTAGGGTTTCTATCTTCAGTTACAGCAATACCATCACAAGCCAGCACTCAGGAGTGGGCATGCCAAGTTCATGCTTGAGTTAAATATGTGCTGAAGTGCTCTTCTGAATCAGAGCCATAATTGCAGCAATTTATTTAGATCATAATGCGGTTACTTAAAGAAAAACAAATTCCAGAATGAATGACATTTAAAAAGGCAAGATTTCTGTCTTGGAATCATGTTTCTATGATAGGGTTTACTTCTGCTCTGTTTTACCTTCTGACATAAGGAAGTATATATAAGAGTATATGACACAATGATATTAGGTTATAAACTCTATGAAAATGGCAGTGATTTTGCTGTCATTGTTGCATATCCTTCTTAAACTGTCCCATGCTACTACTAAGTCAAGATACCACAGTCTTCGGAAGTGTGACCTGGATGTTAGCCAGTGAGCAGTTTGGTTAACACCATTCTGAATCTAATAAAGTTTTCAAATATATAATCTATAAGAGTACATGAATCCAGCCAGTGGTACCGAGTATCATGACTCCATAAATGGCATAAAGAGGGGAAGTAGGATGGACGGACTGACTAGCAGTGTTGGCAACCACAATGGATCTTCCCTCTAGGATGCTTTCTCATTAATATTTGTTCGCTTTTGCCTTCATTACTGCATCAGTGATTCAACTGCTGGACATCCGTTTGCCAGAACACATCATCTTGTTCTGTCCTGCCAATGAATAAGCAGGTGGCAGAGATGACACAATGCCAATTTTGAGTGCATACTAAGGAGCAGGCTAGGGGCAACATGACCTACATGTTTTGCATAACACCAGTTCATTAACAAAGCTAACACACCTAATCAGGCACTTTTCAGAACAGTTTATCAATCTCAATGATCTGCCCTGGCTGACAAAAATCCTGCATCAAGTATCATCTAAGTGGCAATGCATTTGAACTGGTTAGAAATTCAAGGGGAAATGAAGCAGATCAAGAGAGAAGAACAAATTTTTGTCATTGCATCATTTGTCAGCCAGAATGCTTAGTAACTGTGTTTATGAGGAGGATTGTTTCTGTTGTTGGTAGGAATATTTGTTTTCAATAAAACAAAGACGAACTCTGAAAACAGAGTTGGATGTAGAACTGTAGGGCACATGAACTAATGGAGTTTGCACTTGATATGAGACTTCCCATAATGCATATAATACTTTGATACCAGCGTATTACATGAATATCAATGGACTATTTTAACAGTACTTGTATGCTTTGTAGCTGGACCACCTCATATATTTATAACAACAAACCTTTTTAACCTTGGTAAAGGACAAGACAATGTGTGTTGCACATACATGGAATGGAAAATTACAAATCAGACAGATGACTATCAGGGATAACTATAGTTATAAGTGAAATTTCCTATAACCAGAATATTTCTTGATATTTATCTTCCTTTAGGTCCTTTTGAAATTCAGTTAGAATTCGATGTTTATCTGTTTTAAGGGTATTTTGAAAAATGTGTAAATTATTGTATGAATTAATACACAAGCAGTGCATTTTAATGTTGAATCCTCTTGTTCAATCTGTTTATTCACAGACAGACTGGTAAAACTGAACTACTGTGAAAATTTTTAAAGCAGGCAGATTAATGAAAGATTGTGGTAACCCCCTTCCCCCTTCTCCTGCCCCCCAGATATATTTTGACCGCACATGGGAGACAAGCACAACACTTGGCCACTGCATGTTACAGCAGCAAACTGAGGAAGAGAAAGTTGAATGTGAATGTTTGTAAGACAGGAAATATGAAGAGAGGGTCAGACTGGAGAGAAGTTTATCTTAAGTACCAGATCTTTGAAAAACAACACTTTGAAGTGTTTTCTCTAAACCTTTCAAAGGGATAGAGACTGAAAAATGAGCAAGAGCTAACTGGAGGATAAGTACTGGGAGGATAAGCCATCTGGAAGATAAACCTCTTTCTTTGTAGCAACTGTGTGTGAGCCCTTTAAAATCTGGCTGATTAGATAGGAGGCACAACAGTTGAAGTGTTAAACACAGAGCATATACTACTGTCCAGCTCCACTCCTGTGTGCTCATAATATGAAATGATGGCTCCTCAAAACAAGTGGAATTACTAAAAATAAAAAAAGAGAGAAAGAATAGTCTGAGTGCTTTTTAAATTATAACAACAGGGATCAGTTTATCAACTACTGAAATGCAGCCATTGTTATAGTGAAACCCAGTAACTCTTCTGTTACACAAAGCCAAATGAAACTGCAGGGGATGTCAGTCAAAGGCAATGCAGTTCCTTATGGGACTGGGACAAACAGCCATGAAAATCTAATGACCTTCTCATAAATAACTGAACTGCAAAGCCATCATCAGTATTCTTTAAAAACAACTTTTTTTCGTACTAGAAATAAAGAATAGAAGTATAAAACAAAAAACAATTGGAAAGTTTCCAAATCTAAATTTAAGCACGTATTAAGAGCTAAAGTATGACAACTGATTTCGTAGACATAATTTATTTAACCATCTTCCAAACTGTCTATTCGCATTTTATGTCCTGAAAAGGCAAATTAAAAATAGACCCAAAATCTAACCCATTTTCATCCACATCTGAGAAGTAATTGACACAATCTTTAAGCAGAAAATGTAGACTTTCTGCCTATGCTTTAGTGCACATAAATTTCTTTAGCTGCTGTCTGTGTTTCAACACCCAGTCACAGTTCAAGAAGCATTTGGACAACACTCTCAGGCACATGGTGTGATTCTTGGGGTGTCCTGGTCAGGGCCAGGAGCTGGACTTTGTTGATCCTTGTGGGTCCTGTCTAACCCAGGATATTCTATGATTCTGTGATTTCTCTCAAATGTTAGTGAGAAAATTTCACAGAAATATTTCAAACCATTAGTTTCAGAATGAGGAATATTGGTTAAATATGTGAATGATATAAAAAGGCTGCCAGGCAGGCAAGGTGTATCTCAGCTGTTGTTTCAAAGGGATCTTTTATTCTACAAAACACTTTTAAATTCTCATTCATGTACAATATATTTGGGTTGAAATACCTCAGTGTTGGCAAGAATTTTTCCTGTTAACTTTTGAGTTCATCCATACTTTTTCTCACCCTGTTTTTATTGCATTTATGAGATTTCCATGCATCATTAAAATTCCATTTAGACTAGTGAGATATTATAACATATTAAACATTTTTTTCTCTTTTAGTATTTCAAAACATTGTCATAATTTTGAGCACTCGATTTTGAAGAATTTTTTTTCCCGGTCTCAGTAGTTTCTATAATATCAGCAATATTTTTATTTCTATTTCTTTATACTTTAGATGCTATAAGTGATGATAGAAAGAAAAAGCAGATATATTTGATGCTGGTCTTCATGTTCTTTTGAGAGAGAGAACATGAATGAGAGAACATTAACTCTCAAGATTTCATATGACAGAAAGTTATTCCAAAATGTGAACCTACTCCATCAGACACATTGGTCTATAAAACTAAAGGTCTACCAAATATCTCTGGTGTTTTAATTGCCTTTAAAATTTATTCTTACTAATAAGTTTTATACCATACTAGAGTAGTATGATTCCTGTAGAGATTTAGAAATCTATGAAAAATTTCAGGATTTTTCCATGTTTCCAACCATTGCCATATATCTCTTTTCACATGGTGCTTTCACAATATGAGGCACATTTGCTCTGCAGTGTTTTCTCTGCTTTCTTATTCTTTGCTTTTCCCCACTTTTTATTTTTCTTAGTATTTTTTCTAGTGCTCTTCTTTGGCTAGCTTCCTGGTCTTTGGCTTGAAGCACTGAAGCTTCAATTCCCTTGCGCATCTCATTTTTCTTCCTTTCTAGTCTTTGCCTCTGTCTCATAGATACTCAGTTCATCTTGAGCTTCCCTTCTTGGATTTATTTTCATTTTGGCAAAGTTAAGACTGTGGCTGTTCTTGATATGACTGTTCAGTGTGCTTTTGCATTTGTTTGAATATAATCTATTTGATTTTCTTATTCACCATCTGGTGAGTTTGTGTTTGTTAGGTAACATGAAGTTGGAAAGAACTAGGCTGTTCACTAAACACAAATCAATGAGTTTCTCATCATTTTGATGAAGATTTCTTTCCAATGCTTTCCCACTGTTCTCTTCAATTCTTCATTGTAGCATCCTAAACAGACATTTACAGGAGGTAAGTCATGTTTTGATTTATTTCAAACAAGCAATGGAGGATTTGTTCTTTCTGATTATATTTCTTTGTAAGGGAACAGTATGACTCAATTGACATCCTTCAGAAGCTGTTGTTGAGTTTAGTATATGTATCTTATTGGATTAATAAAACTGATTAAATTCTAGCTGAATGGCACTGGGTATGCCATTGTCTTGAAGATCTTTTAGTTGCAGAAGCATATATAGACAAAATGAAGGCACCTGAAATCCGAATTTTTAACTATCATTGTTCTTTGCCCTTACCTATTGATAACATCAATATTTTGAGGAATTTACTCTTCTGGAGTTTTGTTGGATGTTGTGGGTTTGTTTTGTTGGGTTTTTTCCTTGTTTGTTTGGTTGATTGGTAGATTGGTTTGGGTTTGGTCTGGTTTTATCTGGTTTGGTTTGTTTCTAGAGCATTAGTACAGGGCAAGGAATGATTCAGTTCTTGTGAGTGGCCATACTGATAGAATAGTAATTTAATCTCTGATGCATAACTAGTAAAATTTTTATAAGTATTCATATTTACATGCTTTTGCATTTATCCAAACTTAGGAAAGCAGTTATACAAGGTAATCACAGCAGCAGAGCAATTGTTTTGTAACATTGTTGTACATTGTGGTAACATGGTTACATATTTAAAATATTTTCAAGTAAGGTTTAAAAACACTGCTCATTCAAATGAAAATAAAATTTTATACTACTTGGATGTACAACTCATTTCCATTTCAGAAGAAGACATTTGAAAGTCCACTGGCATTTTTTTCATAATAAGGTAATAGTTTTCTCACAACTGTCACTGTTTTCAACTTCAGATGAACGTCAGTGAGATTTTGGGAAAGAAATTTCCTGTTGAATTCTAATGGATATGGTTTGAGACTGCTATGTACTTCCCTCATGAGGGTGTACTTAATGCAGAGGCTTTGTCTTTCCTGGCTCTGCCTTATTGTGGCAGAGCCTCTTCAGTTAAAGAGTGGTGCCCCCAGAAATGCCTGCAAAGCAAGTTCCACTGTGGTAAGTGCTACAACAAAGCTTTGCAAATTTCTTGAAAACTGTGTCTGAATCTTAGCAAAAGTCAAAGTCATTACCCATTGTGTCCATGAAGACACAGAAAACCACTTCAAGTTATGATGACCTCTAGTTCAAGTACATTAAGCATTAGAGAGAGGAGATAAGTGGAGTTTTCTACCCTTTGCCACAAGATGCTCATTTTGTGCTTCTTCTATTTTAAGACTTGTTAAATTAGGGAAGAAACCATTCAGCACATATTATTGCACTCTTTTGATTGAATTCATTAAGACAAGTTGCTAGTAGGAGTAAATAACCAAATTACAAAACAAAAGAAAGAGAAGACATAAGCTGGTAAGTTGTAAGTGCAACACCATCAGCCACAAGAAGTCAAAGCTAAGGGATGAAAAGATTGCTGAACAAATCCTTCTAATAAACCTTTATTAGAAATTCCATCAGTTACACATTATTAGCTCCACTACGCTGCAGAAACATAGGAAGGATAATATGAACGACATTATTTACAATACAACAAACCACAATACCTCCAGGGTGTATATCATCAAAAAAATTTTATTTTACCACTCATTGCTACATTTCCTGAATGTCAGCATCTTGTTGCCTTACCAGCTGGATTGGTACAAAATATCTTGCTATTAACATAAGTCAGTCATCCTCAGTGTTGTTGACCTGGCTTCACGTGATCTTCATTTCGACTGAAGACTGATCCTTCACAAGTCAAAATGAATAACTTCAACAAGGATGGGATACCACTTTAGGAAAGAAAACTGTGTGAAAAGGTCATAGACTATCTCACAGTGCAAAACGTTACAACATTGCCTTTAAGAGACATAATATCAGTGCTGCATGCAATTAGTAATTTAGTAAACACAGTAGATAACCAAAAGTGTGAACCTTTTTTTCAAAAGTTACTTCCTAATGAATTTGGCCATGCTAATTTTGTGTGAAAGCTCTTCAATTTCCTCAAAATACTACTGAAATAAAATCCTAATTACAACCCTTACAACAAATTCCATCTTACTGGTGTGGCCTCACCTTGAATATTGTGTGCAGTTTTGGGCACCACAATATAAGAAACATTAAGCTCTGAGAGAGTGTCTAAAGGTGGGCAATGAACATGGTGAAGGGCCTTGAGCGGAAACCATATGAGTTTCCTCATATGAGGAAACCATATGAGGTCACTTGGTCTGTTCATCCTGGAGAAGAGGACACTGAGGGGACACCTCACCGCAGTCTGCAACTTCCTCGTGAGGGGAAGAGGAGGGGCAGGCACTCATCTCTCCACTTTCGTGACCAGTGACAAGACCCAAGGCAATGGCCTGAAATTGTGTCAGGGGAGGTTTAGGTTGGGTATTAGAAAAAGTTCTTCACTCACAAAGTGGTTGTGTGCTGGAACAGGCTCCCCAGAGAAGTGGTCAGAGCACCAAGCTTGTCTGAGTTCAAGAAGTTTTTGGATGATACTCTCAGGCACATGTTGTGATTCTTGGGGATGTCCTGCGCAGGGCCAGGAGTTGGACTTGATGATCCTTGCAGGTCCCTTCCAAGTCAACATATTCTGTGACTCTGTGATTCTGTGACAGTGCCAACCATTGCAACCCTAAAAGGGAATTAATGTAATAATTATAGTCATACTAAAGAAAGACTCATATTTCCTTCTAAAAACAATACTATTCCCACAATCACTATAAAGTGAGAATTTCAAGGCTATATATCAAGCATATTTTCAAGTTTTGTTTTTCCAAGCTACTGGTGAAATGATAAACAATACAGAATACTGTGTATGCATCATAGAGCAAAACAGTGATCAGAATGGGAACTCTGTGCTTGAATATTTTTTTCCGTCCTATTATTATCCTTGTCAGACGTTTTTCAGCCTTTCATGGTTGTTAGATGTGTGCTAACATGTTCACACTGTTATGCAGAGAAGCACCTTTTTCTCTTCTATTTACAGGGAAAAAAAATTCTTCCTGAACTATAACAAATGCAAAATGAAAAGAAAAAAACAAGTCAGCTAGAAAAATTTGTTTTAAAGAAAATAGTTCAACTAGCTAAAAATTTAAAAAAGTGAAACAATATTTCATGAAACTGAACAAATTCAGCATACTTATTTTAAATATATATGCATCCTATTTGATCAACTTTGTGAGATGGATATGAATGAACACTAAATTTTAAATATAAAGCTGACCTAAGAAATTTCTGGTAGGCTCTTAAATCAATTCTAAAACCGTGTCTGCAGATGCAAATAGGTATCACTTTCTCCTATTACTCATATAACCTCAAAAGGTTCATCATTTTTCTCTTATTTAGTTCATCCACAAGTATTTGTACAGTCTTACAGTCAATATGTCAAATTAAGAATTATGTTTAGGACTTGTTTGTAACATTTGTGTTTATTATTATTATTATTATTATTTCAACTAATCACGTGGCTTTTTTTCTAGGATAGCTTGACAAAAGTAGCTATTACAGTTAGATGGAACTGGTGATCCTACGAGATCTAAATTTTTCAGGAAGTGAAAGTTACTTATGACAAAGCATGAGATAAGAATTTTAGAATATTTTGAATCTTTTTCACACTAGAGTCCTTGTAAAGCAGACAGAGGAAAAAAAAAAAAACCTGCTATCATTGTGAGAACTTTTTATAGTTTTTTCTTCAGTCACAGATAAGAAGTGTGTATGTATCATAGAGCCAAGTTGTAAAGACTACAGCCAGAGACCTCTCTGAGTCATTTAATTGCCTCTGTGCCAAAGTTCCAAAGAAGGACTTAGGGAATACTGTCTCTTTCCTTTTTAATAATTTAGTTCTATGCCACATATTGTATAAAGAACTTCCCATGAGTGTATAAAATTTACCATCTAAAGTATCTGATTGTGCAATCCTAATTTTTTTCTATTAGCATTAGTGCAGGCAGGTATTGACTTCTGGAATGATTTAAAGTAGTTGACACAAAAAAAATGGGAATAAATACACTGAAGTGTCTGAAGCTTTACACTATTATTATTCAAATAATTAGCTGTAAAACAAAGATCACAAATCCTACAGATGAGACAGAGCTCCTACAGAGCTGAATGAGTGTGATATAACTACAGAAAGCAAGACACAATTTAATAGTACAAGAAGCCTTGAGAAATAGAGGTAAAAGATGATACCTGAACATAAAGGACCTAATTCAATCAAAAGGAGGCTTAGACATTATTCATAGAATAAAAAAGAAAATCTTATAAAAATCCTTATTTTCTAGTCCACAGTGTATTTTGTCATCATATATTTTGTATTGTAGTGATAAATATCTTCAGACGCTATATTATTAATTGAAATATTAGAGAATCTAAAATAGTGTCCACTCAAGTATTTAGTAAGAAAAAGAATTAAGTACTCTGCATTGAATCAAACTGTAGCTGAAATACAGATCTCTGTAGTTATTCCGTCAGATTGAGATTCTTATCCTTCCCACTTGTGTGGTTTGGACAACAGTAGGCAGATGATACTCAAAGGCTATAGATGATATTATTTAGATATAAAATTTCTCTGGAAAAAAGAAACTGTAATAAAAGACATTTTTTCACAGAATCTACAATTTTTTTGACACATAAGAAAAGAAAAAGGAACCAAAAGGACACAAACAGTCAAATCTTTTGTTTCACAAGTTTTCCAAACTGAAGGAATTGCTCTAATGTTACGGTTTTGAGATAGGCTATATCTGAAAGTCCACATTTCACAAAATAAATATGTTTACTATCTGAAATCAAGTCTCATGGGTTTTTTTCATTGCAGTGGAGTCCTTAAATTTTAGAAAAAAAAAATCAAAGAAAAATTTCTGGAAAAAGTTGATATCTGTATGAATTCTCTCATATTTATAATTAAGGACTGAAATGGCAATTACCTAACTGGTATTTAAAGGTATATATTTACTCTTATTGTATAATGTGACTTCTTCTTTTACATTCAAATTGAAATTATGCATTTTAAAAAGCAATTCCTGAAGGACAATGGAAGAATAGACTCACTACATTACCTATTATTATGTAACACTTGAAAAATTATACAGACCACCAAACTAATGGTAAAAAATTTTATTAATGACCTTGTGTCTATATATACAGAAACACTCTTCAGGTAGAAGATATTTGCTTCCACAGCAAGGCAAGGTAATTACCTGTGTTATGTTCCTTTTACTCAAGAACTGAACATGGTACTGAATGTACAGTATTTATAATACATTTTATGGACTAGACTCTGACCTTTCACGAATCTCTAAAACAATTTATCAAATCAGGATACAAAATAAATGCATCGAATAATCTATTTACAGTACTTATTTAAACTGGTTAGAAATGAAGTGCCTGTTCAGACATCCTTCTGATACCTTCACTTGTCCTCTGCTGTCCAACTGCAGGATATTACATTAATTAGTTTATAACTTTATTTGGTCTTACATTTATGAGGAGTTTTATGATTCAGGAGCTACAAGATGGAATTTCCATGAACAATGAAAAACAGTGTAAAATTTTGTCTTTTTGGTGAACAGTATAAGGACTGCCAATTTTTAGCAAACTATCACTGTCTAATTGCTAAAAATAGTCATCACTAAAATTCAGCATTTCATTTCGTACTCATCCCAATCTTTCTTATGTAAAGGTCTCTTTAACTTAGACATTTCTTTATCATTATATGTTCTATAGTAAAAGTATTCTCTTTGATCTTAAAAAAATAAAGAAACCTTAAGGCATATCCTAAGTAATATTCATGAACAAGTCCCCATAAATTCCATGATTCTACCATTTTTAGCTCAAAGTTTTAGCCTGTTGTACTTCATACCATGCCATCAAAGAAGTTACGGATCAGCCAAAGTTGATACAGAGCTAAATGTTACCAAGAAAAAATTGGGAACACCCAGATAGCCAAAACTGCATATTTCTGACAGGTGGCTTCTGTCCATGCCTAGTAGTGGTTCATCGAGATTTAGTATAACAACCCCCTGAACTATTACTTGCTTAGAAATAAATGTATTTTCTGCAAATGTAGCAAACATGTTCAAAACAGGTAATATTTCTTGCAGCACTAAATATACATGGTTGTTGACTCAAGTGTATCTGACATCCTATGGGGACAATAGGTTAAATATTAATCTACTTGAACTAAATATAATCTGTATATAAGTCTGCTGTTTGTATCTATTTAACAGGTGAGAGCAAGACATCAGGAAGTACTGAATAGTTACAGTGTGATTAACTTCAAAGTCAAATTTTCTTAGAGGGCAAAAAGAAACGAGCTGAAATATCATTCTGAAGTCAGTGGTGCTGAAAAGTATAAGTCACTTTAAAAAAATTGTCATCTCAAACCACGTGAGAATTTTATTTTTAGTCAGACTAAGGTGGAATTATAATACAAAACTGACTTTAAGAGGTCACTTATCTCATTTTCCTGCCTAAAGTCAACTGTGCTTATGACACTTCTGATATCTTTGACTTAATATTGAGCGTCCACTGACAGAAATTCCATAGTTACAATGTGAGTTTTTGTATGTTACAAAAATTTATGGCAATTTTCCCCTTGATATTTCTCCCTCTTAAATGATATATCCATGTCTATATCCTGATTTTGTTGGGCTTGCAAACTGTCCCTAAGCAATTCATGCTCACTACACTTTTCACAATGTGCAAGCACTCTGAAAAAACAGTGTTTATGAAACTATGCATTTAAATTAATATTTAAATCAAAGAATCTTTGACTGGACTGTGTGCTTTCAGTGAAACATTTTTGTCTCTGTTCTCTTCCATAAACGTCTTAATAAGTAAGAGCCTTACTGTGCCTTGAATTTTGAAACTGCAGTAAAAGTTTTGAAAATGCAGTTTGAGTATATACCAATGGAATATATCAGAATGTTCCTGTCTTCTGCAAAAGAAATGGATCCAAGAACTTTCCTTAGAAACGTATTTTCTAAATTATATAAGTTTGAATTTTACTTGAATTTAGACAGTCAGAGGTATTTTTACATGTAGAAAAGATTTTACAACAACAAAAACATCTGAACATCTATTGCAAAAGGTAGTGGTTGGCTGCCTAGTCTATTGGAAAATCCCAAGAAGCAACTATTTGAAATCTGCTAATGTATTCTTTGGCATATAGATTCTTCATGTTGATAATACTTTCAGTGCCAGTCAGTTCACGAGACTGAAAACACAAACCATAGTTCAAAGTTTTGAGACCTTTCAAACATTAATGTTGGTAGTTTAGTGATCTTTGTCTAAACCTAATATTGAAGTGAGGAATCAGAGATTAGCACTGATTTGTTGACATAAAGGTTGAAAACTAAGTCTGAGAGAGAAAATAAAAAGAAAACAAGAAAAGGAAACTTTGGGACCATGTGTGAAAAATTATGTTTTTATTTATACTTTCCAACACAATCCACAATCCAGACATACAGGTTCTCCAGGGAAGGGGTCACAGCATGAAGCCTGCCAGAGTGCAAGAAGAATTTGGACATTGCACTCAGGTACATGGTGTGACTCTTGGGGTGGGCCTGTGCAGGGCCAGGAATTGGACTTCGATGATCCTGGTGGGTCCCTTTCAACTAAGGCTGTTCTATGATTCTATGATAAAAATTAATATACCTTTTTTTTTTTTTACCAAAAGTTTGGACATACATCATATGTATAATTTTTCAGCTACCAGCAGTGAGTACAAACAAACTAAGGAAAATGTTCGGAAATATCTTGAATAATGTGTTCATTTACTGTGCTAAATGGTTATCAGATACTTTTACTGCTAACATAGCTTTTTTTTCCCTTGTAAAGGGATTTTCTTTTCCTCCTGAAATAATTTCCATTAGCACAAAATGCCCCTACTTTTTATCATTGACACATTCAAAAAATATTTGATATAATACTAAAAATAATGTTATACTTTCTTTAAATTTGGAAAACAACTAGATTTAGGCTACAATTATTTTGTAGTTTTAACTAGTATATCCAGTTGAGTTTTCTTCAATATGGTAAACAACTTTCAGTTGTGCAAGAGCAGGTTTCAAGAATGAAATTTTACTATTGTTTGGAATAAGTATAAATCAGGTAATACGCAATAAGCGGGCAAAACATATGAAACCCTTATTCTTACAAAAATGGCAAAAATTTCAATTTTATACTGAAGTACTTTTATAGTCAGTTCATTTTTCTTTGCAGTGATCAAGTGAGATGGACATTCTGTGTTTTAGGAATATAACTGACTCCTTTCTTTTCCAAAGATTGCAAAAGAGATTCCAATGGATCACCTTGGTAACCATATACAAGTTATCAAATTTATCAATGTTCTGAATAAGCACAGAATCTCTGAATCACATACTGTTAGCATTTATCTTGAGAAGCATTCTGCTTTTGAACTTTAACAGGTATATTTTTTGAGAGTGATGAACAGTAAAGTAACAGATAAATGAACAAAGTAGCTTGTACACTGACAATAACAATCTGAAAAAAACTCCAGAAGATAAAGATAAGAAATCTAAAGATTTCTCCCACTCTTTCGTTACTTTATTGATTACTGAATGAGGAAACTGAAAAAAAAAATGTTGATTTAATTTCTACCTATGTAATATTAACTATATTCAACTCAGAGAGGTGACAACTAGGAAAAAGCGAAAAAATTTAATTTACTTTATTGACTTGTGTTGCCAGCCATTTAAGCCTGAGGATCACAGACTGCACACTGTTACACATATACTGCATATCATGAAGAGTTTGCACTTCAGTATTAGTGTAAAGCTCACACAGTAGTAGAGTTGCAGTTTGTTTGCTATAGACCAGTGATCCTAGATCCAAAACTGAATTCTGGTTGCCATTTATTCTTATGCTTTGAACAAAACTAGAGATAGATATACAAGTTCCATAGCCTTGGAAAATAAGCATATTAACCTCAATTTAGCAAAAAGTTATCTAAGGTCATGCTTTCTACTACTTACTTCTTTGCATATATTTGTGATAAAATGACAGACCTTTGTATGAACACATATATTACAATAGATGCAGTTATGACAATATAACTGCAACACTAGTATGTGTAAATTAAATGTGTAAACCATAATGAGTCTTCTCATTGTACAATTCATGTTGAAAGTGTTTTATAATGCTTCCTATATGCAATCATGTCCACAGAGTGCCTCTAAAAATAAAAAGACAATGTAAATACTATACACTTTATTTAGAGTAGTAAAAATGCAAAATATAGCACTTTATTTTCTGACTATTCCTAAAAGGTTAACTTATAAGTGTTTGACTCAAGTGATTTCAGAGCAGATGAGCCAATTATCTCATCTCACAAAAAATGTAGGTTATGGAACATCACCCAGCAAAAGTTGTATCAGCCTCACACTTTCTGTTTGAGTAACCGCACATGCATTAGAAAATTCTTTTTTCTCATTTAAGGTTTTGAGTGTTATATCCTACTGGTATATTTTTCTCTAGTATATCACACTAATTAAAATCAGAAATTTATTTCCAGGATGGATTTTTGACCTCCACTTGAAATCATGTTTCTATGAGAAAATGATATAAAAATACTTGAAAGAATCTTTTCCACTAAGAAAGTTCTTGTAGATCCTGACACTAACTCTTAGTCTTCAATCTGATTTGTCATAATTGGAAAGATTAAAAATCAGAATTTAACAGTTATAGATTCTTGTTATTATCATGCTTTCTAGGACAGGTGGGGTTATTCAAAAAGGGTACAATTATTTCATTGAAGTTAGTTTTCTTGGCTTCCTGCAACATCTGTGGAGGGATAAAATCTACCAGGGATTTGATACTTTTGGAGTATAAATATAAACATAAATATAAAAATAAACCCCAGTTATCACAGTTCTTGCTCTGGATACTAAACCTATCTCAATCTCATTGAGGTTCTCTGGATACTCTTTTTAACCTACTGATATTCACGTGATTGTTTTCCACATATTTATATTTTGTAGGATCATAGAATGGCTCAGGTTCAAAGTGACCTTAAAGATCATCTAATCCCAAACCTACTGCCTTCAGCAGGGACACCTCCTACTAGACCAGGTTACTCAGAGCCTCATCCAGCCTAGGCTTGAACACCTCCAGGGATGGGGCATCGACAACTTCTCTGGGCAACCTCTTCCACTGCCTCACGATCCACACAGTAAAGAATTTATTCTATATATGTATTACCCCTCTTTCAGTTTGAACCCCTCACACTTCTTGTCCTATCACTACAATTCCTGATGAAGAATCCCTCTCTGTAGGCTTCTTGTAGGCTTCTGTGAGGTCTCCACACAACTTTCTGTTCTCCAGACTGAACAGCCCCATCTCTATCATCCTGTTTTCATAGGGGGGATGGTTTAGTCCCCATATCAACTTTGCAGCCCTCCTCTGGACTTGCTCCAACAGTTCCATGTCATTCTTTTGCTGGGGACACCAGAGCTAGATGCAGTGTTCCAGGTGGGGTCTCACAAGAGCAGAGTAGAGAGGTAGAATCACCTCTCTTGACCTGCTGGACACGCTCCTTTTGATGCAGCCCAGGATACGGTTGGCCTTTTGGGCTGTGAGTGCCCATTGCTGGCTCATGGTGAGCCATGTTTGGCTTGGTTGGCCTGGTTGTTTTCATTATAGAGAAATTAATTTTTGACTAACAACTCTATTTCTTATAGACACCTAGCAAGGAATCGCTCAGTTTTTGAGACATAGAGTACATCTTCTGTATGCTAAATTGTTAAACATAGGCTTTAATAATTTCATATTCTATGTTTTATAATGGAACTAGATGGGAGGTCTGGAATTAATTTCACCTAACTTTAGATTTCTTTTAGTCATCTGCATGCAAAGTAGTCCTCAAAGTTCTAATTTATAGTCAACAGAGAGAGTGAGAAACACTTTTGGAAGTACTTTAATTGCATACCCTAGGGCAGGATGAACTATATTGCATAAATTCATGTTCCTCTTGATATATTTTAAAGGAAACCTACTCCCTCATTTTCAATTCCACCTTACGTCTTTTTAAGTTCATATCTAGGTGCTATCTTAACATATAACCCTTGTAATAAGAGCGCCATCCATTTTTTTTCTATCTACAGTCCTCATCATTGTACTTTCTGAAATGCTGACAATATCAGTGTGCTTTATTTTCTTTCATTTCTTGAGGAATGGTGAAACTGTAATGCAGATATACAGGTAAGGAATTATATATCATAAATAACTTGCTAAGTCATGAAAAGAAGATTCTGTACAAGGGCAATATTGATTGAGAGCAATGTTTTGAAGGCCAATCAGTGTCTTTATCCTTACAGCTGAAGTTACAGCTCTACAAATTCTGTTACACAATAGACTGTTATTGCAACTTTAGAGTTATAGATGCAATTACAAAAATTTATGGTATCCCTGACAGAATTCTTGTAACATACATATGTATACTTTATTGAATAGATAGGGTATTATTAGCATCTTAGTCCCCCTTCTAGTCAGGCAACTCAATAATACTTACTTTTTAATATATTTCTCCCTGAAATGCACAATCCTAATAGTATCCTGCAACTAGAAGGGAAATATCAGATGAAAGAAAATATGTGTAAAAATCATACTCCTGTTTAAAATATCCAATTCAAGAAAATAATTCCAGATGAATTCCAACAACTTTTAATTCCAACACTTTTAAGGTAGACTAGCATATCAAAAATATTCCCAGAAGATCGGCCTATTGAGGTCTTGCCATGGAACTTGGCATATTTTTATACTGTGCCAGCTGAAAAGCTTTTGCTTTCATCTGTAGCATGTTTTTCCTAATTTTCAAGCTTTCTACAGGAGATAAGGATGCCAAGTTAACATTATACTTATGGTTTATTAATGAGGTTTAACATACTGCAAATTGAAGAGGGGTGGGAATTACTGAATAGAAAAGATTGAAATTAAACAGCTGCATGTTAAAAATACTTTCTTTTTAATATTTAATTTTTTTATTATTGTGACCATATGTCTACAGTAAGGTCAAATGGAGTTCACTCTTGTAAAGTTACATTACTATTTTAAACTACTCAACAATAATTGATCTTTGCAAAAGCAAATGGACACTTTCATGTTGAGCTAGGTTAAACTGGTTATTTAATGGTAGGGTTAATTGGAACCATAATGTAAATACCAGGATAGCGCTAAATAACAAAATACAGTATGAAGATTTTAAGTACTAGGTACGATAGGTCTGGAGGTGATTTTCATTTACAACTAGTTATAGAGTTAATCTCCAAAATCAATTTTTTTTATTAATTCTGTTATTATGTTTGGCACATAAAATAGTTGTATATCATAAGCAGATTGAATTAAACACAGGGGTGTTGCTGTTATTATTTTCTAAAGAACTACTAATTTAATTTTCATAAAAGAGAACCCAAAAAGTGAATTTCAGTCAAACTTATCCAATATTTTTGTGACTGACATCTAAGTAAGACAAAAATTAGAGCAATTTTTAATTTAGCTGTTGAGTTTCTAATCTGGACATGATGAAAGGATGCATAACTTCAGAAAACATGGAAAACCTCTGTTCTTCCTCTGCAGAGAGTAATTAAACTACAGGAATTAACCTAATTCTTGCCTTGAAGGCCAGCAGATTTCTAATATACAGAATTCTGCAGTGTATATTGATGGACATCTGTTTAGTGTAAATGTTTTCCTAAAATATCTTGGAATAAAAAGCTGAATAGATACGTAGATCTAATAAAAAGACCAAAAATCTGTTTAATGAGAAAGAATTTCAGTGTATCTAACTGCAGGCAATCAGGGCACAGCTGTAGAATATGAAGCAATCATGAAAGTCAATGTTCTTTTAAAGTAGGCTGGACTGAATCACTTAGGAACATACCAGGTGCCAAACATGAGAGCACTTGCCGTATTTACCAAGGCATCAGAACTGCAGGGCACTGAGTTGCAAGCAGCTTTTGGAGGAGGTTGGAATGAAAGACTTTCCTGGTTGGAATGAAAGACTATGAAACCAAGATGAAGAGATTTGCAAAGATTTGAGAAAACTGATGTAAAATATAAAGGAAGGGGATATATTAGAAAAAAGTTTAAAAGTACCTATCCTAACTTAGGACCTCCTCCCCTCCCCCCCACTATTTTAAAAACAGTTAGGTGATCTAAATGCCCTATCTCTCAAGCCCTCAATATCTCAATAATTCTTGACAGTTGAAACATATTCTGAAGGTACTCCTGTATGCTTTACATTATGCCATATTAGCAAGGCACAATGATTAAAACAAATACAATTTTATTTCTTTTTATATATATACATAAAACTTAGTTCTGTTCTTTACAACAATTCAAAACTTCACACTTAGTAAGATCAGAAATGACTTCATCTACCTAATAAACTTTCTGTTCTGGTAGAGTGTCTTATGATGAACTAATAAAACTTCAAGGGCAGCATTCCTGCAGGTCTGGTTCCTATGTGTTTCTGCTCCTCTATGAAGGTTATTTAGAGAAAGATCAGAATTGTCAGAATCTCATACCTATAGTTTCAGGGTTTTTGAGAATTCCAAAGACTAAAGGAAATCTGAACACTTTCTTTGAAACTTCTTGCCCGTGCAAGAGCTCCAACTTCAGTTATTTTGCTTGTTAATGTTTAACTATAATCCTTAGTTACAATGTCTTAAAAATTCCTTGCCTCAGAAATTGTGGCTGCTGAAATGATTCAGTAAGATCACCAAACTTCCCTTGTTAAGCTACTTGCCTTTAAATTTTAAAGGTAAGCTACCTTTGCAGTTCCCATGCCAAGAGTGTGAAAGACACTGAACTACCATGAAAGACAGTCTTTTAAGTGGAACAGTTAACTTCCACACCTGCACTTTAAGGAGTTTAATCTGTTGGGCATTAGCTGTCCTGGACTTGAATATACTCTGTTGTACTAGTAATTTAACCTTATTAAGGATGCTAGGTAGTTAGACCTGCAACTTTTTAAGCACTACTAAAAAGCCAAGTATTGTATTGGAAGTTATGTTGGCTTCTGCAGACAATCAAAAGTAGTTTCTCAATGGCTGTGTTTTGCATTTCACTTAACTATCTTTGTTTGTGTAAGTTGTATAACATTAAATAATTTTTTTTGCAACTCTCAATTTGAGAGTTTAAATGTGAGCATTAAATTACTTCCTGAAGGAAAGCAGAAGTTGACTCCAAGGCTATGAAAATTTATTGTATATAAATTTTGTTAGACAGCATTGCTTTATTGCCACTCTACTATATTCCTAAATTTAAAATCGGGGGTTTAAATGTTGAATCTGTGCTATTCATTAACAGCAACATTTGCATTTATATGTGATGTCCTAATAGATACATATTTGACTTCAGTAATTACAGATTCGTTCATCCATCTGTGTGAAGCATATTTGGTAGGCATCACTGTCAAAATCTATAAAAACATCACCAGTTCGTGATGACAACAGATGGCACAGAAACTGACCAACAAAGTTTGCATATCTGTAAATACCAGCTCCCTGCTGATGACTAGCTTCAGAAGTTGATGTCTAATTGATGACTGAGATATGGCAATAACATTGTTTTATTCTCTATCGCTTGTAGCACTAATAATGTGTCTATCACTTGCTCCAGTGTGTGACTGACAAACAAACCCCTAAAACAGAAGAAAGCTCAGAGGACATGGGCAAGGCTGATGTGCCTGTGAAGCTCAGGGAACAAAACAGGGTGTGATTGACCACAGCTATACCAAAGCTGACTTTATCTCACCACAGAGGAGAGCAGAGTATGGCCAGATTTTAAAAAGCTATCAAAACCTGAGTGGATCAATGGAGGTGGAAATGTTTCTTCCTATATTCATTTAAAGAGCATGAATATTTCCCAGAGGTAGTCAGACCAGCTTGAGGGGAGTGAAGCAGTGGTTCAAACACAAATTCTAAAATGTCACAATCAGGCAATTATATCAATTTAGAAATTACTGTTGCTTCTATGTTCTGAAACACCACCCTCTTTGACCTTCTAGTCTAAGAAAAACAACTTAGTTTGGGAGTTCAAAAAAGTAGTCAGTACCTTCTGGACCTATTATTTCCTACAGCAAGACTTGCATTTAATTCTGCTTACACTACCCTCCAATCTAAGAAAGTAGTAAATGTTCTCAAAATGGTCTGATAAGAAACATGTCTTCCTTGGTTTCCAGAATTCCAGGCTCCTGTCCCCAGTACTCACTTTATACCACTGGTCAAGGTTCCGAAGGACTGTGACACAGACTTGGTTGGATCTCAGCCTGGGTCAACTGCCGCTGTAGTTCCTTGCTCAGTTTTTGCAATTATACTCTTTTACATTTGGGACCATCAAAGCTGAGAGGAGGGGTCCTACTCACCTGTGCTAGCTCTTCTCTAAAGGGAGCATGCAGATGAGAGTATAGACTTCCTAGGAGTGGACTACTGGGCACACTGGGAATCTATCCCAGTCCCAAGGTCAATACCTCTCTCAATGTATTTTACTGCTATCTGAAACAAATGATCTTACTCAAGAGATTGTATTTGTGTTTCACTGCCCTAAGTCCCCTGCTCAAATGCTACTGCACTTGCTCTTATATATCAGTTAACTCTTCCTGCCTGAACTTGTTGCACAACTGCTGAATGTGAAACATCTACAAGCGCACAGTGCTGAGTCTCATACTGCCAGTTTTGCCCCTTAAACTTTTTTTTCTAGATTTTAAATACTCAAATTCTGTAAATTTCTCCCCAAATCCTTTCTTGACTGACTTTAACAGACTATTCAGATTATTTGTAACTTTACACTAAGCTGTACTTCAGCTGCCTTAAGCATCTTCTGTAGATTTAGTTATCCTGGGGGAATACAAATAGTTTTCCTGCTTTTTACTTGAAAGGTTTAGTTTCCTTTGCAGATGAGCTGTTCCCCTAAACTGTCCTAAACAGGAGAAAATGACTCTCTCCATTATCTTCAGCATCCTAGTAAGAGCACATTACTTAAATTTCTAGTTTTCCTGCTTCCACATGGGACCAGATGCTTAAACTTGTATTTTAAATCCAACCCAATGAACAACCTTTGTTAAAAAAAATGAACAAACAAACTGTATTTTTTATTTTAGTTTGTATGATATTAACTGGAATTTTAATATGTCACAGTCTTCCTCCTTTCCAAAATGCTGAGACTTACACAAAATCACAAAAAAAATAGATTTTTAAAAAAGTTTAACTGCAGAGTACAGGAAACAAACATTAGCTGTATTGCATTGCATGCAAATTCAATGCCTTTAAGTAGTTTTCTAATATATGAGAAGAAACAACTCTAAAAAAATTTTGTTGCTGCACACAAAACTTCGAAGATAAGTGTTTATTGCCATAAGTTGTAGTTACTGGCAGCAACACAGCTGACTAGGGTCCTGAGAATGGGCTGAGTGTGAGTTTTATTGCCCTAAAGATTGATATTCACTGCCAATCTAGCATGAGATAAAGCTAAAGATATGTATTTAAGTTTTAAGGAAAGATTTTACTCAGAGGAGCTATATACAGAAATTTCTGCATTGCTATTCTATATATTTCTGTTTACATTCTATTAAACATAGAAGTGCTGGTGGTGCAAATCACAGTCTGGTAAGCTGCTCTTTTTTTTATTAAAAAAATCTATATTTAGCTAGTTCTGTCTCAAAACCCTTTGAAGCTGAGTTTTATCAAGTAGACAATTTCTTCACTATAGTGTAGCATGGTGATCTTCTTAAACAAATTTTATCACAATTCTGATCATTTTCTTGCAAGAAAAGCTTGAAATATCATAGATAATGCTAAACTGTACTAATGAAAAATCTTGGGAGTCTATCTCTCTTATTTCTGGCAGCAGAAATTAATATTTCAGGTAGACTGTCAGATCTTTATAGTGTGAAAGTATTTACTGCATAGTTATGATGATACAAAGTGCACTTAGTCAAATTCCTCTGTTTCCCCAAACAAGGTAGTATTGCCTGAGATGAGGTGTTACAGTAAAATGAATTGCACATAACTGTTTGTGCAAAGCTTGCTGTTTTTCACTCTTTATCCATGTGAACACTTGGCTATAGTTTGTTAGACCTCTGTCAGATTCTCCAAAGCCTGTATGAGGAGCATACAGCATTGTATGTCTCCCTACAGCATGTAAATGCCTATGAACCATGGTGAGCTGTAACTGCGCACAAAGCTGCTGAAGCAGGTGACACTGGGGATCTTGGATGGCTCTCTATAGACTAAGAAATCATTCAGAAGGTATAGAGTCTTTAAAGAGGCTGTTGATCATTTTACTATTGAGTTATCTGTTATATTCCAAAACCATCCAAAAGATACTCCAAAGTCTTTTTTTTATAACTTAAGTGAACTTGAATTAGAAAAAGTCCATCAGAAATTATCATTTTGGTATTACTTAGATTAATCTTTCTTTTTTGTTTGTTTTGCGTGATTACAGTTCCAAAAGCACATTTAATTTTATGTCTTTTTTTAAAAAGTATTTAGTTTTATGGATCAACATTCAACTAATTTCCTCTCATGTTCCTTGTTAGGTTTTCTTCCCACATAAACTGTAGAAAAATGAAGATTACACTTTATTTAAGAGTGCCATTGCACACATATTATTTTGGGAAGAACTAAAGATGAGTAATGTGCACTCTACCACATAAATCAGAATAAACAGGAATCCTTTGCACTCTCTCTAGTCTGAAAATGGTCATATGAAGCCAGTAAGCTACAAGTTTATTAAAATAGACATTTAATCATATTTTTAAGCACCCTTCATCCAAAAAATAAAATTAAGGAATTAATTTAAAAAATAATTACAGTCTGTAATTAATCTGACTGGATGCATTATTAAACAGTAACTTTAAAAAATAAAAAATAGACAGCTAAGAAAACCTTTGTTAATTTTCTCCAGTATAAAATAAAATAACAAATTTGATAATATAATTCTAAATTTAGAGAATTCTGATTTTAATTCTTCGCAGTTTCTAGAACACTAGAAAAGAGTTCTATCTTGTTTAAAATCTGCAATTAATTTTAGATTTGAATGTGGTTTTTTCCCTTATTTTTCTAGTGAGATAAAAATATGCGTACAGCTGAATCTATGAAAACCATTAATTTCTTGTGGTTCTATGATGAATTTCATAAATATATCAAGTAATTCCTTTCTGTATAATCCAACTCTGAAACTGTATGACTTTGTGGGGTCCAGTTTCCCTTCTCCCTGTTGTCTGTTAATATCTAAACCATATATATATATATCAAAGAACATTGGATTGGCAGATAGAGCTTTTATAACCAGTTTATTTGTACTGACAGTATCCAGCCCAAAACTACTGAATGGTACTGATGCACAGTAGCAGGAGTAGTTCATTATCTGTGCTAGGGCTCCAGCTCTTTCAGGACAAGGAAAAAAGCTACTTTAATCAAAAGCTGACCATCTTTGGGTTTACTTGAAGACCTGATTCTTTGTAAAGTCTTTGATTCTTTGAAAGAGGTCAGAGTGACATTTCAGTAATGGTTTTTCTTTATTCCACTTGGCAGAGCAGGTAGTCTATCTTGTAATCAGACTATGAAAAAGACAGGAAGAATCAAAGCAGCTACTGATGTTTAGATGGAAAAATGGCTTACCTAAAAGCTGCGTAGGTATTTTATGAATACCTTCTGTAAGTATCCATAAAAGAAGTAGTAATATGGGCTTCAGTTCAGAATTTCTTTGTTTTGTAGGTTTGAGACTGATGCCTTAGAGTTTTTTGATATTTTGATTTTTTAATTTTTATAGACTTTAGAAGTAGATATGTAGTGGATGTAGATTTTAGTGTATCAGTATTTCCAGTAGAAGTAACTACAGCAGCACATAATTCAGGTATTATTTTCACACTGAAGTCTCTACTAGCATAATAAACATGCATTCTTTTACTGTCCCATGGTATTATATCTTTTACCAGTATTTTCCAGTAAAAGTAACAGCAGTAGCTTAATGGTTGCACATACCAAACCCTGTCCCATATCAATCCCTCAATATTCCATTAGCTGTTTAGTCTTCTTTTCAAGGTGGAATTACAGAAAACACCTTAACATCTGCACCAGGAGTTTTAAACATAGGCACAATGATCTTCGAGTCCGGAACTTTGGAGGGCCTCCAAGGACTCAACGTGGTGAGAGGAGGATGAAGATGATGAAAGAGGGGTCCCAAACTCCCCCCGACTAAATTCCTGAGGGGGTGTGCTGAAGGGTGGAACGGGGCAGAATCGGGGGGTGATTGAACGGGGATTGGATGGACATCATCATAAAATCATAGAACCTGTATCCAAACACATGGGCAGTGGTTTGTATTCCTGGGGCCTGGGGGGTCATTAAAGCTTCTGTTCTCCTTATCTCCTATACTAAATTGGCCTGGAGTCTTTTTTCCTCCTCGGTATTTTAGGCAAAAGGACTCAAGAATAAATTTGTGGGTGACTCTTGGAGTTAACCTTACATTGTCCAAATTTCAGATATTTCACTTGTTTGTGTAACATTCTTCCTCAAATTTGCTGCACTACCTATTTATACATTATGTATAAAACTGCAATGATTGAAGAGTTGACTTGCACCTTTACTGAGATAAGTAGCTTTAACTCAAACATACATATTTATGAAAGTGTCAATTCAAGTGGCATTCCTTCTATCCTTATCCTTATCCTTATATTTATCATTATCATTATCATTATCCTTATTATTGCTATTGTTACTGTTATTATTATTACTTTACTTTGCCATTCCAAGAGGGTATTGACTCTTGTAGAGATTTTCCAACTTTCACTTTTAGGAGCCATGGAATTCCACCATGAAAGAATTAGCCCTGCACAAACTGATATATTTTACCTCATGTATTGCTCAACATATAGGAATGTGAGATTTTAGCTAACAGTGAGGACTTATTTTTGTCTAGTACATATAATTAGGTCAAACCAATGGATTACAAGTTACACAAGAAGGGCATTTTGCTGTGACTTGGAGAACTTAACTTATCCTCAATCCTAATATTATATGCTCATTGATTTAAGAGGCTGGTTATTTATTGACAACTTTAGCTTGAAATTGTCCTTAATAAACTAGCTGCTTTTAAGGTCTTAGTAATTTACTTGACTCAAACCCAAATATTTCTTTACATTAATTTCATGTTTGATCATATGTTGAACAGTTACCGAGCCCTTAAAATAAAACCATTAGATCTTTTACTTGTTCTTAAATAAAAACCCTACAACTCTAACAGACTTATGTCTTACCTCTTTTTACCATGCCTAGTGGTTTTAAGCAAGTTTTTCTGATGTCCTTGCTGAACCATTTACAGGTTCTACTAGTTTTATATGGAAGGTTTTTTCTCTTTTTAACACACTTTATATTTGTCATATAACAAAGATTTATTTGACTGTGTTACAGTCCTCCCTTTCTGTTATATCTTTAATATAGACAGATTTAAATATCAGAGATGATTTTATAGATCTGCACCATTTTCCTTTCTCTCTTTTCTTTTAATTCTCATTTCAAAAGTCTCTAATAAATTGAAGTTTTTCATTTATTCTAGTTCACACATCAATGAATCAAGAGAGCTAGTTCTGAATGCTGTCTCTATATAATAAAGAGTGGCTATTTGAGGTTCTCTCTGACTCTAACACATACAGAGTGGTACTAGCTAAATAACTGAGGTGCTTTGTTTTGGTTATTTTTAAGTTTTATCTTGCCCACCAGAATCCTATGCAAATTCTTTGGTATCTTGCTAATTCATCAATATAAGATCTACATACATTTTATCATTCTTCCTTCTGTAAATTAATTTGAAAACACAAGGGACAAGCTAATTAGAGAATATGAATTTCTGAATACAGTTATTTTCTCTCTTTCCCTCTTTCTTTCATGTTATCTGAGCTTTTGTTTTAGAAATACTATGGCTAATACAGATATATTTACATCCATTAACTAATCCAAGTACTCTGAGAACCTGTCAGACTTAGATGTTTTTTCTCTTTTTTTTTGTCCCCAATTAGATTTGTAGATGACAGAAAGAAAAAAAGAATGTCATGATTGTTGGTAAATAAAAAGTCCTGCATGAATGCTTTTTAATAGCTTATCATCAACATGTAATCGAACTGAATAATTGCTGCATAAGAGAATTACTCTGAACCAGCAGCTGCCCCTAGGCAGTACTTTGAGCAGTTGAGGAATGTCACTGCGACAAAAAGTGCTGGACGTATAATGCATCATCAGCATTTGTGCTACAAGCATGTCATATAGGTGGATAGGAATCACTGGGGTGTGGTAAACATAAGTGTGTCAGTGACATCTGAGTGGTACCAGATGGATAGGGGGCAAGTAGAAAGACAAAGAAGGCAAAAGACAAAGAAGCCAAAAAATTGAGGAAAACAGCTTTTACGATGAAATGGAAATTACCTTCAGTGCTGCAGTGCACCACTGACTTTGACAGCTGAAGCAGCAGCAGAGAGAACTTGACAAAAATATCGTTTATAGTGATTCTTTTGCAAACAGCTAAGTCTGTTTGATTTTTCTGCTGGCAATATTAAAAAAATTAGACTGAACGGAAGAATATTTTCTTAAGGCAGTAAGAAATCATTTGAAACACTAGATTTATGTGTGTGAAAATGTGTCTACATATATCTAAATTTGTGAGTTAATGAAGCATGAGAGTGAAAATAACTGTGTACTTTTTCTCATTGGACTTGTCCTGATTTTGACCATGACAAAGTTAATTTTTTTGCATCATCCATGATGGGGTGGAGCCTGGGGCCATGTGGGAGTATCTAGGTTGTTATACTATACCACCTCTATCATCTCTGGGGGCAGAAGTAAGGGACTCTTGCTCCTGAGAGTGACTTTGGGTCAAGAAAATCATGTCAGGAGGTGGAATACCATCCACCATTGTTCATTGTCACCCTTGGGCTCTGGATGAGCATTTTGTATGTAAATCATCCTCTTTTTGTACACTTTTGGTATTAATCTTGTTGCTGTTACTGTTTGTTTTTCTTATCTCATTGTTGTTTCCAGTAAATTGTTCTTAACTCAATGCATGATCTCTGTCTTTTGTCCCTCTCATCAGGAGGGAAGGGGAGCAGCTCATGGTTTTCTTTTTAGTGGAAGTACTAAATTGGGGAATACCATTCCTAAGCCATGACAAGATTAAAGCTTATGCTATTCAAAATATGAAAAAAGTTCTGTAACGAATATATATGTTCCATTTACTTATCATAACTTCCCCATATCAGATATTGTATATCAAAACTAAAAGTTTATATATTAGAACTAATTTGGACCTAGATACAAACTTACTAACTTGTTTCCTCCTTCTGGAATTACATTTCATCCTAAATCATTATTTCTGAAATTTTTTCTTCAGTGTTTCACTGACATATCAAAGCTGAGTAGAGTTTATATAGTTGTTACCATAGAAACTGAAAAGGGAACTTTGATATTATACCATTGGGAAATACCATTAAACATACTTTATGTTTAGATATTTAAGTGAAAAGCATTGTATAAAGTCATAGGCTATGTCAGTAGCGGAACCCTGCATAAATCTAAGTCTCTAGATCTTCTGTTTAGAATATATTGTCTCTTACCTCTATTGCTTTCACATTTCTTCATTTTGAAATAAAAATCATAGTTTACCTTACTGAATGTCAAAATTTGACTATCTCTTTATAATACTAGAATGAAAAAAGTAACACATTCACAGGCCAAATTCTGCTCTCATGATCAAGGTTTCCTTTATACAAAAGCATTTGTTTTTATAGTATGGCTCTATTTTCCACTTCAGCCACGGTATAGATATTTAGTGCCAGCTGCTTGCAATAGGGCATGTTTAACAGAACTGGCAGTGACAGCCGTTAGTGGTCTAAACTGACATTCTTGAATTGCTTTGAGCCCCTCAGCATTATGACAAGTAACTTAAGCTGAGAGTTTGTTTCATTACTTTTACAGAAGAAAAAGATGAACACAGGTGTTCACTCACAACCTGGATGCTTCTGACAGCAAATATGAATTAAATCACTTCCACGGCATCACAGTTAGTGTGGGGAGGGAAGCATTTCCAAAGTGTTCAAAGCTAACCCAGCCTGTAGATAAAGTAAAATGCCTCAGTGGACATTTTATATGAACATTTTATAACACAAGTAAATTAATTTACTTGTCTGAGAGGCCATCATTATTCTGCTCACATACTGTGCCAGAATAGGTGGACTGGTAGAGATTCAGGTTCAGCATGCCTGCCTGTCCATACCCCTGTCTGAAGCTAATCACTCATAAGCAGAGCAGAATCTGTGTACTGGAATTAGTATGTCACACAAACCTCCACTGCAGAGCAGTTTTAGCAGCGAGTTGTATGTCTGCCTGCATGAGTTTTTACACATCTGTCAGCTAACCCACAGATTCATATTGAACTTCAGCAGCTGGGGCATCAGGCAGATATCCAATTCTCTCTACAGACTTGTGCCTCTGCTAACTAATGAATGGGCTGCACTCATCCAGGCACATGATATTTTTTCATCTACGGTAGTTAAAACATGAGCTATTTGCCTATTTAATAAAGAAAAAAAAAAAGTATGTTTCAAGAGCTGATTGCCAAGGATGACCCTCCATTTTAACAGGGTTGAGACTATAATTGTCAGAGGATAGAAATGGAAGGTAGTAGCTGTTACTAGCAGCTGAGAAGGACTGTGGTATTTTTGACATGTAATCTGGCTGTCAGTGAGGTGATCAACTGACACACACCAAGCTACTGTTGTGGAGCACTGTTGCCAGCTAAAAGCTTTGAGATGCCTTTCCTTTCACTGAGGATTTCCCATTTCACAAAATACTATCTTTTCACTGAGAATGCATGTTGGGCATAAGCTGACATACTTCAATAGAACATAATTACTCTAACCAGGGACAACATAGCATAGTCTGTACTTTTTGCTTAAATATCTGTTCATTACTATGTGGAGACCCTGCAGCAACCATCTTAAAGTTTAATTTCTCAGGTTAGGTCAGTCTGGGTTAGTAAAATCTTAGCTAAATTATATTCAGAAATAAAGATGGAAAAAAAAATATAAACACACATAGAAATCCAGGAGCTCAACTTTAATGCTTGAAATGGATAAATGACTAATATACTATTCTTTGGCTCTGGTGGTTCTTTTTCTTTGAAATGGAGATGTATGGATCCAGGCTGGGGTGATGTAAATAAAATCTAGACCATGAAAAGTGAACAGGAGGAGTCAGAAAAATAAAATAATTTTTTAAAGCAAAAAAAAGAACAAGAAATAAAGATCAGCAAATTCCGAGTTTTGTTAGTTTCATTGACTGTAAGGTAATAAGGGATCACCAGCTCTTCTGACTTAAGACTTTATATTAGGCTTTCTTTGCTTGGAAACAGTATTCAGATTTTCAAGTATGAGCATTATATCCCAGAAAGGCAGAACCACAAGGGTGGAAACCATGAACGTCTAAAGAGTTTTCACTGTCATAAAATTGCTTCTATGGGGAAAACCTAAGATGATCATACTAGATCACCTGTGATACAATGTGCAAATATCTATTCAAGCTAATTAGATATTCAAAAAAATTTCTTCCCAATGTAATTACAAACCATTAAAAACCTATTCACATGAATCACAGGTAGTCAATGTATATAAATTAATAACCTTCTTCTTCTACAATATCTTTTGAAAACTTCTTTCTATTTCACAAAAATCATGTTTCATTCCTATTTCAGTGGAAAAGAGTTCAGACATGCTATTTTGCTACAGGTGAAGTCTCCAACCTTCAGTATTAACCTAAGCGATGATTGAAGTGTGTTAACGGATATTTGTATTTTTTCTTTTGTTAAAACTGAAAATCAAATTAAGTCAGTTTGCAGAAAGGAAATATGTTGCATATTGACACAGCAGATGAGGCAATCAATTTTTAAAGAAGAGAAAAAAAAAGAAGGAAACAAGTAACAATTTCCAAAGAAAACTGATAGAATCTTTTGTTCACTACTTGAAGGAACTTTTTAAATCTTGAGAAAGTCATAGTTTTTTTTGTTATTTTTTGACATTGTGAAACCTGACAATAGTCAGAAGCAGGAAACAAAATCCTTATAAACAATTGAACTGTTTGAGGCGATTATGAGCCAGATAGACCAGTAAACACTGAGAAATAATTAAAAGAAAAAAATACACCCAAATATTCAATTTTTTAATATATATCACACTTAAATGTCCAAATCTAAACCACATGAATAGGTTACTGCATTTTTATTACACTAGTTGTGAGATCTTCAGCTTAGCTCCTAAAACCTCTTCTTCATGAATTGAGTCTTGCTCAATTTTGTGTGGAAAAAAAATTTACAAGACAGAGTCATCTCTTTGGTGCGAATGATGGGACCTACTCTTGTACATATAGAGGTCTTGCTTTTCTGCACAGAATATAAAAGACTGCTTGGGTTTTTTTGTGTTACTGTTTTGGAGTGGTGTTTTTTGAGCATCTCTTCTCTCTATGTACTTTTTTAAGCATGTGGGTTAACTATATCCTGAATTCTTGAGCATGAGAAAAAAGGTACTAGATAATAAGAGCAGAAGGGAAAAAGATATTACAGATCCCTTTCAGTCTGAGAGAGATACATGAGCCTTAAAATTTAACACATACTCTATTCATCTTTCCTTCAGTCAGGGTCTTACCATAAGACAGATAAGTATTGAGAGCTAACTGAACAGCAGGTTGGAGTACAAAGTTATCTTGTTTGTCTTAGCCTTAGCTAAGCTTGGCTTCTTTGCTAGTACTGAGGAGTAACAAAGCAACAACACAGAGGAAGAGCTTGATTTAATGATGTTGGAATGATGAATGAGCAATTCATCCAAAGCTTCTTTTTGGTTGGGAAAACAGTCTCAGACCTGTGTGTGAACTACTCTCTGGGCAGCTGGATAATAGGTCAAGGCAATGTCATTCCCTTCCTGAGTTAAAAACAGTACTTTCTGTACTTAAGAGAGTGGAGTTCCTTCCAATGGAAGCAAGAAATGCCATACATATGAGTCAGCCTTGAGTGTCCAGGTGGTGCCATTACTCAGTTTTTGGACACTGTGCTGCAGCATATTCATACACTCATTCAAATACTTTGCAGTTACATAAAAGGGAAACATATTTTTACATTTTTTCTTTTGAGTTTTTAAGTACAATAAAACTCCTAATTTCTGAGCCAGTCACTCTCCTATCAGTTTTAATTTCCCTTGTCGTTTTATCAAGCATTCCTAAGGTGTGAGGAAGTAATAGACTAAAACAAAATGAACAATGAAAGTTACAGAACCTTTACTCTTACTGAAAGGTAATAAAAAAGTAAAACAGATTTCTGTCTCTTCAGTGTCAAAGTCCACTTTGCAGCAAGTTTCCATGCTGACACCTTAGACACAAGGTTTCTGAAATGGAATAGAACGTGAATAATCTATCTGGAGTTCAGCTGACATGCAGAACCATATCATTTTATTGTCATTGCTTAAAAAGAGATCATAAAGAGAAAAAAAGATTGTGACACATTTTCTGACTTCAGTATAGGTGAAGTCCTAGACATCTTAACATACTTTCATTCATTTTCTCCAATATGCAAAGTAATACAAATACTGTATTCTTTTTTAGCTTAATAACTGTGGATTGACCTTGGCGGTGTGCCAGGTACATACCACACTGTTCTATCACTCCCCTCCTCATCAGGATGGGGGGGGACTGGACAAAATGAGGTGGAAAAATAAAAAAACAAACAAACCAACAACCAAAACATGTGGGTCAAGATAAAGGCAGTTTAATAAAGCAAAAGCAGAAGCTTGTGCATGGAAGCTAAGGAAAACAAAAGATTTATTCTTTATTTCTTATCAGCCAGTCATGTCCAGCCCCTTTCTGGGAATCACGGTTTCAGTATACATGGCAGTTGCTCTGGAAGGCATCACAGTAAATAATGCTATTCCATCCTCTTCCTTTCTCTTCATTTTTATATGTTAGCTGATGTCATGTGCTTTGAACATGCCTTTGGTCCATTTGGTCCAGCTGTCCTGGTTGTGTCCTCTCCCAAGGTCTTGCCTGCCACCAGCCTTTTGGTTAGGGGTGGAATTCTGGAGAGAAAATCTTGATGCTGTGTGAGAACTACTTAGCAGTAGCCAAAACCCTGGTGTATTATCAATACCCTTCTAGCTACCAATGCAAAGCACAGAACTGTGAGGGCTGCTGTAGGGAAATTAACTCTATCTCAGCCAAACCCAATACAATTACAGAGTACTGATTTAGCATCATTATCTCCATATCACCATCTTGCATAACTGCAAGGTGGAAAATAATTTATTCATGGTCACTCGATGGAGTTGAATCTCAGTTAGAAAATAGGAAATTTGTATGGGCAAGTTCTGGATGGGCTGTTAAATTTACTTGTTGTTAGTAACTCTTGAAAATTCCTTATAAATTATTCATGTAACCTTCTTCCAACAGTTTTCCAATTGTTGCTATGATGGGTAAATACTGTCTTATTGTTGCTATATAGTGGACTCTTGTACATCACATGTATTTATTATAGCAAGCCTAAAGAAGGAAAAAACCCTTATAATTTTCTGATAGATGGTGGTGATTCTCACTGTTTTATTGTCTATCCCTAAAACTATCACTTTCAATGCCTTTTAACTCTGTGAAAAAATGATGGTTCACTGTGTGATTGCTTTGTTTATATTACCAAAAAACCCTGAAGAGAGCTCATTCTGGTAGAATGTCATTACCCTCCAAAACATATGCTTTAACTCCAGTTCTCAGCTGTCTCTAGTACTGTATCCATCTTAAAAAAGTATTTCCCAGTCTCTGAACAAAGAGTTTCAACAACATTCATCTTGTAAAACTTTGACAAAAGCTTCACAATCATACAGATACAAGAAATTTGCTGGTTAACTTTGAACTAAATCATTATTTATTTTACTCAAGAGATATTGGAAGGAAAGACCTAGCAGATTGTTTCATGATTTATTGTTGAAAACTCAAAAACAAATGAAGGAGCATTTAGAGATCCAGATGAGAATCTCTAAGCCTATAAAATAATCTGTATGCTTAAATATTCAGATAAAATTTTGTAAATGGAAAAATCCATATGATAATTATGTCTGACTCTAGAAAGCATGCAAAAGCATGCATCATTAAAGGTACTAAAAAAAAATCATAAAAGGAGATTTCTGGGTTGGCATGGATTCAGGATAGAGATGAGTGAATTTATTAGGAAAAAATCATAGTTATGGCTTTAGAAAAGAAATAAGAAGACTGGAACTAAATTTTGAAAGGCACTTTCTGCTCTTTTAGTTTTTAGATATTTTCTACTTGTTTAATGTTTATTGTCTTGTATATTTTCCTATCCTCTTTGGGCAACAGCTCTCTTGTACTCTAACCCCATATAGTAGTTAAAAGAAGACACTTCAGCTCTTTGACAGCTCAGATCCCTTACCACAGACAAACTATAACTAATTATTGACCTCTTAGGTTAAAAAGAGTTTGCAGTATGCATATCTCCGCCCCTCCCTGCATGTGAAAATTCAACACTGGCAATGCTATTTTTCTGAATAAGCAGCCCTTTGACATACTGAAGATTTTGTATGGTCAAAAGTAATGATTATTAATGTCCCTATTTTCTTTAGATGTATTTCAAGGAATGCTGACTTTTTGCAGTGATGTGCATTATTGTATTTGTGAGGAGCAGCAGCATAAAAAATGACCCATATATGGAGAGGTATTTGAGGCTATGAAGAAGACAGTGAAGAGTATCAGGCTGAATACTAATTACATTTCTGTAAACAACTACATTGTGTCACATTGTTAATGTAATATATTTTTGCATTGTATTTGCTTAAGGCTGTCCCATAACTATACCTTATACTTTGAAGTTTGGAGTGTTGAAGACTGAAAAAGGCTTCTATCACCTCTTCTTATTCTAAAGCAAGCCAGGAGGCATGCCTCACAGCTGTTGTGTTGTTGTCAAGAATATTAGCAGTGATATAATAAATTCTACAAATATATTCTGATAGACAGCGCCACTAAAGATATTCATTAAGCTTTTCTTATAATACTTTCTTCAAAATCTTAAAAAGCTATAGAATAGAAAAGAGAAAGGAGAAAGAGCACAGTTTAATACCTGAAACATAATGATTTTTTTCAGATTTCCTTTCTTGGTTTCCACACACTGCAAAAATTGTATGCTCTATTCTTCTGCAGCCATAAGTGCTTTGACGCAGTGCAGGAGGGTTCTGTATATATAAAAATTTTTATAACACTATTATTCCTGGTTTCACAAAACCTTAATTATCATCTGTGGGATAGTTAATCTTAAATAAATCAGATTTGAATAATCCAAAAGTAATTATTTTGCCTACGATACCTCATCTAATAAAATATAAATCAAGCAAAGAGGCAGCTAAAACATTTCAGCATTTGCTTGCTTTCAAACCTGTCTTGTAGTTACTGCAGATACTGCATTAGTGCCAAACAAATTTACCATGCAGAGGTACATTCACCCATTTGTAATACCAATCTTCATTGTTATGGACTGTCTTCCTTGGGAGGTGGGGTATGAACAGTGCTCTGTCAGTTTTTAAGGTTTAATACGGTATATCAAGGCTAGTGACCAAGAGCATCAGTCTAAGGCTTTCTCCCCACAGATGTACACAAGATGAAGTATCAAAATGTTTTAAAAGTTTTCATCCTGGTGGGTGTTCCTTCAGCCCAAATCTGTGTAGTAATACATGCCCCTAAGACACCAACCACTGTGATTTTCTGGGAAGTTCTGAAAGATGAAGTAGTCATGACTCACGTGATAGACACATAGTCAACTCAATAAGTTTCTGAAAGCTGCAGGCACCGCCTCAAATTTAGAGACAAATCTTGTTCTTTCTATGAGGTTATCTTCTCTAGGGCCTGCATTTAATTTAGAACATGGGCTTAAAGAACTATATTACACAACCTAATGTAAAACATTCTCCACAGACAGGTAGTATGGTAAGCAATACGATCTTACCTCATGTGTTATAGTCAGCTGGCAAAATAATAGAATTTAGGCAACTCAATAGGTTATCTTGTTGAATCTCATATTCTAAGACAGGCAACTATATCTATATTCAGAGAAGCTAGGATGTTTTCTTGTCTTCCTGATACAGCCTTTCTACTGTGTTTTTGAAAACCTCTTCCTGGGAGAGGTTCTGAAGTCTAACCTAACCTCCAGGTTGATCTCATATTGCTCATCTTCCCATCCATAGATATGACAAGCAGATTAAGCTCCTTTTAACACTTAGACTGTTACAATGTCTCTCTCTAGGCTTCCCTGGAATAAAGAAGCTCAATACATTCAGTCACTGAGCTTAGCCATTTTCTCTCAGCTATCTTTAGCTAGGTCCTAATTGTCACTGCACATATTGCTTACCTTCCTTAAATCCTAAAATAGTAGAACATTTGGAAGATAAGTAAGTCCCAAATGAATGTACATTGGCTTTAGAAACCTCATTCACCTTCTCTTTTTGCCCTGACTCTTATATGGCTGAATGCCATGCAGTGCTGTATGTTCTGTATTGTTACTCATCATTCCTACTCCTTGACGCTATGCTCAACAAGTATTATAACCCTAGTAGATGAATAAGTTTGCAGACTGTAAAACTCAACATCTGTCACATAACTGAAGGCAGAAAATCTCAGAAATGATGCCCCACAAAACTTCACTTCCATCAGCTTCTTCAGAGTCTGTTCTGGAAACGGGTCATGCTTGTTAGTAGTAGTTACAACAAAAGAACTTCTTGAAGCCACCCATGCTCTAAGCTATGGGAAAGGTGTATCCACACAACACAGGGCTGACTGAGTAGTGTTTGCAAATAATATAATAAAAAAATAATTTCTGTAATGAATGTAGCAAATAAAAAAATTATTTGCTAACAAATGATTTTATTATTACCCCATCCTCAGAGATTTTGACATAATATTCAGCTGTTATAGTACTTGTGCTTTTTAAATTACCAATGCTGAAAATATTTATGAACATATGTACATATATATTCCTTTATTTGATCAGCTTTGAGGGACATTTTTGGGACATCCATGCCCAAAACAGTTGACATGAATAGGTTAAATTCTATACTACCATAAATCCACTGAGTTTGCAATAGGTTCATCTTTGAACCTACGTTATTATTTAATGGGAAAATAAACATTTACACTTGAATTTGTGAAAGGGAATGATAAGAGGGTTGAACAGGTCAGTTTCTTATTAATGAAACAGAGATCCTTTCAACTCTCAGCTACTCAGATGAATCTGAAGCAGGACAGAAGCAACCAAAAGTCATTAACATCTGACAGCTGGGTGATGGCCTGTGTAAAATGAGTTGGTATTCTCAGCCCAGTACATAAAACATCAGAATAATTGGTGTTAATTCGCACCCCTGTTGGCAGTCTTAGCACAAAGGCCAAAGATTGAATGGGTATGAAAATTAAACTATCCTGTCAGCCATAAAAGTTCTTTCAGGTCAGGATTGAAGTGCATTAACAGGATATTGTAGAGGATTTTGTACTGCCAGTGCTGGGGCTGTAATTGTGCAGTAAATAAGCCAAAGATTTTGTGACTAAATTCTCCAGATATTACTAACATGGAGTGTTTTTCTTTTGTGTTTTATTTATATATTTATTTGAGAGAAAAAAATAAATTTACAACAGAAATACAATGGTGACAAGAACCAAGGAGATCAACAGTTGACCTCTACATCAAATGCAAATTATTGTATCAGTGTCAGGATCTGTAGACAATTACTAATGCATTTTTGCAATAAATGGTATTTTGTACATCTGTTCTGATAGAAAAAGAAATGACCACGTGGCTAATTAACCTTAGGTATGTTATGGTCCGGAGTTATCTTCTAGTATAACTTTTTGTTTAGGATTACCAATCTGATGTGACACAACTTGCTGTGTTTTTCAATCTTAGTTGTATTTGAGAATAAAGTTTGCAGTTAAATTGGAAAGGTATGGAGATATTGAAAAGATTAATGCCTTCACCTTGCCAACTGGCAGCAAAACCTCACTGGAGAGGTTTGAGAAAATTCTGCAGTTAAGTGGCTCTACACTGAGGAAGACAAGATTCAGAAATACAGTCGGTAAGTAACATCTCAAATTCTTTTTGTGCAGAGTATGTTCACCACTTCTCAGGTCTTGCAGATATCTACAAGAAATAAAATAAATCCTCTGAAGATTTAATCATAGGTTTAGATTTGCTTTGGTCTAAAAGGAAGGCGATCCTGAGTGAGCTGCAGTGTTAAGTAATGCGGATGTGGCTTTCATGTGCAAATTTCTTTTGACTCAGTGAAACAACAGCTCCCAGAGTCTGGACTGCTGTCCACACAGCCGGGCCTGCATGTGAATGCAAATTACTTCATTATAGGCCAAATCTCCGTGCACCAATGAGCTGTACAGGACACTTGCAGTGATACCAGCTTTGTGTGCAGCTTTCTTGCTGTTTCTGTTTCCTGTCTCAAAATAAGTGACATCTTATCCGTTGCTAAGCAGTAGGAAAGGGGTCCAGTGTGGCAGGGGAAGCAAAACTTCTCTTTTTGTTAGTGTATTCCTTTCACCCTGACAATTGATAACTTTTATATTACTCTTTTCTTCCATCACCTTGAATTTCATAACAGTCATCTCAAAATGAGTCTGAATTCTGTTCAGCTTGCTGTATTCCTGAACTCATTGAATACACATAACAAACAATATATTCATTGACAGTAGTAATAAAAAAGACCAGTTATTTTCAGCTAAGTATAGCACAATCTTTTATAGGAAATATTGAAGGATAATATAAAGAGCAAGGACAATACTTTATATATATTTTCACCCTTCTAGCTCAGACGCCAGTACCTCTGTACTGTAAAGAGAATTCCAGGTAAACACTCTAAGCTTTTGTTTAGCTTGAGAGACAGGCTCAGAAGTCTTTTTAATTATGCCACACAAGTAGAGCATTTTAACAGATTGGGTTAAGAGTACATCCTGCAGGGCTTCTTAGCAGTTCCTGTAGCTAAAGATATTTTTTAGATGAGGTGGGAAATGTGAATTTGTATCACACCATTGAGTAATTGAATTTGGATTGCTCAAAACGTCTGTGTGGGCTGTTATCCCCAAAAGGTTTTATCCCCTACTAGGAAGATTTTAGGCACTGTGCACAATTGGTGGGTTATGGACAGCAGGTACATTGACAGTATATTGTACACCTGGTTTAGAATCCTGGATTTTAAAAAAAATCATCTCATTTGAATGACTGGAATCTTTAAATCATGCCTGACTGCTTCCTCCTCTGGACTACAAATCCGCGGAATCTTCAAGAAGTAGTGCCGTTAGGCATAGACAGGCAACTAATTGTTCTTTCTAAACAGAAAGAGGCATTTTCCCATAGTGCAGATATTTAATTTTAGACAGAGTTAAGAAACAATCCTTAAGTGAGAATTTGTAGCTGAGTCCTGAAGATAATTTGCTTTTCAGGTTATTGATCATTGAGAAACCCTCTCTAAGACATGTAGCTTTACCCTTGTACCAGAAGCAGAACTTTAGCCCTGTATTTTACAGTAGGTGTTGCCTGACTCCTTTTGCAAACCTGTCCTTTTGAGCATACAAATTCATTGCATTATCAACCCTAGCTTTTATATGTTTGAGTGCAAGAGGAAGAGACCAGATATGCTGTTTGGCTAAAATACTGTTGTCTAAGAATCTAAAACTGGAAAGAAAATCCATCAATATTTCTCTCTTATGGACAGTCTCAGATTTCTGCTGAGTAAATATTTACACCTAGAGAAGAAATTAAAATACAAAGTGAAAGGGAGATCCCTCAGCAACTCTTAAAAAAATTAGGTTTTCCATCCTATATAATTAGATAGGTAATATCTAACTGCAATGCACAGACAGATGTGGGTGTTTGAGGGCCTTTCCTCAAATGAATCACAGTTACATGACCACCAAACCTGTCATTTTGTGCTGATCCAACAAGACATTTTATTAGTCCTTAACATTTCTCATTGTTTACTGGATGGGAGTACTTGCTGCTTGAAGGTGATCCAACTCTCCTCTTATATATTCCATTCCATATATAAAAGACATAGGAACACCTAGTACCAAACACCAGTATCACCTAGTAACAAGCACCAGCCTCTGGAAATACCTCCAGGGAAAACAGGTCCCTGGCTGCCTTCCCACATCTCATGGTAAGCACACAACTATTTTATATTCCATTACCCTGATGTCCCCGAACTTGAGCATATGCTGTTGTCTGTCTTGGGCATATATCCAAACAGTGTGCCTGCAGGCTGTATTCTCTTATAATCCATTGTATATTCTGAGAAATCATATGATCCCATTGGTTTTTTAGATACCAAAGTTTTAAATTGTCAGAATTGACCCAGTGTCATGTTTCTCTTTTGCTTTTTTTCTGTTAAGGCTGTACCAGATCTTCAGGTTCAAGTATGATTGAGTGCAGCAGTATGCTTCTGCCACAAAAGGAACAGATTTCTAGAATCAGACATAGTATTATATAAACCCTACGTATTTCTAGGCTGTGCAAATTAAATTTTAAAATATACCATTCTATCCCCCCAAGAGTTGAATTCAAATTTTTGTAGCTGAAAACTTAAGACAGTTCTGACATGTGCAGTAAAACTGTCTGTCACTTCAGAGCTCCTTGTTGTTTACCAAAACATTTTCTTCAGTTATGCAATACTCAGTGTACCAATTTGTACTTCTAGGCACAGTTCAGAAAAAGAAGTAACACATAAGCCACAGGAGTCACGGAGTAGAGCTGCCTCCTATGAGCAAGGGAACTCCCTCCTCTTTTTACCTCTACACCACCACTCTGCACCAGCCATGTTTCTTAACACAGTGACTGGGCCAAAAGATGTGTATGTCCTCTTACCTCTACTCACTGACTTTACGAGGAAGGAGGACAGTCTAAGATTGGTTCCACAAGTAAGGACTAGAAATAAAAATCCAGTCCTCTGTTATTACCAAAAGATGTCCAATATTTCTTATTATTTCAATAGTTTGTAACTTTACCAAATGCTTGTTGTTTGGAACAGCTGATTCTGTCTCAGGTTGACTTCTTGAGGGTCTTCTCCAACAACAGCAATGAAGCTGGTTTGACAGTTAGAAAAAGAATAAAATAGAAGTTTTGTAACTATTTTTAAAAATAGGGAAAAATAGGAGAAAAAATTACAGGTAATTATATAATTAAAAATGGCATCATTATCATCATTCCTGCACCTAAGGGAATCTACTTTAGGCTGAAAAATTAATATTAGTTTTGTTATTTTCTATGTTATATTTCTTACATTTCAACAAATTTCAACAAAATTTTCAGTAATTGTAGGCATTTGGGGATCTTTTTATATAAGAATTTAAAATTATTAGGAATTGTATTTAGTGTATTTTCCTGGAATTTCTAAGTGCTGTCTCTTTTTGTGAGGAAGAATATTTTTACTTAATAGATTCCACCCTCATTGCAGGAAATTTGTGGCCTAGCAAAGGAATTTTAAGACCCTTGGAACAAATTTTACAGTCTCTCTATAAAATTAATTTTATATAATTCTCATTAAATTCTATTCCCAAAACTAAGAAAGGGGCATAGTAGTTTGTCTCCACTACTATACTAGGTTTCAGATACAATTTTTAGTGGACATTAAAAAATAGTTTAATGAAATAAGAAATGAAATTAAAAAAAAAGTCTGAAGTGAATTTTCACTTACAAGGAAACAAATAACTGCAGAATATTTTCAGAACATTCTTCCAAGATCTTATATGTCAAGTTTCCAGGGGTCATTAGGGAATTCATATGCGAAATGGGTTAGAGTAGGCTTCTAAAACATCACTATGTATTAAAAAACCCAAATTACAAGAAACTCCCAAGCAGAACAAGAAAGAAAGAAAAAAAACACAGCTCTCATTGGCTCATAATTCAGCAGAAATTTACCTTTTTTTTCAACAAATGGCACAGGACTGGGTGAAGATCAAAAATTAAAAGTAATCATATTCTATATATTGATTTGCAGTTGAAACACTGAAACATTGACAAACCACATACCTATACTATTTCCTGTATGTGAAATAGTCATGGTTGTGAAGGAATTACAGTTATTATATTTACTGCAATATTAAAGTTTTTTTTCTACATTTATTATATAGTGAGATAAAACTTGACAGACCTGAAGAACAATTGATTTGATGGACTTTTCATTCCCTTGTACTCAGAATTGCAATAGACATCACAGTATATGGTCCATTGAGCCCTCCACCTTCTCTTCTAAAACTTCTGCCATTTTGTGGTTGAGTTTCAGGGTAGGGCAAACTTGTGTATGTTTTTACATGTCCTGTGAATAGTCAGAGTACTTCAATCTGTAGAGTTGCCATGATTACAGCTTTCTGGAGTAAAAAGCAGCACTTAGGTGCTACCTGTAGGAGAACAGAGTGGACAGGAATCTCCTGAAGTTCTAAAAGAAGAAGTGAAAAGTTCTATACAAGGGAAGGAGATATTGAAAACCTGTCTGTACACAGGTCTGGGCAACTGGGTCTAGGTGGCCTTGCTTGATCGGAGGCATTGGACCAGATGAGCTTCAGAAGTCCCTTTCAAAACTCAACCACTCTGTGATTCTGTTATATGTCTAGGCCTAGGGTTTTTTCTAAGTGCAATTTGTGGTAATGTCTACAGAAATCAAGTTTTAATACAGGTCCATGTTAAAAATACAATATAGATTCTCTCAATGAGGAATTTGGTGCCCAGAATCTTGTAGGACTTGCTTCTACATCAATAATTCAACTAACTTTTAAGGAAAGGATGAGAAATCGGTCTTCATGAAAATTTATCTCCAACCACATGTAGTAAATCAAAAGAAAGAAAAGTTGATGAATCCAAGATGAAAGGCAAATCAAGGCTTCAAAAAGACAGTAAAATACTAAGAACATTTTTTTTTTTTTTTTTAGGAAATAATAAGATAAGATAAAAATAAAAATACTGAGAAAACTTGGAATATTGTGTCATATTTTTAATCCAAATGTTTTTTTTAGTGTATTAAGAATTCAGAGTGAGAAAGAATGGTAAAGCTATTGTCAAGCTTCAGGGAATTCAGGGCATCCTGAAGAAAGATGGCAATGATTTTTCCTTTAGCTATTAAACAGGGACAGGTCACAAATCGTTTTAGATGTCTCTCTGACAAGTTAAGAACTGTGTTAAAACACCTATTTAAGGACACTGCATTCAGTAAAAATGATGCACAAGTTCTTGTTAAACTTATAGCTCATCTCATTCTCTTATGGATGTTAGTTGCATAACACCCTCCCCAGCAGTTAATGTATCTTTATTATCTGAAACAGGGATTTGCATTTGGCACAGAGAATGTGTCTATGTTTAATGTTGCATACCTTAATAGTCCTTCTTGTTTTTTAAAAGAAGTCTAATTTGTTCCTATTTCCTTTCATTTCAGGGACCAACCATGAGTTGTCAAAAGTTCTGAAGCAGCTATTGTGTATGACAGCAAATATTCCTTATTTTGATCATGACAAATTGTTTTCTAGCTTGATTGTTAGCTCTCTGGGAAAGAAATAGGCATTTGTAAGTGCCTACCACAAAAACTTCTTTCCAAACATTGGTTTTACAGAGCTCAAACAATGCAGTGAAAGAAATTTAGTGATTTATTAAGCAGGTAGCAAAGGATTTTTTGAGGGATGGTAATTTTTGAATTACATAAAACACTTAAATTTTTATTATTTTGTTAAATAACACAAATCTTGTCCATTTGTCTCCTGCTGTCCTGCAGAATATTTAAGATTCTAGCAGGAAATGAAAGCTCAAAACATTTTGTGATGAGAACTATTAATTTTCAGCCAAACCATGAACATTAGGAAATGCTATTCTGTGACCTCTGGGGAACTCTAGGTTAGAATCACGCTTCAGTCTTTTCCACAGTCTGGATTTCATGGCAAGATACAAAGACCTCCCAAGATGTATTTTGAAGCTACCCATTGTTTCGTTTCTAGCTAGCCACCTGCAGCCACAAAATGGTATGGTCACACAAGTAAACCAAATTATTTCAGATGGGACATGAGACTGTTAACATAACACTAGATATTTTACTTGAGAGTGCTCACTTCTATCCCTAAAAAACTAAAATCAAACCAACCAACCAACCAAACAAGCAAAAACCAAAATCACAAAAAATGACATACCTAGAAAAAAATGACACTGAGTCAAGAAACAATTACCTTTTAGAAGGAAAAATTTCCCACTAGAAATCATCTGAGATGTTCCACATTCTTTTCCATGCAAGATAAAGGATCATATTCCCAGGCTACCTTTCACATAGATTCATAGTAACAATATTTTAAGAGTTTTCCTCTTACATTAGTCCCTTTGACCACTTAAGTAGTTGAGTACAGAACTACCAACATTTGGGAATTTGAGGACCAAAAATCCTAGAGGGATTCTCTGAATATTTGATATGAATTTTAGGCCTAATTTTGTTATCTTTCTACCAGTACTTATTAATTCTCTGAAAGAGTCAAAAATATACTTACTTGCAAGAGATTTATGCAACCAAATTGGACAGGTATTTTTTATCTTTCAGACAGTAAGTGACCTGTCTTTCATGCAGAAAAAAATTTAAATCAAAGTAAATAAATATATTTTTATTGCAGAAGGGAACAATGGCAGGTTTCTTGATTCTTTTCATTATTACTATGTATTCAACAACTTCCAACCTACCTTACCACCATGTCACTGGCACACCTAAATCTTATGGCTGCAGGGACTAAGAGCCTTCTCAACTGACTACTGACAAACCAAAAAAATCTGGGTAAGTATTCATTAAATAGAGTTTTTTCTGGTGGGGAAAAAAACCCCACACATAATTCTGCCACTTTTTTCTGTTTGCTGTGGGAGAAAGAGGGAAAACCTGAAATTTATATATATTTGGAGCTTGGCTTTCAAGTCTGATAACTCTACTATATATTTGTTAGAATACATTTATATAAAACAAATACATATAAATACATGTCTTTGTATAAACACTTGTAAATGAATATGTTTATTATATAGGTATATAACTGTTATAACAACAACTTTCCTCAGAACTACAAAGATACTTCTGACTTATTAATGAACTGAATTTACAATATGCTTAATATGGAATACAGTTTAAATCACTAACATTTCAATTCTCTATTGGATTTCAAATCTGTCTCCTCTTCTCATGTATTTCCACCTCACATACCTGTTTAGTGTTTTCATAATTACTCACAATTAGTAAAGAACCACAATATGGTAATTTAAGAGAAACAGGTATATTCATATGTGTATTATTTAGTTTTCAGCTAATATAGAAACATATTTGTGCTACTAAAGCTTACCATTCATTTGCTATCCGGTGTTCTAGAGCCTCTGTTAGATTTCCACGTTTAAAGAAGTCATATTATAATTTTGTATGCACCTTAAAATAAATGTCAAAACCATTTTTATGTGCTGAAACCTTTCTGAAATGATATATCAGTAAAAAGAAAACCAGGAAAACGAACAATAACCAATTAAAAAACTTGTGGATTTGTATGCAGTGTGGAGCACTATTCACTGTGATATTATTAAATTTTCATACATTAAATTATAGTTCCTGATTACAGTAAAATAATTGGTTTATTTCTATGAATATAGAATGGTCTGTTTCAAGCAAGTTTTATTTGCAATAGTAACAGCATAAAAATAATGGGGTTTCTTATTTCTAGTTTTGATGTTTGTAAATTGTTTATAGAGAGCTAATAGATTCATCCAGTTCTTTCTAGAACCCAAGATAAGGCTGAGTTTTAACAGAAATGATCTCTCCATCTGTGCATGCCCAAAATCTTGTGGTGTCTAAATCCTTACAGCATATAACTACATCCTGGTCTTTCAAAGTATTGCACAAATTGGTACTGCTAACCAGTATTGCTAACCATTGATCTTAATTCTTTTAATCACCACATAAAACAAATCCTTTTGTGGCAGCCTCCTTCCCATACTGTCTCATGAATTCTTAAGCATTTTTTGCAATGCAGGGAAGCGATTATCTGAGAACTAGCTTGAAATATATAACAGCTCTACTATGCAAATGCAAAGGGTTTTGTATTTGTTACTATTTATTACACATTTATTTCAGAAGAAGGTAGCATGGGTAAATTGGCATAAACTTTGCATGTAGCCCAACAACTTTTATTTAAAGTAGGTGTGATGTGAGCTTAAAAATGTTTTTTAACAACAAAATTTTTAAAAGGTAGCTATTAGTTTTTAGAAGCCAAACAATTATATCTGTTTTTCATTTATTTATCAGATTACATACTTTTAGCTAGAAGAAAAATTTGAAAGGCAAATAATCAATTCTAATCAGTTTATACATAGCTTATGTTTTGAAAACTTGCTACAATAATCAATTCATTCAACCACAAAAATATAGAAATGAGAGGCAGAGTGAAATTTGTAGCACACAGGGCAATTTAACACTTGCATAAATCTTGCATGACTAAATTCTCTTGACATCATTATGGTATGGTATTGTGGTAACCAGATGGGTTTTACTGTTTTACTAGGATGTCAGACTAACTTTAATGAAAGATTTGTTAAGTTATGCTTTCTGATCAAGAGTCAATATGTGAGATATTTTGCTGCACTTTAGATATTCATTGATTACTATCGCAAATTTTCTCTACATTTCATGCAGCAAATTATCTAAGAAACTTAAAAATTGCAAGTCTTTGTATTCTATTGCGGAACTCATGCATAAGTTAGCATTTTCTTTGAGACTAATAGCAGTAGATGAGCTTATATCCATATGTAATAACTCACAAAGTACTCTAAAGATGGTTGAGAAATAATCTCAGAACTGTATCTACTCAATCAGAATTTCAGGATCACTTAACACATCAGTGAAATGCCAGCTCCACAGTGACATGAATTAGTGATTTAACAGAACACAGTAATCTTTTAAACAGCTTGTTTTTCATTTCTAGTTATTTTCTAGCAATAAATGAGATATTATATCATGGAATTAAGTGCTCATATGCAATAATGCTCAGTTCAACATCAACTAGAGCAGGAAATAGCTAAGCTTCTTGTATTTAAGCATTCCAAGGTTCTAATCTTTCAGGCACCAGGCACAATGATTTTTTCCTACCTTTCTCAATATATTAACATTGGGGAATGAGTATTATTTAAAAACAATAAAAATTCTAGAGGAAATAAAAAACAAAACAAAACAAAACAAAACAAAAAAAACAACAAACAAACAAACAAAAAAAAACCAAACAGAAACCTGCTTAGCAGAAGCCACATTTCAATTAATAAAGTACAGTTTGTCTTGAGTGTTCTGTTTACACTGAATTGAAAAGACACTAATTCCTGTAGCTGAATATCTACTTATTTTCGTATGTATTACTTTAGATTTACAAGGGAAGTGTCAGTGTTATAAATGATCTTTATCTTGTTTTGGGTCTTCCTAATAATGAAACTACCTTGATATATAATGGTTCATTTTTAGAATTATTGTTGCATTCTAACAGTGCATTTTGGCTTCATATGATAAATAGATTCAAGTAGATAAGATGTGGAAGAACTTCCTTACTTACTATTTGGGAAGACAGCATAATAACTGTCAAAGTTCTTCCGATGCAAGTTTCCATAAGTATTCAAACATAACAAATTTTTAGTGTCACGTTTTTCTATTCTTGATGGAGTTTTTAATATTGTGTTTATGAAAGAAAAATACTGATACACTGCTTTTTCTTAATTTCACTTGACAAAATATCAGAGGGAGGTTCACATTTCCTTCTACGAGAAAAGACAGTGTACTTGTTCCTTCCAATGTTTCTAAGAAATGGAAATGACCACAACAGGCTCAAGGCAGCAAAGCTGATAAAATGTATATATCTCCCCCATGGTCTTTAATGTGTGACTCGGTTCTCTTATTGTTTCTCCTTTTTATCTGTGAATGGCACTGCCTGTTTAGGTGGTGCTTCAGTGCTACCTGTTGGCTGCTGCTTTATTTATGGGTAGCTTGTAATTGCTTAGATAATCCAGCCAAGAGTAGAACATGTGAGGAGCTCTGTGAAAATATTAAATGCAAGTAACTTTCTTTTCCATTGTGCACTTTGAACATTGCTCTCAGTGAACAGCAAAAGCTATGACTCTACTGCTTTAGCAAGCAAACCAGAATGCTTATAATAAGGGAGTGCCTGTTGAGTGTGAAACAACAATCTTTTTCTGCTTTTAGTAACAATGTCTATAGAGACCCTTCCATCTTCATCTCACCAGCATTCCAATGGTTTATTAAGATTTTGAAAGCCAAGAAATTCCATTCATTCATTAAAATCATACAGTCTCAAGTATGGACTTGTCAGATTTAAAATGAACAGTCAGTTTGATATTCTTAAAGATACTGGAAATATTAAACCCGTATTTAATCAGCCCATTAAAGAAAAAAGTAAACAAAACTCTTCTCCACCAGGGCGAAGGTATTCCTTTTTTCTCTCTTCCAACATTGGTGATACTTATGTAAAGTATGCAAGTTTATGTGAGAATTAGGAGAAAGGGGGAGGGAGAAAAAGAATTCATTTAAAACAACTCCAGATTTCAAAACTGACAAAAAACCAAATAATAGCATAATATTAGTAACAGTGAAAATAACAACAATAGTGTGTTTGTTCGTTCTTCCTATCTAGGGTATCATCTAATACATGTTAAATCTGTCTCTTTAGCCAAGGAGAAGCATTATCTCACTTGCAATTGTCTCCAAGTGGGGGAAGGGGAAAAGCTGTTCGCCAAATGCAGCCTTTTGAATGTCCATGTGCTACAACTTACCATGTTCTCTTGCTTTTAAATTGTTCCTACATACATACCTACATATTACAACAGAGCAAAATTTCTTAAAATAAGAAATTGATTTCTAAACTACGGTGTTTATTTTTTTTGCTACGTGAATCTGGCTTTTAGAGTTTAGAAGTTGTCATGCTTGAAGTTTGAAAGGAAAAGTAGATTGTTTCTGCAGGCTGTCACAGTTTCATATTTATGGTGGCATATCACTTTACTACTCCTGCTGATGGCCCACCTGTCTCCATTGCTCTGAATCAACACTTCAGGACTCAGCACCTACTGTTAGCCACTAAGAAATGATCCCTAAGGCAGGAAAGAGGCAGCAAGCCAAAAACAACATTCACAGCCAGTTAACGAATGCAGAAATTAAAGCAAAAAAAACAACCAAAAAATACCCTGAAAACCCAGAAAAACAATTAAATTATATGATAAAGAGTACAAGGTAGAGTTGAAATATAGACTATTAGAAAGAACAGAAACAAAATAATTTTTATGGCACCAGATTAATTCTCTGTCCTATTATAACTTGAATGGTTTAATGTCTTATTCTTATATCACACTAGCCTAAACAATGCCCTTAGTCTTCATGTAAGCTGTATTGAATAAAAAACAGTCCTTCAACTCTGAGTTTCTTTGTAAACATCAGATGGAACATTAGAAAGACAACTCCTTTTTTGTATAAAATTTTTACAAGTAGAAGTTGCTTTTGAGGTGCATGAGTTTCAATCTTGTCACTTTCTCCTGTAGAGTGATACTCTGATATGCAAAAGAAAGTAAAAAAAATAAAATCATTATCTACTAGAGGGGTTTTAAAGCACAATCTGATTTATTCCAGGTGTATGACCCCACATACTGACTTATGAAGCAGCTCAACAGATTTCTTTTTATTTCAGCAGTTTGAATCAGAAGCACAGTTCAGAATTCTAATGTTACCTGAATGGTAAGGGAAAGAATCATGTTTACAAGGGTCTGAGCTCAACAGGAGCTGAGAGTCAGTCATTCTCAGGTTGATTGGAAGTATTTTGCTTTTCTCCCAGCTCTTGCTGAACTGGAATACAGGAGTCATCATCTGTGATAGGAAGGGGATTCCAGCTCTTGCTGGTTTTGAAGTTTCGCCTGAGCTCTAGAGAAGCTGAGCTCCCCCCCACTTGTGGGACATAAGGATATCTTCATCTTACTGAGTTTTGCACTCAGTGAAACCTCTGAGTTAAAGCTTGCAGATTCACACCTGACTGGTGGCTACCAACATATTTTGTGATTTATTGAGTCCAGGCTCTTGGGAATCAGACTTCACTGGCTTCTGAAAAAGTTATAATAATCACTTTTCATCAGTGACAATCTTGTCTAGCTTCTACTCTGAAGAAAAGCTCAGCTGCTGCTAGGATCTAGACTGCCTTCAGAGGTCCAGCAGAAATTCAGCTGGAGTAATACAAACTACTGATTTGCTGATGTTATACATATTCAGTACTTTATCCCTACATTATTTGGTATGTTAACCCTCTAAGGAGTTGTACACTGCCACACATCACCTTACTATGTACTGAATGCACAGAAAAGCAATCAAAAAGTAAAAAATAATTGAAGAAATAGCAAGTGGTTTAATAGAATTGATCATGAATAATACTGATTTATTTCTCTGCCTACATCCATATTATACAATAGGGCCTTGGGATTGGATCATGTGTCTGCTACTTCATTCAAACTAGCATATGCTTAGGCATGCATCTCATCAGTACAAAAGCAAGCATTACATTTGTCTTTTGCAACACTACTGATAATCATTGCTCATACTCAGTGCCTGAACTCAGACAGCTTCTTTTTAGCTACTGTTTTCAGAAGAATGTGGAAGGAGCTAATACATACATGCTAACAGGCCCCTTTACATCTGAGCAGCTTACTGAAGTTGTTATGCTTAACTTCATGCCACTTGTGAAGCACAGCAAAGAACAGAAATTATGTTTCTCTCACAAGAAAGCAGAAACTAACAGCAGCTATTCCTGGGTTAAGGTGGTGGGGAGGAACCAAACAAAAAACCCCCACAAAACTTGGCTTTTTGCTTTAGTTTTAAGGAGGAGAAAAGTCTAGGCTGTTAGCTACTGCAAGCTAAGCACTGAAGAGGGAACTCACATGGTGAACCTACACTCTGTTTTGGGTAAAGTACCCTGAATTACATCTTCTCAACTAAGAGTGAAGACAAAACCTGATATTAGTCTTTCTCTCCTATGGTCTCCAGGTGGCCATATGGAGAGGCATTTGACTCAGATGGGAGATGGAGCTAATAGCTACTACTTTCCAGGACAGCAAAAGAAGATCAGTGCAGCTGAGGCTCAGGTGGGAAGTGGTAATTAATAGTAGGAGTAGGGAATAACTTTTTATCCTGGTTCTTGGCTGTGGTTCATACTGAGAGCACAGGAAGATCTGACTTTTCTAGAAGACAGCTTGTCAAGATCATGAGCTGGAGTATTCTGAAATGTAGAGGTTTCATATTGCCATTGTACAACAAACAAGCCAGTGAAAAGCCTGGGCTCAGGTTCATCCAAATCTGTATGCCAGGCATGATCTCTGTCAGTTCTTCTCTTCTTCAGTGTGAATCTTGCTGGACCCAAAAGTATACAAAGAACTGATTAACAACTTGATCTACTCCTTCTCTGTTTCTCCTATGCCTGATCATCTGAATGGTAAGTAAATCATCAGCCTCCTTGTTTCCTTCAGTGCAGAGATTTCTTAGTGGTAACTGTCCTGTGAAGACAACTTTTCCTAAGAAAACCTTTTGAAATTAACAGGAAATTCAACTTTTGTTCTCTGTTTTCAGCTATTATAAGTTATTTCTCCATAGTTGATATTACTACTTAAAATGTTCTGCCATCTCTTTCAGTGATCTAAAGAGCTGAGTCTGAATCTGATTTTTATGAATGTAACTTTTTTCTAATGACAGAAATTAGCTTCTTTCTAACATAAGTGTGACATAATAACAGCAACATTAGAAAATATTGGGTAATTTCCAAGATGCAATTGGAAGCAGTGAGGACATGACTATTAACTACTTGTAAGATTTTCTTTACTTCAATAAAATGCCCTTCAGGATGGTATATATTTATTTACTTTTTTTTTAAAATAAATAATATTGTCAGAGTTGTGTAAAAATTATGATGTTTATGGAATCAGGTTTTAAGTCATTTTCTATATAACTTTATGTGACTATCTTAAAACTTTTTCCTGTTCTGCAAAACTAGTGGATCCCAAATCTTCTCAAATGAAGAAGAGCTAAAAGCATTTAAAAAAAATAAAGATGGAAAAATGAAAAATATTCATCAAAATCAGATGATATTAATGCTTCTAGAGACTCTGCCTTGGGCCTGAAGTTATTTCATACACTTGTTCATAACCTAGAGAAGTAGCAAAATCTGCAGAGCACACCCGTTACACAGGTCCATAGAAACCTCTGAAAAACATCAGTAGGACCCAAACAAATTGAGTGAGGGGGAGAGTACAAGTGCAATTCTACTTCCTTGTTGGTAACTATTATGTAGTGCACACCGAGGACAAAAATATAAAGTAAAATATGGCTATCCCTACTAGGTTTCAATAAAATATAGCCACTCAGAAGAGGTCTCAGGCATTGTTACATAGATAAAGAGCTGTGGCCTAAATGGTGCCCATCTTTCAATATGTCCCAGTGACACTACAACGTGCTTCTGGTAGGTAGCATAATTATGGGTCTTCTGTGATGGTACCAGCTAAATGGCAGCAGGATGGGACAGGTATCAAACATCCTCTGTCATGAATTTGCTGGAAACATTTGTAATCTCCAAGCCTGTCTGGCATGCATTGCAGTTTTCCAGTTGCACTAAATTAACAGAGTCAGATTCATAGACATCCTTTGGGGGTGATATTTTAACCTACTTGAGAATATTTGGCAAAAGTGTATGAGTCTCTCAACGAGACCTTTTAAAAATGGATTCCATGTCCTGCCACATGCAAGTGCTGAATAAATTGTTTTCCATTTTAGTGATGTGGTTTGTGCTGTTAGCTTACCATTTCAAACATTGCAAAGAGGAGAAAATTCTGTGAGGCAATAGTGAGAAAACAGCTTTGTAAATGAGAAGCTGAAAGCATTGACTATGTACTGGGCATGGCTGTGTGATGTTTTGCTCTGGATGCCTGTCCACGGATTTGTTGTTTCACAATATGACATCTTGGTAATAATTGTGGACATGTTTTTAAATGTTGTGCAACCTCTGATATGCCTTTGTTTATGTCAAGTTTTGCAGGCCCCCAGCAAAGCTTTACAAAGCTGTAGGCTTTCAGTTCACATGTGATTTTAAATCTGATTAAGGACACAATCATAGCAATTCTGGGTATCAAATAAGGAGAGAAAACTTTAAATTTAATTTTAGTGACTTCTTCCTTGGAATTACATTAGAAAAAACTCTACCTGACTGCTGCAATTCTGACTTAGTAAGCAACTTGTTATGCCAGCCAGTAAGACTCAGGTCCTCCAGAATCAATATTGCAGTTATTGAGTAATTATAGGACTTGTCTGGGAAGATGGACAATGTGATATTTGTTCAGGGGCTGATGGGTGATAATGGTGCTCAATAAAAGACGATAATTGAAAACAAAATGATCTTAATGCAGTTGACTGACACAATAGAAAGACTATGGTCTTTAAATCAAATACACACTTCATCTTCTTGATTATCAATACATTACTTTAAAAGTAGCAAACAGCAGCAAGACTTTTAGAGGGTAATATACCATTTGGACTTCTTCAGATCATCAGTAAAGACTTTCTAAATGCTAATGCTCTTGGAAAAGCATTTTCTTACTAAAAGTGTTCTTACAGGCTATTACCAACAAGAAAAAAGAGGAAGTGTCTGTATTTCCTTTAAAAGCTAAGAAAGTTGAAATTTGCCAATTCACCCTTTTACTCTTCTTTTCTTTTAGCAAGTGCTCATGAAACAATCTGTCATCAGCTTGTGAAGCACACATAGCATGCATTCCTTATGCCTCTGCTACTACATGTACACACTGAGGAGTTTGTCTTCATGAAATTGCTGCCAGTTGAAATTGCAAGCAAGCACTCCCAGTGAATAAGTAAAACACCATGCCAGAACATTCAAAAAATGCTGCAAAATTACTCAATATTGTATATTTTGTAATGCAGTCTTATTCTCCTCAAGGGGATGAGAAGCTCATCTGAAGAAGTGAGCAAAGTAGGGTGTTACCAAAAGTGACAAATTCATGAACCTCTCAGCAAGACAGAATTGGCAAGGTACGGACATGAGGATGACAGAGATAACAGGCATGCAGTTTATCATGTTAGAGGAAGGAAATATTGTATGAAGTGCATAATGGCCCGGACTAATGAAAGATTAAAAAAATTGGTCTTGTTCATATTTGAGCATGGCATAGAAAGGAATATTTCATTGGAATTAAAAAATCTTTAGTACTTTGAGTTCTAAACACCAGGAAAAAAGGCTTTGCTATCTCATCTCTAAAAATTAAGTATATGGATAATAAGAAATCCCTCTAATGAAATAAATTTTTTTCCAAAGGTGGTGGTTTGCTAAGAAATTTAATTCCTTAATTACCTATCAAAATATAAATTCTTATCTAAAACTGAAGAGCACCAAAGCAATTTGGAAACAGCATGCACTTTAAGTAGCATCATGTGTAGTAGAACTACCACTGTGCCAAATTAACTAGAAATTATTTTTGTATATTCTACTTCAAGGGGTGATGCTTGTATTGGCCAGTAATATCGTTAGTATTTGGGTTCATCTGGAATAACAGTGACCTCTAGGGATAAGATTTAGTGTGATACATCAAGGGATACCATGTGTGATGCATCAAGTTTTAAACTCACAGCTACAGATTTTATATTAAATGTAGCAATAGAAATTTCCATATTAAATGCAGCATTTTATATGAAAATGCTGAGGGAAATTTCTCAAACCCACTGGACTGTTGAACATATGTGCTCTAATCATGAATTAAATTCACACATATAAATGTATATGTACATATTGATAAATACATGTTTATGGACATCATTATACTTGCTGCTTATTTTCAGTTTAGGACTATTCCAAACATCCTTTTCTGACAATGAAAAAAATTATTCTTTCAATATTTTATTCCTTTTTGTCCTAGATGTTTTCCTAATAAATCATCTGGAAATTAAAAACTGAAACATTTCCTTTTTAAGTAGAATTTTTTTTTCATATTCAAATAATAAAAATAATTAAAAATGAACTTCAAAATTCTTCAGATCCACTTGAATATTCATTTTTTCAATGAAAAGAAAATTCTTGTGTTTCTTCTAAATGGAGAAGAAGAATGCAAATGCAAAATCTTAGTTAATTTATCTCTTATTATTTCTTTAACAGAATATATAATCTGAAATCTTGATTAATTATTATGTATCAGTCATTTCTTCATCTGTAATATTATTAACTTACTATCAAACTCTACACACTAAGATGAGATTCTTAGTAAAAGACAGAAACTTCCTTGCTAAAAAATATTCTCTGTGCTGAGGATTAAGCTTTACTCAAATAATTTTATTATACAAATAGTAATAATATCCTGGACAGTGTAATGATTTGGTTAGCCTAATGGTTTGGTTAGATCTAGAACAACTGATCTTATATAAATTTTCAGTGCATTCTTAACCTTCATGAAGGAAATTACAGAACCGGTGAATCAGTTGTACAGTAAACACGCCATACAGCCAATCTGTAATTCAAGCCACAGTATACAGAAGCAATAGGTATTAAGTTTACATTAGTCATTCTGGGTGCCAGACAGATGAGGAAATTACAAGTCCCAGTCTTGTTATAATGGCTTGACTAATTGACATCACTGTGTATATTCCAGCAAACTCCAATCTCTTTTTACTGTATGAACAGGGAGTTGAGGACTTATAAAAGTCAAGAATCTGTGACTTGCCAAGAATGTACTTGGTGAAAAGTATTTGTTTCTATGCAGACTAGGCAACCAAATAGGACAAGGACCCTTAAAACAGTAAAGGTCTGGGGTCTCAAGAGGGAGAGAGCAGGAGTGTAGCTGGAATACAGCAGAAGAGGTGCTCTGGAGTGGAGAATGGATTGTGGCTGGTGGCCTCTGCAAATTCCCAATTCTGTTAACAACAAACTCAAAAGTCAGCAAAATAGATAGCATGGCTATCTTACTGCTGCTCATCTGTTGCCCTGGACAGGTACTTTCTTTGGCTTTGACAAAGGCTGTAACTAAGAGGCAACAGTTGCCTGCCATGGTCTACTTACAGTCTGAGCACAGAGGGGAGACAGCTCCTCAGCCTGCCCCTTCCCAACTCGTCTCCTCACCTCATGTATCGTATGAGGGCAATGAGGTTACCTAAAAAGACAGTCTAAAATCCAAATTTACACTAGCAGTTGTAAGGTAAACATATGGAGGAATTCTTCCCAAGAATGCCAAGGCAGTGGGAAGATTAAAAAAAGAGGTTTATTTCAGATGCAAGGACCACTTTTTTACAATGCAGCGTGCATCGGACCTTCAGGGGCAAAAGGCAATGCCTTGCCTCCTCCAAGGCTTTTTGTATCTTCTGTCTCTCCTCCCACACCCTCTCTGGCCCGAGGAGGCTTTGTACATGTCTGCAAACATGTTATCTCTCTGTATACGATGGAGAGAGATATCTTACTCACATCTTCTCCATGCGAGTTTCTCTGAAATGACGAAGGCAGGAAAAAAAACATCTAAGCCCTTTGAGAAGGCATTTTGCAGCTTTCCTAAGCAAAACAAGTTCTAGCTTTCCATTACAAATTCTTGAGCAATTGCATCTATCCTTACGCGGTGCCCTTGGTAGTCTCCATTTGTAGGGAAGGCTTAACTAAAAGATGGTAACCTGCCCATTCTTGTTTTTTAGCAAATATGTGTCTGTCCCTTCTTACAAGAAGCTGCTGGAGAGTCATATGACAATATGTCCTAATAACTCACTAGACACTCATTGCCAATGATAAAATGAAGTATGATACATATTGTATGTATGTATGTATGACACTATGGAAGTAAACATAAGCAAAGGGTACCCAAATTTGAAAGCAGTTTTTTCTTTCAATACTTTTCTCTTCAAAGTTTTCTTTGTGCTTATACAAGATCATTATTTCTTTCAATATCTCAATATTGTCTCAATTCTACAGCAACAAACTGATTTTTTTTTATACTCAGGTAGACCAACAGCTGGGGTTTTTTTATATATGAAAACCAGTTGAAAAATGGCTGTAATAGTTTACATCTAACAGAAACAAACATTTTATTGTTATATTTATATTGTTTATCTTTACTGAAACAAATCTGTGATCTATGTATGAATAAACAGCATATTTAATTCTCATGGAAGGTATTTGCATGTTTTTTAAGCTAACTAAAATTAGAAGACAAAGCCCATATGAATCTAGTGGAAGATGATGGTTCTCTCTCTGGGTAGGTCAGTGGACTGTGAAGTAGATTTGGGAGACACTTTTCTGCCTGGGGGAAACCAAACTTGGTCTCCCATGTGGGAGCTTTCCCATCACTGTTTTCTAATACATAGGGGAGTAAGATATTCACAACCAAACCATGCAAAAACTTAACCTACTTAGTAACCCAAAAATAACAACCAAACAATCTTGCATTTCTGGACATGTGGGTTCCAGTTCCTTTTCTTTTCCTTTTTTTTTCACTTCTGACTACTAGCCGGGGAGCTTGAATCAAAATATACAATTAATTTCAAGTCACCATAAATTGCTTTTTTCATTGAGTAACTTATTTGTCAAAATATTGTTGTTAATGATCAGTTTGGCCAGTTCCAAACTGATTTCTCATAGGTTTTAGGGCTTGATTCGTGTTGTCTCATGCATCTATTTTCAGTTGTACAAAAACTTAGAGATGGTAGCTTCTATTAATATATAAGCTAAATTAGGGCTTATAGATCACTCGTGTTTTGTATATATCATCTACCATATCTGCAACATTTAACATCCTGCTTTGCAGAGGCTGCTGAGCTTTTTGGGCTGGAAGTCAGCTTAAAGAAGACAGAAGTTTTCTATCAACCTGCACCTCGGGAAGACTTCCATCATCCCCATATTACCATTGCCGTATCAGAGCTCACATCAGTCCAGCAGTTTAATTACCTAGGCAGCCACATCTCCTCGGACCGTAAGATTGACTGAGAGATAGACAACAGGTTAGCAAAGGCATAGAGTGCTTTCGGAAAACTCCATAAAAGAGTTTGGTGAAATAAACACCTGAATACAAAGATCGGTGTTTACAGAGCCATTGTGCTGTCTACTCTCTTATATGGATCTGAATCATGGGTCATCTACCGCCACCACCTGCGTCTCCTAGAACACTTCCACCAACGCTGCCTCCGTACAATCCTAAACATCCACTGGTCAGATTATGTGACCAATACATCTGTTCTAGAACAAGCAGCAGTCACAAGTATTGAGGCCATGTTACTGAGAACACAGTTGTGTTGGGCAGGACACATCTCAAGGATGAAGGACCACCGCCTCCCTAAGATCCTGCTTTATGGTGAACTTGCCACTGGCTGCCGCATGAGAGGAACCCCGAAGATACAAGGACTCCCTGAAACAATATCTCAGCCTTGACCATATTGATCAACATAACTGGTCTACTCTGGCCTCCAATCGGGAGGCCTGGAGGCACACCATCTCTAACGCTGCTGCTTCCTTTGAGAACGCACACAGGATCACTCTTGAGGAGAAAAGACAACGCAGAAAGAATCGTGCCTTGCCAATACCACCTAAGGAGTCTTTCTGCTGTGCCTTTTGCAACCGAACTTGTCTGTCTCGTGCTTGTAGCAAACGTGGGTAGAGTCCTTCCCAAATCTTCGTTCACAAAGCCTAGCCATGGAATATGTATATATATAGGAATACATCATATACATCTTCCAGCATGTTCTCTGTAGAAGAGAACAATTCAGAAAGTAATACATATGATTATTATCCCAGAGTTTATTATCAGTAGTATGACTTTTATAAAGTTAATTATGTCCAAAATTATGTAAAACAGAGGTAATCATTTCGCGTTACACTGATTCAATTTTCTCTAATAACAAAATAGTATACTTCTGTGGGGTTTTTTTCTGATGCTTTAATATTAAGAAAACATATATCAAAGATGTTTTGACAGATGAAAAACACAATTTTGTAACAGAATGGAAAATTTTAGAAACTGAATAGCTGATAAAAGATGAGTAGAACCAGGGAGGATTGATGTTTTAGCTGAAGGCAGCATTAGAGATTAGGTACTCATTTGGCTTTTCAGAAGGCCTGGTGACTCATTCCACATAAATGAAGTTTGTGATATGTAATGAAATGCTTTCTATCTTCACTGCAAGCAAATTAGCAGGTATTTTGCAGGAAGAATATTAATGTTATCTTGCATTTGTTTCAGAGTAGGAATACATTAACTGAAGAGATTTGGAAAGAATTTCACTTTTATAATATCAGGTGCTGAAAGCATTAAAACAAGGTCACCTTTGTAAAGCAATGAGAGGAAATTAGGTTATAAACAAGCAGTGCCTAAAAATATATTCCCTCGGTTTCACTGACCAAATGTTGCTCCAAATTGTGGATTTTCTTTACCAAGAATGATAATTGTATGTCTAGAGTGGAATTCTGCAAAGTTAAAGAATTAGAAAGCCATGGTTTGGTGAGGGAGAAGGGATAAGCATTTCAGTGAGTAAAGTAATTTCATTCCATTAAGGGAGAAAAACAGGCTGTTTTGCAGCCTTTACTGTTCCAACGTTGTACAACAATAGACTATGTGAAGACATTACATCTTCTGTTTTTATTTTTTGTTTTGTTTTGTTTGTTGGTTGGTTGGTTGGTTTTGGTTTTTTGTTTTGTTTTGAGGTTTTTGTTTGTTTTGATTTTGGTTTGGTTTGGTTTGGTTTTCAGGAGAGCAGTAATGAACAGGAATGGAGATATATCTGAGAAAAATAGTGATAGAGGAAACTAGAGTATATGAGAGATACAGAAAATCAGTATGCCCTAAAAGCAAGATAAGCAAGACAGAGAAAAAAATCACCTTCATTTTTTTATTTGAAAACAAGACAGATATTAAATAAGACTGTACATTTGCTAGCATTGGATTAAATGGGACAACTGGACAAAGAGGAGGCTGGTTAGTAAATTAACAATATTTCTTTAGAGAAGACTGGACTACTTTATGACTAGTTTGTGAATTAGGCATGATAAAGCCTTGCCTAAAGTATATATGTGTATATACATATATGTGTATATATATATATATACACATAGAGATAACATAATGGTAATTATTTAGGAAGAAATACTGAACATAAGGAACTAAAGGCTGGACATAAAGACACAGATAGGGAGATAGGTAGAAAATTGATCTTCAAGACAAACTGAAAATGTAGATAAAGAAACACATTTGATGACAAAAATGGCCTTGCAACCTTGCAATCTTAACTCACTATCATGATAACAGTAACAGTTGAAGTAATTCTAAGTAGGTAGCATATTTCTAAACAATTTAAATTTAAGTAGAGATCTTCTATATCATTCTTTTAAAATATGTTTATAAAAACCATGCAAGCCTTACATCAAAAAGTATTACTTAACTCCTCATTCAGTGGTTTGTATCTTCACTGGCCCCAGATGTCTCTAGGCCAATGCAATGAATCTGATCAAGGATCTAAAAAGGTATTGGCTGCAATTTTTTTTTATATTTAGCTGAACCTCCTTCATCAAAATATTTTTATGTTACCTTTGCAATTTGGTAGGTGGTCAGGTAGAAGTTTGTGTTGGTTGGGACAAGCTAAAGTAGAGTGAACCTTCCTGTTAACTTCAGTGATTGCTTTAGAAATGCTATTTAAGACACAACATTTTATTATCCACTTTCTCTAAAACTTAGTTCCCCTCCTTTGAAAGAGTTTATAAACATAATAACTTTGAATTTTTGATAAAGAAAACACCAGGAAATCTAATAATGCTTGTCTGCTACACATTGGTGAAATAAAGCTTGTTCAGTTAATGTTTCTAAAAGACCTCGAGGGCTTTTGATGAGTTGCTTATTACTTCTTGAGCATGCCCGTATAATTAAATATTGTGCTTTATAACTTCTGCTGGGTACACTGACAGAGCACCAATGAAACTAATACAGCTGCAGATTTATACCAAATAAAGATCTACTGAAGAATATTTAATACCTGTTACCTATAAATAATCTGAGGAGTCTACATAAATAAAGGGCATGGTGTTGATGGTTTCAAAGGACAAAGTCATAACAGGAAGAAAAAATAAAAAAAGCATATAGGCTTATTTTGCATCACTCTCCCAGACAAAAGCATAACATTTTACCAAAGATCACATCTGTGGATCAAGAGTCAAGATAAAAAAGTATGATTACTAATTGTTTGCTGAATAGCATACAATTAAATTTGTCAGACCATTACTTTCAAGTGAACTCATAGTACATCCAAGTACATGAAAACAAGTGGAGACGGAAAAAGGAGGCTAAATACATATTTTCATGGTTGACAACATGTAAAAGATACCCCTGACCATGGCTCAAAACCCAAAATGATGTCATTATTCAAAATATTACACACTTTTCTAACTTAACACTTCCCGTGATCACTGGTTTTAAAGCAAAACTAAAAGAGTCTCTCCCTGTCAGAGAGACTGCATTTATCTTAGGAAAACCAAACTGTAAGATAAATTAAAACCAAAGAGAGATAAAAGAAAGGGATATTTATTAATATGTTGTATGTCAAAATAGGCCCACAAGAGCTTCCTGTAGTTGTATGAATTATATTTTAAGATTCTACATTTAAAATTTCATTGAATGCACTTATTAGAATACAAAAGCTGTGCATGTGTTCTTTCTCACAGTAAGAAAGAGAATGGATGAAAAAAGTTGCCAAAAGTAGAGAGCACTTGTATACAGCAAGATTCTACAATTACACAGAATTTGTATCTTATTCTATAACAGTCTGAATGGACTTTCACTTAGGTTTGAAAATCATATTAACAGTGAAGAAAGTGCTTTGTGTATTCATATGCTCTCCTGTAATACAATATTGTCTAGTGATCTGACCACACTGATAGTTCAGACATCATTTTATATTCTCATTGGAGATTCTGAAGTTGCTCTCCAGGCAGCATAAGTTACTGCAGAGATTTTTGAGTTTTGTAGCCATGTGGACCTTCCAAATAGGGTTAGCCTGTGCTGTGCAAGTGACAGAGATGTACCAAAATATACATGTATTCAGAGCTAGCTTGAGGTTCTCATCAGTGTAGAAAAAAAATCAAGGAGACAGCAGGATTTAAGGAGTGACAACTTTTATTGTGGTGGGCATAGCCAACATATTTGCATAGAGAAGAAGGTGAGAAGTCAGCCTGAAATACATTCTTCAGTGTCAAAGAATTACTGGGTGTTTAATGCAGATTACCCATTCCATAGGCTCAGTTTATTTTTCAGACTCCACACCTCTTTCTCTCCCAACCTTAAGAAATGCTTTTAGTACAATGGCAGAGAAGGAACTACAAGTCTTGTGAAGGATTTTTGAGTTCTCACAAGTAAGAAAAGCTTCAGTGTTCAGACTGAATTCAGTTAAGTCTTCACTTATTAGCAGATCCTATTTAATATCTATTTTGAAGTAGTTCTTCATTAGCACTATGTGAAGTGAAATTACTTGGAAGCAAATGGTTTAGGTTAGCCTATGGTTAAAGGTAGACCTTTGTTACTAAAGCTTTTAAATTACTGTAATTTTCTCTTCAAGTTTAGGAATGTTCGGGGCAGACCTCAACCTTTTAGTCAATTGTCTTGTGGTTGATAATCTTCAATGCTACCAACATGAAATTTTAATATAAATCACTCTTCATTGTTGATGACCCTTCTATGACATGAACCATCTTTGCTTGCTTCATAAAGTATCACTGAAGACTCCTATTTAGTACGGGTATGAAGAAAGAAGCAGAGTTTTCACTTGCAGATCTTCATTTGGTGATTGAAGGTCACATTAGCTCCACCTATTCACCGTTTGCTGGGGAATGTCTAATCTTCGGAAGTTCACCCATTAAACACAAATGAAAGATGAAAATGTTCATGAAAAAACTGTATATCATCACTTCCATGGATGAATATGAATGATTCTTACTACTAAAATCAAGTTGCATTATTTCACTCTTAAAATAAATATATTATTAAAAATTACACTATAATTATATTTTTCTGTGATGGCAATTCATAATGATAAAATTATTATGTTATGATTAAAACTATTTTACTACATATATTTTATGATATTAAATTTTTTTAGGTTTTATTGTATAGTTTTATTTTGTTTTCTTGTATTTTATGAGGAAGAGTACTGAACATTAATAGGAATAACGGAAAAAGTCTGTTAAACTGCTCATTTATAACAAAGCTGTGCTAAATGTTTTCACCTGTAAAATTAAATGCTAGTGAAATATATCGGCCTCCCAATGAAGCAAATTATATGGCAATTGATAAAGCTCCATTTGCTCAATAAAGCAGATTATAACGTCCATGAGTACAAATCCTTGCTGGTACTTAGTACTGCAGACAAGGTAGTTTTTATGGCTCCTAAGCATCACTGTGAAAGGAGCTCAGTATTCCATGAAAAGATTCTTTTCTCATCTATAGCATCTGGTCTTTGTCTAAAGTTCACACTACAACTGAGCTTAATGGTGTTTTGTTTGCCTGCATAGTCTGTTCATTATCAGCTTCTAACTAATACCTTTGTAAGGTACTTTTGATAATTTAGTATAAAAATAAAATTAAAATATCCAAATTGTTAATTTTAAAATTCTTTAGATCTCTTTTCATTCAGAAATATCAGTGCTGGTTTTGCTCATTAGTAATCAATGTCTATGTTAGCAAATACACTGTCAGAATTAAAAGTCATACTGATTAGCAAGATTTTAGTATTTTCTCAAGTACTCAACAGAATCATGGGGAATGTGTTACAGTAAACTGCCAGAAGAAATACTTAACTTGAGCACCTCTGGAAGGTTCGAAGGAAAACAGTTCAATACCTTCTGCCTTGTATTCCTGTCAGGTACATATTGATGTATTGGGCATCCAGCATCTTCCAAATACTTTCAATCGTGCATAAACAAATGGACTTCATCATATGCAGTATGTCCTAAACATCTATGAACAATAGCAGACTTTTCAAGTGTCATATTAGGGGAAGCATTTGCACTGGATTCCTAGGTGTCAGGCTGCTGGATATAGCCTGTCACTGGCTGACAAGGGAGCATTCCAGTCACAAGTTATGACTAAAGTACTGGTCAGCTTTCATGCCCGGAGAACTGAATGAATCTGGTGGCCTGAATATTTTTCTAGCTGCAGAATACTGTTCTAGCTTCACCTTGGTGGTTTAGTATAACCCTATAATAGTACCATACAAATTTACTTTTTGAGTAAAACCAGAGAAATTAATCAGAGAGTAAGAAATATTTGTATTAAATTCAAGATTCCATTACTCTTAATCATATGAAGTGGTACTGTACTATGAAAGTTGTTTCAGTGGTTTTTACTGAATTATCAAAACCAAACTATTATTTTTGTTTCTTTGTCACTTCAAAATTTTTCCTGCTCTACTGGGAAAATACAATACACTTTGTTTTTATGCCAAGAAGCTTTAGGTAATGATACTAAGAAGAGAGACAAAAAATTATATTTAGATCTAGTAAGCAAACTGTGGTGACATTTAGGACATCTAGGTAATAAATTTGTTTTTATTAATGGTATTCAGTTCTCTTTGCACAATAGAGACAAATATTTAAACACGAATAAACATTGTGGTCTAGACTCTTAAGCATGCTGAACACTAGGTTAGTTTGGGTTTATGCCAGCTTTGTTTTTTTTTTTCAAGTTTGGGATATCCCCAGCTGCTCATTTGAATCAGTGACGGCAAGAAAATACAAGAGTAGAAATTGACTCTCTCAAGTTGCACATACCTCTCTCTGAGTGATTTCCCAGGTGAAGAGTTTATCAAGTTGTAAATATCTAAATTTAGGAAACATTATTACTATCATTAATATTTCTTATGTGGTGATAAAAATATGAGTGATGAGTCCGTTACAGAATTCTAACAACACTCCTGCCCTTAAAAGTTCTGAGGTTAAGTTGGAGCTTATTCTAGACATCATTGAATGAAGCAAAGTGAAATTTCACAACAGACACAACCTAAGAAAATTTCCATCTAGACCTTTATTTGTATTACAAAATGACACACCCAAAACATAACTTATATTTACTACTAGAGATGAAGAAGATACTCCAAAAATTAAATAGATATTCATAAAATTGCATTCCTTTCAGATTCAGAATTCTTATATTTAACTACTTTGTCAAAGCAAAAAATCTGATGCTCCATCAATCTGCATATATGACTGCACTTATATATACATATCATTTTCCCAGTCTTCTTTTTTTTATAGATTTTTCTGTTTTCTTTTTTTGTCATATTTTTATCTTACTATGCAAACTAAATCAGTTATTCCAGTGAAAGTTTGTGCTTTAGAACTTGTTTGAGAATACCTTGCAGGGAATTAAAAATTTCATAGGTGACCTTCAGACTAGGAGCAGATTGCTCCTGAGTTTTTTTCTCTTTTTTTTTCCCCCCTAAAATTAAAGGCTATTATTAACTGAAATAAATAGAGAATTAAAGCCACTGGAGGCCTAAATCTAGCTTATAATGTATTTTTATAATTAATATATCTATATTCAGAATGTGAATCCATTTGGTTATGCAAAACTAGAGTAAAACTCCTTAGCAAAGCATTTTAATACCACATTGTGGTATTGAATTGGTGTACAGATTAGATAAGAAAGTAGAAAGGTGCCTTCTGAGGAGAAAGGTTACTTATTTTACTTCACAGCTATATATTGTGTCCTACAGAGTTCATGAGTAGATCACAGCCTGTATCTGAAAACTGAATAGCAAATCCTATCCGTGCGTATAACATTGTGCGTATTACGGCAGCGCATTGGAGATGTGGCTGCCCTAGGAAGTTTTAATTTTACTTCTCTGCTCTGTGAACACATAAAATGCCAGAGCTGTGCTAATTGTGCATGCAAGAAATATTTTTCAAGTACAGACCATTTTCGAGACATAGCATTAAAAATTAATCGATTATGCTCTAACCCCTTAAAACTACTCTACAATTCTTCCACCAGCAGTCATGACACTGAACCCTAGTACTAGCAGTCAAGTTGAGATTTTAACTCAGTGAGTTGCTATGGCACATTTCCAGAACATGATCATGGGACAGCTGTTTGCTTCCGTAACAAGGTGAATTATAGCAGACGGTGAAGCCAACAAACCTCTTAGCATTTGAGTAGGGTGCTCTCTGCCAACCAGGGAGCAGGCATTGACAGGAATTGGCTTTGGAAGGGCTGGCATTTGTTCCATTGCCTGCATTTGCCAACAACAGTCATTATATAGAGTGGTCGAGTGGTGCCTCCTGTAGGGACAGAAGATTACAGTAAGAGAGAACAGCAGAGAGAACATTTCTCATTTGAAAATATAATTTCTTAAATGACATTTTGTACGTGTGTAGTTGAAATGAAGTTCCTGAATCTAAGTGAACCCTGAAATGCTCATGGTTAAATATCTGATTATAAGGAAATCATAATGGAGCCTATCCTGAAATACCTCTAAGATAGAGAAGGCACATATGTGACCCTCTGCATTGTTTAGAAAAATCATGATCAAAATTTGCAGCCTTTTGGGCAATGTGGTACTTTGTACTCCAATGAACAAAGCAGTAATATCACCAAAAGTTTCAAAACAAAACAAAACAAAAAAATGTCAAACTGGAGGACAGAACCAGCCTTTTTGAGATGCTTCTCACTGAGTTGTTGTTATAAGAATGTCCTAAGTCATACATAGATTTCTGACAACTCAGGCAGCATTATCACTGACCGTGGATTCATTCAAATCTTTTAGGCTAGAATCAAAATTAAGTGTCTCTATAGTGTGAAAAGTACAAACTTAATCTGATCTGTATCCTTCAATGATAGAAGCTAGTATTAATAATATTACTTTTATTATTGCTCCACAAACATTAAGCGAATGCTCCATGTAGATTACAAGACCAGATTCATAACTTCTTATGAATCCAGCACTGAGGTATCAAAGTAGTATACAAATCCCTAAAACAGATCATGTCTCTAATTGTTTGATGTGTTTAATAATTGTTTGCCTACCAGAAAGACTGGTGTTTTTTGATTGCTTCTTATTTAGTCTGTCTCCTTTTGGGAGGTTGTAAGCCCATTGTTTTCTAACGGTGATAGTTGGAAATCTCTGCACTTAATGACAGGTTGTTATCTGGCACTGTTTCTCTTCCAACATCTTGTGTAACAATACTTTTCCCAGCATGAATTCCAAACCAACTGCTAGCAATACCTTTAATGTATCTTTTTCAGGCAGATTGTTCCCCTTGTACAAACATATATGCATAGTAAATGTTAAAATACAGTATGGTTGTGAACAAAATATGAGCTCAAACAGATTTGTTAACCATATGGACAGACACACAGAAATACACAGGAATAGCATAAAGAAATGTTTTCCATAAGAAGATAAAACTAGCTATGTTAATCTGATCAGTATGTGAAAGAAGGGTTAGGTTTACAAATTAAGAAAACAAATAGTTCATCTTAATTTCTCACACTAAGATAATATGACATCTAAGACTGTGAAGTCAGAATAATAATTATAACCCACTGATTAGAATGATTTGATATTTGACACGGGTCTTCACTTGCATAGCAAGAAATTAAGTTAAAGGTGAAACAAATGAAAGAAAATGGTGATTTATATAATATTATATATTAAAATATTATAATATTAGAGAACTTACAACAGCAAGAAAATTGCTGTCAAAATTATATTCTAATTAAATATTTTGTTTTCTCTCTTAAAGAGGTATTAGTTTCTTCCAGATTGTTTTCCAGGACATCCATGATCAATAAGGCCAAATAACATGTAAGTACTGGAATAATAGTACTTAAATCAATACTACATTTAGGATCAGCCAAACAATACCATTAAAAGCAAATTAATGATGTGAAACAAGTATATGCAGAATCACTGCATATATTGCAGAATCAATGAATACTCTATTTAAAACATATGTAGTGCAAATTCATCACTGTCTTCAAGGGAACTATCACTGATTTGCATAATCTAAAAATCCTTTTTTTTCTGCCGTGGAAGTAGAATTATACATTGGAAATCTAGAATCAGTGTTATTTCCAGTTCCCAACTAACAATCTTCTTTTCCCTAATAGTCAAAGAAAAAACACACAATATAAAGAGTACTGGATTAATAACTGAATAATGACTAAACTATGCAGATTTACAATTTTTTGCTGTTGGAATGTCTACCAACTTACAAACCCTTCCATGTCTACATCATGCTTGGATGTAGAAGACTGTCCATAGTCTTAGGCAAGGCTTAAGCTGTTATTGTAAACCTCACTATATTTATTACAAGTAAAACATCAACCATGCATATGGAAATATATAAAACCAAGCATGTTAAAATTTTATACAGAGAAGTTAAAAACAACACCAATAGTGTTTCAGTCCTACTAGGAATGTTCTGACTTTCACTCAAGAAGGATACTGAAATTTGATTACTGCCAGATATGATGAGATATAGAAGAATCAGGATCAAGAGCACAAAAAAAGCAAAGGAAAGGGTAGGAACACGGAAAAGAGAGACATGGAAATCTTTCGTATTTGCATAGCAGGAAAAATAATTATCATATTTCAATAGAAATCAGAGGAAAAAAATAGGACATAACATAGGTGTTCTAAACCATGGAAAAATAAATGGAGACCTGCCTCTTGAGAATATTCCCAGGGAAAAGCAGCCCTTTCCTGTAACAAATTCCTGCTATCAATAAGACTGCTAAGGAGCTATTGAAAAAAAAAATTGCAAATCGGTAATAACTAAGAAGAAAGGAAGGGGAAGACACACCTTCAGTAGGGCACTAGAATGGATAGTAGCTGTCAGAGCTCTACACAGTGATAGCAGTCATAGAAAGGAAAGAGCCTTGTGTTGCTTCAGCTAGATTAGAGCTAGCACTTACTCTAACTTGCTTAAAGCTAGATTAGGAATACCTCTAACAGAGTTATGGCACAGTTGATATGATCTCCTTTTTGTATCTTTGCATGGTTCCAATTCACATTTTTAATGTAATTAAGAACAGGTATTTTCTTTATAGACTGTGCAGTTAAGTGTATCTCCCCCCGCACCTAATTACCTATTTTATCCATCTTGGCTAAAATGCAGGACTCCTGACTCTTAGGAAAATAAAACTATTATTTTATCTATACTCTAAGAATAAATAACACAGAACACAAATTTTAATGAAAATCTATTTCACTTCTTGGCTTTGGAAATTAATTTGAAAATATAAATAATAAGAACATGGAAAGATCAGTCTAAATATCTACTAACAGGACTTGAGTAAAGAAGAATAAATAGAAGAAAGCTACATATCAATCAAAAAAATCACTCAGAAAAAGATCACAGATACAGTGAGAGAACGACAAATACTTCAGGTTCACTACTGAGCTAATAAGCTGAATTCAAAGAAGAAAACAAGCACTTTCCATTTGTTTAAAAAGTGTTGAGCTTGAAAAATATTTCATCTAGAGGCCTCAACACAGTTTCTTAAAACTAATTAGAAAAAAAAACTAAGCAGCATCTTAAAATGTACCTACAAGGACTGTAAAAAGTATTTTTTTATTCTGAGAAAATATTGAGATGCACTAGGAAGATACCTGGGTATAGCATGATTTTCTTGACTTCCAGGCTTCTCTGTTAACCATGAGGACATCCTCAGAGCATCAATCGATGTGCCAGTTCAAGTTGGCATGTGAAATGATTGTAACAGATGGCAAATGTGATCATTTTTATTCAGTTCTGATTACACTGATTTAGCAATTATGTATTGAACAATACATTCTAAAGGTATTTTATGGAGGATGTGTCTGCCCTGGTCACATGTGAAAGCTAAGAACTGAGACAGAATAAACAAATCTGAAATGGTTAAAAAATTCCTGAGTACAGCTAGACTTTAAAAAAAAGATTGATAACGGTTATTAAGACATTCACCTTATAAAGATTTGCCCTCCAACCCAGAGGATATTTTTAGGAAAGTTATAGTTCAAGAGATTCATTACTGATTATATATTCTTGTTGATCTTAAGGAATAAGCTTTCCTTCTAGGAGAAATTTATTTTTCAAAACTTGAGATTCCTCATTCAAATGATAAGTGCAATGGAGTGAGAGTAAAACATCTGAAGAGACATCAGCTACTGTCAACAGCATTCACAGTTAGAACAGCTACATTTTACATTGTGAATAATGTGTGTGAATAATGGGTGTACATGCACACATTAGGAGAACAGAATTAATAGTTGTTACATTTATGGAGTCCCTAAACCAGTATATGTTTCCTAAGCCAACTACAAGGTAGTGTCAAATTAGGGATGACTAAAACCGTAGGGACTGTCACGTTTTAGAGATGGAAGGAATGGAATTTTTTTATAATATGCACATTTCAACTGTTGTTATTTGAAGAGTATAGATGTGTTCATGAATAGAGAATACATGACTTCTGTCTCTTTTTCTCTCTGGCTATCATATTTTTCTCTTTTTGGGTTCCAAACACCAAAGACTAGTTTTGTTCTACTTTGCTTGTTGATACTCTGCCAGGATCTTAGTCATAAAGTTCTGCTGAATTTTCTCATACAGTAAGAAATCAGATTAGAATATAGATTCAAAATGTTTAGATTAATGTTCTGTATAGTCAGGAGTCTGGTTCTTTTCAGTTTTTCTTTCACAGCATATTTGCATGTAAAAAAACCCTTCCTTATCAGTCTTTGTGCAAGTTTAGTTAATTTAATGTCCTTATGTGAAGTGTTTTTGTCATATCACCAAGGCATCATCTTTTCTGTTTCAAAACATTTATCTACTAATGGTATAGTTGAGATAAAAACTTCACACCTAATTCAGACTTTTATATATAGAAAATAGAATCAGACAAAGGTTCTCTTTGTATATGTTGCTCAACTATGGAAAAACTTGTGCATAAATATTTAGGAAACATTAAGAACTGTAAGCAATTCTGGGTTTTATAGTTGCAGGAATTCAGGTAAATGCCCAGGTAAAAAGAAATAACTAGATGACAAAAAATTCTAGAAGATTGCAACTTGAGTAAAATCAAGCTAATGTGATCCTGGTAAGTGGTTATCATAATAGTATTAAAAAATGAAAACAAGCATTGCTAAATTTATATTAGAAATATTTATGAGGCAACTTTTTCAATTGTCTGTCTCACTAAGCATAGTGATAACAGGAAACAGCTGCTGCAAACTTTTATGTTGAATTCACGGGGAAATGTTGACAAGTCACAAAAAAGACTTTGCATGGAATCTGGTTAGATTACAAATGGGGTTTAGGTGGGGCATTTCACTCTGTGTAAGTAAAAAATAATAATTCTTACTTCTGTTAATTTATATTTAAAATATCTTTGTCACTTTTATGAAGCCCTCTAGATATAATGCACAAGTCAGGTACATTTTTTCTTTGGATAAAATTACCTTTTTTTTTTCCCCAGTATGGAAATACTCTGTATACTTTCTGTATCACATTACAATCAGAGTTAAATACTAACCAGGAAAAAAAAAAAGAGTTTACCTGGTATATTAAATATTTCCTAGTATTTTTTGTCAAGTGGAAATAGATGTCATCTGGCATCGAACTCAGAAAAAATTTCTTGTGAGAAAATGTATATTAATTTACTTGTATTTATAGATGTAGTATTCTCAGGACCATAAAACTTGCTACCAATTTTGGTTTAGGAAAAAGGACAACCTACATACAAATATTTTTTTGTAAACAGACTGTTATAACATTATCATATTATTCAGTAATATTGTTTCATTCAGTATATTTGCATTTGAAATATTAGATTATTTTTCTGTGGTAAAGTGTTTCTCTAAGGAGCAAGTTAATTTTTTTTACTTAATTTGACTTCTAAAACAGTTGTTTAAAATTATTGTGTTGCTTTAAGCAAATCATATTCTCATGAATTTTATTATATATCATACATTCTGCAGAAAATATACAATGAGAATTTATTTTGTAACAGCAATAAATAACAAAACACTTTATATGCAGAAAAGAAGTTGAATCCAGATATATTTAAAATTGTATCTTTCCAGAAGCTGATTTTCTATGAAAAGACAAAAATGTTACAAATTAAATTATCAGAACTATTTTTATTGTCAGAAGTTGAAACACGCAGCTTGAAAATGTGTGCTTGCAATGTTTAAGATTTACTTTGTCATTTTTAATATGCTCAATTCATTGTTTCTATATGAAATTGTTTGAATATGTTTCTGCATGAAATTCCTGAAGTTATAATTTATCCTAGGAAAGGGATGCTTCAGAAATAACACATCAACACACATGCAGTCTTTTATTACAGCCTGTAAAGATTAATCACATTCCTGAGATATAATACAGTGCAAACATAAAGAAATTCAACTACATTCATATCATGCTACTGCCCAGATACTCGTATTCCATGTGTCAAGAGATGTAACATGTAATACTTTTTCTTGATTGTATCTCATTTCTCAGAACTCCTGAACTAAATAGCCAAACCCAGCACACTCTGATATCAAAACATTAAATTCTGATATCTTGCACTGATTTTAGTGATCTGCATTGCATGTGGCAGGATGTACTATAGGATGTACTGATTTGGGGTTAATATGTATTCATGATTTTTTTTCCCTTATCTAATTAGACCTCTTGGAAAAACTTTTTTATAAATATATTTTTTTTCCTTTAATATGTGTATTTATATTTAGTGTGAAAACCAAGTGTACAGTTGTTATTTTCTTAAAAGACCATTGAGAAAGTCTGGGAGAAAAATTCCAAATAATTTCCTATGAGAAATAGCGATATATTAGGTTACATCTGGAACTATGAATTTCTTTTACTACAGCAACATGCCTTACAAACAAATGAGTAGTATAGTACTTCACAGGGACAATTAAAATGTAATAGCTCACTGCAGGCTAAAGATACAAAAGGAATTTAGCCCTAAAGCTCAGTCCTTGAGTAGGTATCCACTATTCATAGCTACTAAAGCTTCATGAGATGCCTGACTGTCTACCGGTAGATACGTGCAAGAGCCCTAAATTTTTTTCAAGTACTACTCTCAGTACTTGAAGTGGAATGAGTAGTACTCATTCCACTTTTTTTTTCTACTTATTTACATATATGTCCATATTCACACCACACTCATGAAATTGGGTCTTTCCAAAATGTTTTCTGGGGATTGTGCTGATCTTCTAACACAAAGTCAACAAATTAGATAATTCCTTACTCAGGAATAGGGAGACACCATGAGAATAAAATAGGGGGAAGGACCTAGTTTGATGTCTGGTTTTTGTACACACTTTTATGCACTAAAAATCAGGCACTAGCAGGAAAACATGCAGCCCACCTAATTAAGTATGAACAAAAAATGTATCTGGCATTATTATATTATTGTAAACTTCTACCATTATTATCTAATTTTCCTCAATGTTTTATTCCTTTATAGATTTTCACTTCAATAGAAGTGAAAAATTAATCTACTTTTGAATTTAAATCAGCACCATTTTTACAAGCCATGTTCAGGCTGGAGTTGGAATATGACCATTTGTGCAGTTCATCCAAATGGGGGATGTCTCCAAATCCCTGTTATGAAATGGCCATAAAATCTTCCCGCATCCTAAGGAAAATCTGCTGCTCAGACAAACTAAACATGGGCTTTTTTGGATCGCATGATTTTGGTCTTACTGTAGTCCTCCACACATTCCATAGTGGTTAGAACTACCTTTAAAAAATAAATTTCGGGAACTATTTTTAAGTCCTGAATTATTCACATTCATGTCAGTATTGCTTTTTTATTTTTCACTGGTAGTACTAATCTCAATTTACAAAGGATGAATATTTAGTAATTTATTACTAGAATAAGTTGGATATTGAATTACCAAGTTTTGATAGATTTTTTAATTAGCTTACAATAGAAATATTCAGAAAAATTCATATGCAGTCTTTTCTCACAAAAAAAGGCCCAAAAACCAACTTTTAAAATGCAGCTTTCTTTTTTTCTCAGATATACTATTACAGAACATAAAACATTTTGCAAATAAATAAAAATGGAGTATGTGCTCTTTTACACTGTATCATTAGGAAAAAAAAACCTGCAGTTTTTATTACCTGTATTTGAATACTTATAAATCAAAACAAGTTTTAAGTCATACATAAGCCTCATTCAGGAACCTTGATCAGATTAAGAACCATATTAAATGTACACAAAGTTTGAATAAGCTGTTAGTTTTTGCTTAGTTCCCTTCCTTTTTTTTCTTTAGCTGAAAGTGCAAGTCTACTGATCAGTTCCATATTCTTGCTTCTCTTCCACTGATGGTACAACTGAAAAAGTTGTTGCACACTAGATATGTGAATATAATTTATTTCTTTGTGAATTGAATGAATGTTATGCATGTGAATATAGAGAAACAGACATGATCTGAAGTTATAGTACAGTAAGTTTCAAAATTTACATAAAAGTTTTGAAACTAAGGAAAAAAATACAATTTTACAATGACTATGAAGACCTTAATAAAAGTGTTTCTAGCACTAGAAATAATCATAAAATTGTAGATATTAAAATGAAAAACACAAAAATGTGCAGCACTAGAATACTTATATTGTTCTACACTGCAGTGCAGCAACCTCACATTGAAAACAAACTTAGCTAAGTGCAGAACATGTCTATCTACTGTACTAATCCAGTCAATATTAAATTATTTGATACTAGTTTATGGAAAAAAATTCTTTATAAGTTGTCTTCAGAGTTTATCTGCTCAAATAATATTCAAGTACAGTGGCAAAACCTGCAGTCTTATCACCACTAAATGTCTTTCTTCTGTGGCCTTGATTCATTAAATTTAAGGCTCATCAGAAATTACTTATCTATTGATTTTATTTTCAAATGGAAAAGAAATTAAATTTGTCACCCAGCAAGTAGAGAAATATTTGTGTCAAGATTTTCAATGATATTTAGACACTAAATCATGTTTGAATAAGGAGCTTAGGCAAGTAAATATAAAACCGTGTCTTTGTCAACCCCTCAAGCCTCTATGCAACAAGTATTTCATCACTAAAATATTTATGTGTCTAAATTTTCACTGCTCTGCAGTCACCTTGGAAGGACTGAGCAACTACCACAATCTAATAAGAATCTACTTACAGGCTATCAAAGGCCCGACCCTGTAGCTGAGCTTGCAGTCAAAGTGTGTGAACAGAGCTCCATTTAAAATAGCTAACAAATATTTTCTTAAAAGAAGGATGATGGCCATTTTCCTCTAAAACATCTGAGTTAACTAGCAGGTACTCTTGTTATATCTAATGTCACTCATCTCCTCATCAGTAAGTATCAAAGGAAGCCTTTGTGAGCGCCTAAACTGCAAAGGGGTCTCTGCATAAAATTATTCTGTGTTTTACTGACAGTAACCCAGTTTAAAGAAAGAACTCAAGATTCACAGGGAAGGAACATGACTCTCAAGCCTATGATTAGAACAAGTAGCTGCATAAGAGAAGGACCTCTTTTAGTGAGTTGAAAATAAATTTAATAACAAAAATTGTAGAAATTGAATATGCAGCCTTTTGAAATGCATCTTTCTTCTCCAATATAAGTACTACTATAAAGAAACAAAAATCTCTGTCTGCTTCTCTCTGGTCTTCAAATACACTTTTTTTTCCAATGGAGGGGTACAGTAAAGGTGGAAAGGAAAAATGTCTTTCTTCTTAGACCATGTAAGACTCCTGATTTATCTCCATTTTCCTAGCTACTAAAAGTTTTTTGAGGCAGTCATCATCACAGACTACAAACATTCTCCACAAAGTAAATGTAACAGCTATCGAAAAGCAGAAATTTAGCTCTTCTGAACTCTTGAATACCTCTGGTTTTTCTTTTCTTTATCTATATAAATGCAAAGCAAAATGCATAGAAAGTAATGCTGGAAATAATAAGAAAAGTTACCCAAAGCATGGTGGACTGTGTTGTAAAAAGTTATTCTGGCAGCAATCAGCATAGCCCCTGCATTTCATGTCGTACTGAAAATTCACCCTGATGGATTAAACACTTGCAACCAGGTAACCCACTGATAGAGAGGAGGAAGCTTTCATCTGTATACTAATGGCTACCGAGGTCTGGTAGGGTTTTTTTTAAGAAATATTGTCACCACTTCCTGCAGAGATGAGAGTCTAACTTCACAAACACGAATTTCTAATGTGTTTCATACATAAGTAAGTGTGTTCACTTGGGCATGCCACTCTGCCAATACTTTTCCCACAGAAATACTCAACACCTAGTGAATTCAAATAAGTTTAATACACAGTCTTATGATTAATGGAAAATTGCAGAGAGTAAGGGACTGAAACAGTTCGTGCTTTGTTTGATTAATTAAGAAGAGACTCTCTTTTCCCAGCTTCAACTCATTATGCTAATGAAATGTCATCAATTAAGGCTTTCCCCTGATTATTGAATCTGTCAGGTAGTGCTCAGTTAAAAAGCTGCATTCCTTTGCTGTCTTTGTAGAGTTGCCATCACAGCTTTTTATGAAATGCTTCTTCCATTAGACAGTGTTTGTTCTACTTTCTCATTATTGTAGTATCCTGTTGACCTTGAGACAGGTGAATACAGAATGACCATAATGAGACAGAGACAACACTATCTGTGGCACTGTGGGTCAAGATAATGTTTTAGCAGAAAGATAAAAACCATTCTTTATTCACAACTCTTTCATAATTATTAATAGTCTGGTCAAAGATAAATCCAAGGAGAGTGTGTGACATTCAGAAACCTATGCCAGACTATTCTGGAAGATTAGCACAGGGTGGAGGGGAAATATTCCAAATACATATTTTGCTATGAAAGTGATTTAATGGCCGTATGGAAGTGGGACTGTATGATAATGGTGTTCTACCAAGTAATTCATGGAGACTGAATAAAGAAATCCACATTAAAAAAAGGATAGTTACAGTATTTTGGGGTAAGAACTTTCTGTGCAAATATTTAGGATATCAGTAATTGCTAGGAAAGCACAGAGAAAAAAAATATAGCACTATTTTAATTTGATAACAACATGCATTGTAAAGACATAATATAGTTCTTGCCCTCAGCCCCCAGAATTATATAGCAATGGTAAATTGTAGAGAAAGGCATCAAAAATGACAAAAAGCATAAAATGTCTTCTTAAAAACAGAAGTTGCATAAATATAAGTTCCACATCTTGGAAAAAAAAAACAAACAAAGGATGGGAAACATGATTGAATTTTTTAAAGCCTGGAAAAGATAAATCACTAGAACTTTTTTCTTTATTTACATATTATGTTATTACTTTGAAGGGACTAAAGAGAAAATTAAGAAATAAGAAGATATAAAACAAGGAAGTCTAGTAATTTGAGGACTTCTCACTCAGTGTGTCATCAATTTTGCAGAAACACAGAATCACAGAATGACAGAATATGCTGCGTTGGAAGGGACCTACAAGGATCGTTGAGTCCAATTCCTGGTCCTGCACAGGACCATCCCCGAGAGTCACACCATGTACCCGAGAGTATCGTCCAAAGGCTTCTTGAACTCTGTCAGGCTTGGTGCTGTGACCACTTCCCTGGGGAGCCTGTTCCAATTCCCAGTCATCCTTGTGTGAAGAACCTTTTTCTAATATCCAACCTAAACCTCCCCTGACACAGCTTCAGGACTTCCTGAAGTCCTGTCATTGGTCACCACAGAAGAGAGATCAGTGCCTGTCCCTCTTCTTCCCCTCATGGGGAGACTGTAACTGCAATGAGGTCTCCCCTCAGTCTCCTCTTCTCCAGGCTGGACAGATCAAGTGGCCTCAGTCACTCCTCATACAGTTTCCCCTCAAGGCCCTTCACCATCTTCATTGCCCACCTTTGGACACTCTCTAAGAGCTTAATACCTTTCTTATATTGTGGCGTCCAAAACTGCACACAATATTCAAGGTGAGGCTGCACCAGTGCAAAGCAGAGCAAGGCAATCACCTCCTTGGATGGGCTGATGATGCTTTGCCTGATGCCCCCCAGGACACGGTTGGCCCTCCTGGCTGCCAGGGCACTGCTGACTCATGTTCAACTTCCCATCAACCAGGACCCCCTGGTCCCTTTCTGCGGCATTGCTTTCCAACATCTCATTCCCCAGTCTGTACGTACATCCAGAGTTGCCCCATCCCAGTTGCAGAATCTGACACTTTCCCTTGTTGAACTTCATATGGTTGGTGATTGCCCAGTCCTTTGTTGAGGTCTCTCTGCAGGGCCTCCCTGCCTTTGAGGGAATCAACAGCTTCTCCCAGTTCTCTGCCACCTGCAAACTTGCTTAGTATCCCTTCTAGTCCTGCGTCCAAGTCATTTATGAATGTGTTGAAGAACACAGGGCCCAAGATGGAGCCCTGTGGAACCCCACTAGTGACAGGTCACCAGTCTGACATCACCCCATTCACTGTTACCCTCTGTGCTTGACCATGAGCCAATTGCTCACCCACCACATGATGTGTTTATCCAGCTGTGTGCTGGACATTTTGTCCAGAAGGATCCTGTGAGAGACAGTATTGAAAGCTTTACTGAAATCTAAAAAGATTACATCAACTGGCTCCCCTTGATCAGCTAGGTGGGTTACCTTGTCATAGTAGGAAATCAGGTTTGACAAAAAGGATTTTCCTCTCATGAAGCCGTGCTGGCTGTGACCAATGACTGCATTGTTTTTCAGGTGTTTTTCAGTGTCTCCCAGAATAATCTTCTCCATAACTTTACCAGGCACTGAAGTGAGATTGATAGGCCTGTAGTTTCCAGGGTCCTCCTTCTTACCCTTCTTGAAAATTGGGACATTTGCCAGCTTCTGGTCAGCTGGGACCTCTCCGTATTCCCAAGACTGCTCAAAAATCATTGAGAGAGGTTTTGCAATGACATCACTCAGCTCTTTGAGGATTTTTGGGGGAACCCCAGCAGGCCCCATAGCTTTGTAGGAATCCAGCTGGAGCAGAAGATCCCACACAATTTCGGGGTTGACTGGGAGTTGATCATTCTCTCTATCATGGTCCTCCAGCTCAGGGCACTGAGATCCCCTTGGTCTGTCATCCATGTTGAAGACAGAGACAAACTGCATATAACACCTCTGCCTTGTCTCAGTCTTTGTTTATGAGGTGACCATTCTCACCCTGCAAGAGGCCAATGATATTTCTATACTAACTATTGCCATGAATATATTTGAAAAAACTCTTTTTATTGCCACCCACCTTTCTGGCCGCTTCAACTCCAGTTGAGCTTTGACCACACAAATTTTCTCCCTACAGCAACAAGCAGCATCTCTGAATTCTACCTTAACCTTGCTTCCACTGGGCATACACCTTCCTTTTTTACCTTATTTCCAAGAGAAGATTCCTGTTCAGCCAAACCAGTCTTCTGCCTTGCCTGCTTGACTTCCAGTATTTGGGAATTGCCTGCTCCTGTGCACCTGCAAAAACTTTTTTCCAGGGGACCTTACTTACTGATTTCCCTGAGCAACCTGAAGTCTGCTCTTCTCATGTCCGGAGTTGAGGTTTTGCTGGCACTTTTCCTCCTGTCAACAGAGATTTTAAACTCAATTGCTTCATGATCACTGTAGCCAAGACAGCCACCAATCTCCACTTTGCTCACAAGAGCTACTCTGTGTGCTTGTGGAACTTACTGTAACTAAATTTTGCAGAGATCAAGAATATAAAGTTCAGTTAGGTAGAAGCTGTCCTTGTGCAGGACAGGTTCAACAGTAACTGTTGGATGCGAGAGGACCGTTGCAGTTTCTCCCTCAAGAAATCCACTGAATACTGCACAGTAAGAGAAGACGCTGCCAGCAAAGAATCACTCTGCTTCTTACCATCTTTCCCCAAGCAGGTTTTTTTGCCTACTGTCAGAAAAATGGTGTTCAGTTAAAAAAATAGGGCCTTCAGCTTTCAAAAAACCAAAACCAACCAACCAAACAAAAACCAAAAAACGAACAAACAAACAAAAAACAAACAAAACAAAACAAAACAAAAAAACCCAACCCAACCAACCAAACAAACAAAAACCCAACAAGACAAAAAAATACCAAAAAAAGGCCAACACCCCCCCAGCAAATCCAAAAACCAAACCACTTGATTTGTTAAAGATACAGTGTTCACCACTTCATTTTTATCTTCCCACAATCTGATCACTGTCATCCAAAGCAGATTCAGGGAACTATCAGGGTGAGAGGGTTCTGTTTGTTGGTAAAATGACAAATTCTATGAAGTTATTCTTAAAAAATCTGCTGTGCAAAAATCACCCATGAAGATAAAGAGGAAAGGCATAATACAGTCTCTAATTATTTTTTCAATTACTAAGGTCCAGAAAGTTTTTTTCATTTTTTTTCTTCATTTTCTTTCTTCTTTTTGTACATTAGTCATGGATTTCTCAGTTGAATTACATACATTTATAATTACTGATTTAGTTTATAACATTTGTGGAGATATGCTACTTACATGCTTTATTTTTCTCAAGGTTAGGCACACCAAATAGTTTAATTAAAGAAGATGCAAGATGTTGAGTCTTTCAAGGTTCAGTGAGTGAGTTCTACTTCAATATGAACTCTATTATTTACTATAGCCATTACCTTTCTAGTTTTGTGAACACTTGAAATTCTCCAACCTCCCAATGCAACCTCCTATTATTGTGATTATGTAGTAGTTAGAAAAGCTTCCGTGTGTTATGGAAGCTGTAGAGATACAGGAAGACACAACTTCAAAATGACTAATATAAAAACTATATATAAAAGGAGAATAAAAGTTAGAAAAGGGATCCAAATACAATAACTACATGTGATAATTTACACAGTTAATTAGTTGTATGTGTTTACATATCTGTTCAGTGTTGCTGTATCACTTCTTTATTTCAATACGGCCAACCTCTCTTCTCCTCCACCCCTTCCTACAAAATTCACAATTCATTTAGAATTATCTGTAAACCATTCTTGATAATTATTTGGAAGAGTGCTGCTATTATAGGCAGGACCCTCCTTTAGGGAGAAGGATAATAATTCACCAGTGTAGATAATCACACACTAACATAATACGTGAGGATGTGCTTTGGCACAGTTTAGTTTTGTAGTTAAGCTGCATATCAGCGGAAAATCTCACAACATTTTCACTTCCCTCCTGTGAGTAATGCAGTTTGCTTTAGATGGGGTAATAGAACACAAAACAAAACATCAAATTACTGGACCTAGTGTTTAATGGGATTTCAATGACTAAATATAAAAAGATGATACAAAACCTTCAACAAATATTTTGTGAAACCTAAATTGAACAAACAGAATTTAAAGATGAAAAGCGGAGCTTACTAGACTTTGCCATTGAGTCAGATTTTATAAAACAGTTAAAATGTCACATGTAGGACATTTGGAGAGCTATATGTTTAGTACCCTGGTGAAGAGTATTATATGAGACAAGGGAATCATGCTTTTCTTTGGAGCATATGAAAAACCTAAGAAACAGTAGATTTGGTAATTCTGGAGCTGAAACAATCTTTCCATATCAAAAAAAGAGGCCACATAGAAATATTATATTAAAAAGTCACATAACTACATGTCAAATTGTGTGTAAATATCCCAGTTCTTTTTGAGAAAACTAAGAAATCAGTCTGTGGGTTTACTAGAAGTTTTGATCAATGTTTGAGGTCGTGTACATACTTATTATATTAGAGCACATATTTTTAATTTAACACAATAACAGATACTCCAGCAATTTGTAGCTTCAGTGTTTCTGGAGGAGTGGTGGAGAGATCCAGAGTCTAACCCTCTAATCAAACTTTCTTCACAAACCTCTTTCAAAAATACAAATATTTGATAGAATTTGTAGAGAGCAAAAATACACAGATACAAAATTTTCATAGTTTTCATAGTTTTGGAAAATTTTTATTTTTCAAAACTATCCAAAAATTTTCAGTACTATCTTGAATACTGGATTTAGTTTCTATAAAATTTGGATTTTTTAGTGGTTTCATAGTATTTGTTTGTCTCATTTCTTTTTTGTAGGTGAAGCAAGATACTTTTAAAAGCCAAAGTATCTGACATAGTGTATGTTATACGTTTTATCCAGGAAGAACTCACTTATAATAGTCATCCAAATCTAGAACTCATGTCTAGATGCTAGACTAAGAGGGAAAGAAGAAATATGATTAAATTGAGGTATCTACCACACATTTGCTGAACAACAGAAACTATTGTTCATTTGTATTATGTTAATGTGTACTACTGCTTTCTGGGTCAAATTAATTTTTATATATGTATAGGTGCAAATTATCTGATTTACATAGCATGTATCTACTCAAACCTGCAGTAAGTATGTCCTTCTGTCTTTATTATGCAAGTTACTCTCATTCCTGTTCATGGAAATGATTCAAGCAAAATTTAAATGTATGACATTCAAACTCCCCTTGATTTCCAAGGCAAAAAGGGTAGAAAACTTAATCTATCTTTCAAATTATTTTTTCCCTTTACTAATTTCTAAGGTATCAGAATGAAAGAATCAGCCTACTGAATATCTGTAACTTTTCAACTTATCTGTGAGCTCCAAAGTCTAGATTTAGTCAAATTATTCTCTTGTTTCAGAGGGAAAATGTATCAAAGAAAAGCGGTAAGGCCTGCCTCATCTGCCTTCACAAAAAATGTATTTAAGAAAACAACTGTCTTACCATGGACACCAATTGACACAAGGGACAAAAATGCAGTGTGAATGTTTGCACCACAATACCAAAAATAAATAGGGAACATAGCATTTAGATGGAAGTAGCTGAACATTCTCTTAACATGCTCTTGCATGTTATGGTGCAGTGATCTTGTGGGGTTTAATGCAAAATCAATACAAGTGAAACCCAATATCATTTTCCCAGCATTTAGTCAACTCATGCCATTGCCCATCATTGGGGTGAATAAAAGTGTCATAAAAGAGGTATTTATTTGTGGTCATGACTTAACACTCTGAATAGTACATATTGAAACCATCAGCTAACACTTCTGCTATTAAAAATAATAGTTAAAGTTTCAGAGACACAGGGACACAGCAAAAGAAAATTGCTCTTGAAAGTGACCCTAACCAATGGAGCAGCTATTTACTTATAAAAATAGTTCACACAGTTACATTAATATTGTCAATTTTCAACTCACTGGCTTCAGTGAATTGAGCATATACATATAATTCACACAACACCATCAAATACAAAGACAACCATTGGCAGAACAAACAGGAAATTTGAAGGTCTCAGGTTTCTATGTTTTGCATACATGTGTACATATAAAAACACAATGAATGATAAAGAGGTGAAGGGATAAGTAGTTATCAAATGAAATTCTTGTTTCTCTTGCATTCAACAGATAAGGAGTGACCTGAAGTAAGCTAAAGAATCTCCATTATTGTAAAAACCTAGATCAGAATTATTTTGCTGATATAACACAGCTTTTCCAATGTATACATTTTTCTAAAATAGATATTTAACAATCATTCATTGAGGAAGATTAAAAAGAAATATTAATTAGGTTAAGTACAATTTAAGCATAAATTTCTTGATATGCAACAAGTGCATGATTAATAAAAAGATTGGAATGGTTGTAAATAATCAACTGACTCATAAAATGTAATGGATAACTGATACACAGTACAAGATGTAAAATTATCCATATGAAATTCTGTAAGCCTATTTTCACATCATTTTCATAGTAAGAAAAATAGGAATTTTTGAAAAATATGAATTTTTAAAAAATATTTCTAAGTATAATGTTATGTATGAAAAAGGAACATTAATTCATCAACAAAATGATGCAACTATAACATTTTACCCATATTCTTTCAGGTAGTGGAGACACAAGGGATATTGAGAAGATAAAACAGGAAAAAAAGAAATAAAGTCATTATATTTGTACAAATGCATGTAAATTTTTTATGAGAATGAAGATTAGCCAAGTAGTTCAGAAGTGAAAATTTCCATCCAGGTTACTGTCATAGGGTTTGAGGAGTCTGGAGGATATCAAACAGTCAAATTTGATTCTCCATGTAAGGGTGTGTTACTTATCAGAGGCTGCCCATAAAAGGTAGAGGTGGAACTCTCTCGCAGGTTGGGAGATCCCTATTCTAGAAGGGGTTGCCAGACCTCAGTGGAGGGCTGGAACTCAGGCTGCCAGTGCTGCTGTTTTAATTAGGGTTTCTAAGGAAATCCTAGTAAAAAAACGATAGTCCTTAGCAGGTAACTGGTAGCTATGGCAACCAAACTATGTGCTGCAGTGATATCCGATTGCTAGATAATAGGAATCAGTGATTTTTTATTTATTTTTTTTTTGTTCAGACACAAAAATTAGAATCTAAAGATACTGTAGTATCTGGCAAAGGGAGGACAGAAAGCTACTAGCTCAGCAGGCAGTACTTGATACCCATTTCATACAGCTGTTAGCAAGTGACTGGACTTGAGGAAACAACATGAAGCTTAATTGGGTGAGTTTTAGACAGCAGGAAAACGTTTTTCACCCAGAGGACAGTAGTTGAGCACTGGAACAGGCTCCCCAGGGAAGTGGTCATGGCACCAAGCCTGCCTGAGTTTAAGAAGCTCTCAAAGCACACTGTGATTCTTGGGGTGTCCTTTGCGGGGCCAGGAATTGGACTCGATGATCCTGATGAGTCTCTTCCAACTCAGCATATTTTGTAATTCTCTATTACAACCTGCAACACAAGACAGTGGGAGAATCAAACCCCAGATTGTGAAATTAATATTTTTCTTTCCTCTTCCTTACTTAAGGAATCTTAATCTTTTCATTCAGTATAGTTAGGACACTATCTAGTAATGAGAGCAATATAATTTCTTACAGAGAATGTTACCATGGAAAAGTTTGTCACATTTTTCAAAAAGGTACATGCACACATTGGGCCTAGGTGCTAGAGGCTGAAAGAATTAATCTACTCATGCAGCATAGAGATCAGAAAGTACAAGCTGAGACTGTACACAAGAATTCATTTTCCAAATGTCCATAATCTAAAATATGCTAACATGTCTTTTGATTTTCCTGGAACTATGAACATCCTTACATTTTGTTCTGGAGGTGGATTTTTTCTTTAATTAAACAGGTTTGATGCCACAATACTACTGACAAGTATGTCTGCATTGTTTGAGGTCAATTTTTTTAAATGGTTTGGGACTTTGTTTGTTTTGTTTATTTCTTGTATTTCCACTTCTACTGCTAATAATTTTCAGATTGCAATGTGATGTCAAATACTTTATATTGTAAGCAATGGTGTCAGAAGTGAGCAGAGTGATTTCTGTAGCTGCTGAAATTCAGCAAACATTTTTTAAGATGACTTCAGTTTACTGAAAAAAAAATATTGGGAGTCTGCATAGGAATAATAAAACAATCTAAAAGTTACTGGTATATTTTCTGTAATGTGTTTATCCATGGAGTTGTTGAAAGTGCAACAAGTCTGAATCAGCTGTCTCTTCCAAGAAGTAGAAACTTATTTATATCTCAGAAACAACAGATGCAGCAGCTCCTAGATTTAAAATTAACACTTTGAATGTTAAAAACAAATTGTACAAAAGATAACAAAATCTCAAACAATTCAGTAGGGATGTCTGACCATATAACATGATTTTTTTTTCATTATATATAAACTGGAAAATTGAGAAAGGAGCCTGACAGAAAGAGGGCATTCAGGTAGCTCCTAGTTGGCTTCAGAATGGACCCCATTAATGGTCAACAGTGTGGCACCTGTGTGAAAACATATTTAAGAAAGGGAAAAATTGCTGGATGGACAGAAGTAAAGAGAACAAAAACAGCGAGAAGGAACAAGGGGAACCAACACCAAGCTCATAGCAGGAGGAGGAAGTGCTCCATGGTGCTGAAGCAGATATCCCCTGCAGCTTGTGGTCCATGATGGAGCAGAAGGATATAAAAGACTAAATAAAGGACTAAAATAAAGGACTGAATTTGAATCTGGGAAGGGTGAAAGAAAGGTGTTGATGTAATGTCTGTCTTTCTGTTTCTCACTATCTGAACTTCTAACTACATTTTTATCTCATTTGCAATAAATTAATTTAGTTTTCCTCCCATCGAGTCTGCTTTGTCTATGACACTAATTGGTAAGTGATGTCCTTGTCTTTATATCAACCCTCAAACTGTCTCGTTCTTCCTATTTTCTTTTCCTGTCTCATTGAGGGAGGAAGTGAACAAGGGGCTAGGGAGAGCTCGCCTGTTAGCCAAGACCAACCTACCACGATTAGTTACAGAATAAATATGTACATACAATCTCTCACTTTCTAGCTCTGTGTGTCTTTGGATACAATAAGTAGCAATTAATGTACAAAGAAGATAAACATGTTTTTCTAAGCACCCTGTTCAGTGGTGTTTTGCTGTTTCAATAAATAAAATGAAACATTAATTCAGATGGATGCATAACCAATTTACGTATCTGACTATTCTGTGTGTTAGCTCTACTTTGTCTATAGCTGTCAGCTGCACAAGAAGCTAGCATTAGAAGTTGTTGCAGTTCCCTCTTGAAAGCTAAAAGCTTTCTGTTCATCTCTGTGTCTTCATCTAGAAAAGAACCTAAATGCATGGAAGATCTCTTGTATTTTACTTATGCTCTTTCAACATTCCCCAAAAGCTATGGGTCCAGAGTTCTAAAACAGAAGTAACTTGACAAAGACTTGTATGCCTCTGATTTATTTCTTTCCTGAAATACTGAGATAAAAGCTGCTGAAATTAGCATATCTTTAATTCTCCCCCAGTTGTCTCATGGAAGTCTTGTAGTTCTATGGGAAGACAGGCTCTGGAAATATGACCTAGTAAAAATGTCTGAATTTTCCACAATCAACAAGACCTAATAAATTGAAGAGCAGAGCAGTGGAAAGAGATAGTTCTGTAAGAAAAAATTTGGGAAGCTATTCATAATACCAAACACTGGGGACAGAAGTCAGTTGGCCAGTCTCTCTGAATCCCTTTTATGTGTACAATTGCTACCTTCTCTCTAGAATGTTTCAGATCAGGAACCTAACATATGTGCTCTGAATTGTTTTCTTAAAGAGTTTGTCTTTCTCCACAATCTGCAGATGAAACCTATGGAATCTGTTTCATAACACATGTAATTAAAATTTAGTTTGTCAGTATGAATAACTTTCATTTTTCATTCAGTATTAGCCCTGCTGGGATAAAACATACCCTATGATGTATGATATTTAAAATAACATTGAATTGTGAATGTCTTGCTTCTTTGTGTTACAGAAAATTATTGCAAGAGGAATACCTGTTTAATCAACATGATAAATCCAGATCAGTTAATCAGAATTATTAAAAACTAATATCTTCCCCAGGCTTTACTCTAGATATCACAAGAAATAAAATGTAACCCTTCTTTCTGGATGGCAAGGTGATTAATAATTTTATTTCTGAGATGAATATTACAGATGAACAACAGTATAATCTTTAGATAAAGTGGGAAAATATAGAAGATTATTAAAGAATTTAATCTCCTAGGTATGGTATAATTATGTTATGTTAAAATACAGAGAACTACAACAAAATTTTTATTTTTATCATTAATAATACTTTTGCTCCAGCAGGTTTACATTGGTAAAACAAGCTTTGAAAACAGATACAAAAAAGGCTTATTTATTTTTTCTTTTCTGTATCTGCCTGTCTTTATATCTAAAATCAGGATCTCTCTCTACATTTTTTCTTTTCCATTAAATTACAATTTCAGTTTCTATTAGAAGGCTGCATAGAAAAAGTTAGTTTCTTGCCAGTGACAGCATTAATATCTATGTACATGTTTAATCCTGCTGTTTTATAGAGTTTATTGTTCTAGTTAAAATCAGTGATGGCCTAGGAGAAGGTTTGTTCAGCATTAGACAAGAGCAAAAAATGAAGTGATATAACAAGGTCACACTGGTTCTAATGCAACAGCCACTGAAGACAAAAACCAAACTTTTTCTAGCTTACGTGGGAGCAGAAACTGTTTCTATTTTTTCATGAAACACTGTTCACGTGTATAGGTGACCCCCATTTTTTATTATTTTCTTCATATCCCCATGTCTCGAAAATTTTCCTATTTTAATAAGTGTTAAAAAAGCTCTTAGTCTTACCAAATACTGTGTTTTTCAAAATATAAATATATAAATTTACTGGACAAGTTTAAAAACCCTTCCTTAGGCCATATCAGTAGCTTACAATTTTATTCTCTTCAAATCCATAACTATAAGAGAACAATTGTGTTTGTACAGGGCATGGAATTATCATTTTCTTAGACATTCTGTACAGTCTGTTTTTAAGTATTGTATGACCCTCAGCTTCCAAGTGTGAAAGATCTACAGAAAAGTGGTGAACAACAGAGAAAAAAAATTCAAGGTGTTTTATAACAGAGGTTTAATAAAATGTTTCATAATATTGCATTATATGGAGTTGTTTTTTAGTATTATCTTTATTCAGACTGTCTGAACTCTACAAACATAACCTTATTTCAAGAATATCATGGTAAGTAGTAAGAAAGTGGTGAATGTTTTCTGAAGCTAGAATTAGCCCAAATAAAATGGGGGTTTTGAGTAATTGCCATGAATGCAGCATTGTTTCCCACTACAAAGTACCATGAAGGTTGACATTGTATAATTTTCATCTTCACTGGTATTGAGTAATATTTCATTACACAGAAAAAAGTTTTGTTTTTGCAGAAAGAGTATTGTGCTACTTATAGTGAGACGCGAGACGCTACTCATTTGCAATCTGACCCTCTATTCACTGGACTGAACTTGACTGACTGTTTTCACATGTATTTGCAAAGGTGAAAAAAGAGGAAAGCTGAATTGCTTCATTTTTAATTGGATGCATACATACCTAGGATATGTCAGAAATTGAACAAATTAGTATTGTATGCTATTATTATGGGAATGGAGTAAAATAGATTAATTTCAATGGGGGATTCTTTCTGTATGATCACAATTTAAGATTTGACACTGTTGTTTTGAACATGATATTAAGTGAAGGTTTTCTTCAACTTTAGATTTTGTTGCTACACAAATATAACCTTGAATTCTTCCTGTCACGCTCAAGCTGAGTCCAAAATCACTCTACATGTAGCCTAAATGGTTAGTCTCCTACTAAAGAAATTTTGCAGAGTTAGGTCCATGCAGCTATCTCAAAAGCACAGGCGGGTACAAATCAGACATAGTATTTCTGTCTCACCTTAATGATAAAAAAAACTGAGACTTCTTCTATTTGGAAATATTATATTCTGTAAGATCTAGTTCTCTCAGTCTTGACTGATCTTGATCAAGATCCTGAATTAATAGATGCATATCACAGTAATATGTCCTACAGTGAGAACTAAGAGCACTAATAAAATGCACCAGTTTGTAATTGTAATAATAAATCTATCTATAGGTTTCAGAGTAAAAAGAAGAGAAGAAACAACACAGGACTTTCTTGGATGCAAAGAAACATCCTGTTCTTATATTAATTTGGCAGTGAAATACAGAATATTACATTTCTATACTTAGTATATGATAAGAAAGATTTTTTTTAAGTGTCTCTCTTGAATAATAAAATAAAACAAATAAAATAAAATAAAATAAACCCATAAAACTTTCCACAGCCATGAAAAAGTTTGAAAACAGCTTCTTTATTCAGTAGTTAATGACAGGAAATTTTTTTAGAGATGGTAAAACTTTCTTTCCAACAACTACTGATTAGTGGATATAATAATGGCATGCTAGGTTGAAAATTAAATAATTAAAGTAATAATATATTGAAACTATATTAAAACATTTATGGAGATAACTTGAGAATTGTCTTATTTGTCAAGTCCTTGATATTTGTAATCACTGATGAACTTTATTATCATTATGATAAATGTTATATAATTTTCTAAACAGGTAATTGAAAGAAAATCTCATCATTTTAAAAATTCCTCTGTCTTTTTTATAACAGGAAGTTCTACTTCTGTCCTTATTTTACTTCATTACTTCCACATACTGCTGACATCTAGTGACCAAATAATCCCATCTGAATGGATATTTCTCTGGTAACACCAAATATGTCTTTGAAAATTACACATAGCTGTTTAGCTGCTTCAAGATATTTCTATCCATACAAATATCAGTCCTTTAGATTTTGTTAACTTATTGAAAAAACCCTATGTCTTATAGCTAGAAGACTTGAACTGAAAAGAGACTTTCTTTTCCACACCAGACAGTGAATAGAAAAAAAAATAAAAAGTAGCTTTGAAAGGGTTAATTTATATGTATCATAATTTCACCTCAGTGTTTGCTGTGCAGGCACCCATCTTGGCTGTTTGGAGTTCAATTTTATTTTTGGAAGTTATACTAATGGTAGGCATGTAAACAAATTATGAAAAGGAAAGAGAGATTATGAAGGATGAAGTCTAACGAAAGTTTCCCTGAGCTTTGACATAGAACAATCAATTCCCATTCTGATGAACACAAATTAAAGAAAGTACCGTAAAGTTTCTCTTCACTGTTTATGAAGAGTCAAAATTCTGCATTCCTTTGCATGTGGAATCAGGCTACCTGTAAAAAAAATTACTTCTGAAGTCACTCATCTGAGTAGAAGAGTCAAATTTGTGCCACAGTTCAACTGATGGAGCTAACTTAACTCTCAGCTCCAAGTGGTACAGACTCCAATGTGTTGTCAGGCAGGTCAAAGATGCCACTAAGTCCTCTGAAGTTTTTTGAAATTCTAATATGACTCATTGCTGAAATGGCTGGTGGGTTGGCACATTTAGCAAAAAAGAGTTCAGAGACAGATCTGATAAAACAGATAGGTTAGTCATACCACTCATTCCTAGTTCAGGTTTTAGGTAATCTAAATATTACATAGTTAATAATTTTTAGTTGTGGTACTATCATGATTTGCAGCAATAAAAACTACTTTGAGTTTCATATTTTGAAGTGTTTGTTGAGTGAGGACAATATACATACCTGTGTAACCAGAGTATTAAAAAAAAAAAAGGAAACTAGACAAGAAATTAGTTTAATTTCTTATCTGTTTGATAGAATGCACTTGGGAAGACAGGCACTCCAGACTACCAACCAAAAATCCCAGTCGCTCATTAAGGATTCCTAAATTTTCTCAATACAAAACACAGGACTGAACAAAGGTATGGGTTTTTCTGTACTTTAACACTTTTCACATTTTTCACTTGTCTCCCTCCTGCACATGGAAGAATGACCTCATGCCTCAATGCATCCTGGGGCTGACCAACTGGAAAGCATTTTTACAGAAAAAGACTTAGGCTGACCATGAACCAGTAATGTGTCCCCGTGGCAAAGAAGACTAACAGTATCCTGAGCTGCATTAGGAAGAGTGTTACCAGCAGGTCTGGTAATAGATTTTCCCCCTCTACTCAGCACTGGTGAGGCCACACATGCAGTATTGTGTCCAGTTCTGGGTCTCCAGTTCAAGGAAATCTGGCAAAAATTCAAGTGAAGGACTACAAACATGATTAAGGGATCATCTTCCCTATGGGGAAAGGCTGAGAGAACTGGGTCAGTTAGCCTGGAGAACACAAGGTTTTGGGGGGAGATCTTATCTATTTGTACAAACATCTAAAGAGAGGGTGTAAATAAGACAGAGCTAGGCTCTTTTCAATGGTGCCCAAGGACAAGACAAGAGGCAGTGGGCACAAACTGCAACATAGGTTGTTCTGTTTTAGCATAAGGAGATGGTGAGGATAACAGTATAGGCACAGGTTGCTACAAGTGGTTGTGGAGTCTCCATCCTTGGCTTCCTTCAAAAACCATATGGATGTGGTGCTGGGCTACCTGCTCTCGGTGACCCTCCTTGATCAGGGGGCTTGCCCGAGATGGTCTTCAGAGATCCCTTCCAACGTCAGCCATTTCGTGATTCTGTTAGTTCAGGCATTTGAAGCATGTGGACCTGTTGGGGTGAGTCCAGAGGAGAGCAAAAGAGGAGTTGGAGCCAGTCTGAGACAGACTGAGACAGCTGGGATTGTTCAGCCTGGAGAAGAGAAGGCTCTGGGATGACCTAATTGTGGCCTTCCCGTACCTGAAGGGAGCCTACAAAAGAGGTGGAGTGGGACTTTTTACAAGTGCATGTAGTGGTGGGACAAGGCATAATGGATTTAAACTTAAAGAGGGTAGGTTTAAATTGGACATTAGGAAGAAATTCTTTACTGTGAGGGTGGCACAGGTTACCACAAGTTGTGGCTACCCCATCCCTGAAAGTGGTCAAGGTCAGATTTAATGAAGCTTTGAGCAACCTAGTGAAAGGTCTAGTGGAAGGTGGCCCTGCCCATGGAAGGGGAATTGAAACTAGATGATCTTTAATGTTCTGTCCAACCCAATCCATTCTGTTTCTTTGACTCTGGCAAAGATGCTTCTGTTTGCTTTGATTCTGAGGCCTGAAGCTGTCTTCTGAGCATTGATAATAATCTAACTTTTAAAATGCAGTAGAAAGAGTGTTATAAATGCCCACGTTTTCATGTAGGAGACTCATAGCTACTGTTCCCTCAACTTCATCTCTGGATCTTTATTGGAAAGACTGTAAGACTGAGGAAGCTAATAAAGAAAGAGATATCACAAATTATATGACTGTAGATTACTGTCTTTAATATTTTAAAACATTGATTTAGGAGATGTATGCTTCAATCTGCTACGTCATCGCTTTCTATGTGTTCTACATTGAGTAAATCTACATTGGATAAAAGTTAGAAAAATTATCTTGGAACTTTGTCAGTTCTGTCAATGGACTTTCACTCTTAATTACTCTTTTCAGTGATTTTTTTTTTATGCATGTTTGATGTGATTTTGAGCCACAGCTGCTCTCCCCATTTTGTTTTGTTTACTTTCCATAAGGCAATTTGTATTACAGAAATGAATTCCATTAAAATGGGCTTCTTTTTGGTAATATATGAGTATAATTCTTGTCTTAGAGTTTTCACTTAAAAGAACACTTTTTTAATAATTGTTTGCAGAATATTAGTTTTTAAGTTTAGGTTTATGCATGTTTGTTTTCTTTAAAAATATTGCAAATAGTTTGTGTTGATATTACGTTAAACAATTACATTTAAAAAAGGATGAACAGAAAGTTCTGCAACTGGAAAGGAAGATACCTTTGCAACACTGGAGGGTAGGTATTCACTAAGCATCTTGGCAGGCAGTGAGCTGAACATGAACCCAGTGTACTCTGGAACACCAGAAGCCCAGCCAGTAGTTCAACAGAGGTGACTGTCAAGGACTCGCAGTGATGGACTGTTCCATGAGGAAGGGCAAGCTGGGAACTGAGGGTTGCAGAGGAGTGGAAAGGGGCACTGATTTCACTGACAAGGAGTCAAAGAGTTGAGTCAGTGAGCCAGGATCAGGATAGGTGGAGAGACGGCTTTTGGATAGTTAGCTTAAGTTCTGTGATCACGCAGCAAGTGCACTGTGATAGGCAGGTCAAAAGACAATCCAGGAAGCAAGTCAGTAGTTTACAACTGAGGTGGAATCAAGACATTTTGACTTTGGAGCAGATCTTGCTGCTACTCAACTGCGATGGTGCTTAGGGGGTCCAACTGTGAGACTCTCAGATGAAAAGGAACTTCCTAGGGAAGGAGGGGCAGGTCCTCACTTCTACCTTTCTTCACAACAGCTGTTAGCAGCTGGACTCAGTCAACTAAGTTTCTAGAAGAGAGAATGTGCTTACAGTTATAGCAATCATTGTTCTCCTTTACTTTGCATTTTTTAGACTAATTTAGAATACTACATCCAGGTTTGGGGCCCCTGCAATATAAGAAAGGGATTAATAAGCTGATATTTGTTCAGTAGGGGACTACCAAAGTGGTCAGGGAGCTGGAGTTCTTACTCTGTGAGAAGAGGTTGAGGGAGTTTGCTTGTTCAGCTCGAAGAAACAGCTTTGTCAGGCAGCTAATAGCAATCTACCAATGCCTACAAGGGGATCATCAAGACAGAACCAGTTAAAACAAGAGATGTCCAAAGAGAGCCTAACAGAAAATTTTTTCTTCCACCATGGAGACCGTCAAGCAGATAACAGGTTACTGAGTGAGGTTGTGATGTCTTTATTCTCAGAGGTTTTCAAGACCCTATTGGCCAAAGCTCTGGGCAGCCTGGAGGTACCTTACATCTGACTAAGCTTTGAGAGATCTTCTGAAGTCTCTTCCAGCGTGAAGAGCTTTATAATGCTAGGGTTCTACAGTGCCTCATTACTTCATTATTTTAACTTTTTCTTATTTATTTCAGTTTATAGGTTTTATTTTTTGTTAGTATTACATTTATCAATATTATGTTTGAGAGAGGAAAATGGGAAAGACTAATGGAAAAAGATATTTATTTCAAGGTTGGAAAAGAAGTAATGATGTCTAATAAAGATCCAAGGTAAGTCTTCAGAAGTCAATTAAAATTTACTCATGCTGGTCACAGATAAGTTAAAACAGGATTTTGTTAATGAAAAATACTTTTTTCAAAGGACGACTTAAACCAAATGCCATTCTATCATGTAAAATTGACAGGGTTTCAGGTAATTCTTCTCTGTTTCTCAAATGAATATGTTAAATAGATACATAAGTCAGGAATAAGTTGTCCACATTAAAAAAAAATTTCTACAATAATTCAATGAAGAATAGAACTATAAACTAATAAAAAAATCTTCAAGTTGAATTATTAAGAAGTGTAGAACTATACAGTAAGGTCCTTGGGGGGAGGGAGAGTGAGGAGGAATTGAGGTTCATTTTGCCATCTTGATACTACCTTCAAAATTAATGCTTTCATTTGTAGAGAAATGTGTGAATCAGTATGAGCTTATAGTACTTAATTTATCAAAAAATATCATACTGGATTCCTTTTTTATTAGTGTTTTTTTGGGTAATAGTCTAAGGACAGTTTCCTGATAATTCCCTGTCAGTGCATGTAGTTACACATTGTAGACCAGTTTTAGACCTCATTAATTCTACTTCTTTTGGAAAAAATTATATGAAGACTCTGCATTAATTTGCTAATGGGCACTCAAACCACAAGTCCAGATTTGAACGAGTCCAAAGTTGAATCTTCTGAAATGCACATAGCATGGACTTAGGTCTCAGTACCAACTTTCATTCTATCAATATCTTCTAATTTTCTAATTGTTCTGCATTATTTACTGACATAGACAGAGCAGTTACTTTCACGAATTAAAACACCTCATACAAAAAAGAATAAATTGTATGTTAAAAACCAGATAATAGCTCATCAGTGTGAAATCTTATGCCTACCCTTTGAATCACCAATATTTTAAAAGACAAAGTAAAGAAAACTATCTATGGTTTGGGGTTTGGGGTTTGTGGGGTTTTGTTTTATTTTGGTTTTTTTTTTCTTCCACATCTTTCTTTTTTATTCTTTACTGGAAGTCAAATCAAAATGAAATCTAGTTCTGTACTTTTGTTTTCTAGGGGCAGACAATAAAGTTGTAGCTTTATCACCTAGAAGGAGGAGCTTAATTCAACTCTTCTATCCATGTTTCCGTCCATTCAGAAAAACAAAAAACTTGGCAGGAAGTTCTCATGAAAATGCAAAGACACTCCACCCTTTATGGAAAGAATAATACTTTTTAAAATTTCCAAGTGTTCCTGCATCGCTGGAGGAGACTGAGGTAGGATCCTACAGGCAGATGTAATAAGGTAGTGTTAAATCTCACAGCACAGAAGACAATAGCCTTCTTAAGGAAGAAAGTTAGAGGGGGGGATGCTAACCGTGAAAGAATCCAAGCAAGTTTTATCCCTGTGTAGGATAGCTTGCTTTAAAGACTTTATATTAACTTTGTTCTATTCCATACTAAAATATCCAATTATGTTTGAAATTACATATTCCTTGTGTGAAGGTACATTCCATCACATTATCAAGTTATTTTCTAAATAAATATTTAAAGCTCCTATACAGAACAAAATAACATTAGGACAAGTAAATGAGAATCCTAACATTGGGACAAATAAATGATAATCCTCTCAGACCATCCCACTTGTTCAAACACTTCATCTGGCTCATCAGGGGTCTTTCTCTTACCAGATGTGAATTGTACATTTACAATTTCTTAGAAAATACCATCAGTATCAGTGAAGTTTCTGTAAGACATTGATATTCATCTAACTAAAGAAGTCAAGAAAAATTCAAGACTTGATTCCATAACCCAAAGATGAATCCTTGACATCAGAGATATGGGAAAGTCATTCTCCTCTTCTTATAACTTACGTTCAGCATGATCTAAACCCTATATATTAGTTAGTGAAAGCATTTTATTATATAATTATTCATAAAGCAATGTATTTATTTAACAACCTACTATTTATTTACTACAACCTCCCCTACCAGTAGTGTTTAGTATAAAAGTGGAATTGTCCCAGGAGACAGGTATCTTTCTTATAATATCTTTCACGAAGAAGGCTTCACACAGTCTGCTTACCGGAATGGTCCCACAAGCAGTCATCCTTCTAAACCAAGGAGGTTTCTAGCTGGCATATGCTAAAAGCATGTGTGAACAACCCGGGTTGGCCCATAGTAGCAACCATCCCTGTAGATGGATGAGGGGACAGGGCTGTGCTCTGGGCCCTGAAAAATATTTTCAATTTGTCTTTAAAAAAGTGGTTTATGGGGAGAATCCAATCACATTCTCACAAAAGAGTGTAATTCAGGTACACAGGGGGGCATAGAAAAGGTAACAGGCAAGTATAATTTTACCATATTTTACCTTTTGACTTCATTGACTGTTTCACATTCTTCTAATATACTTTCTATACATAATTTGTATAAATTACAAATAGGTTATCCAAATTACTCATATCAGCAATACATAATATTCAGAGTGATTATAATAAATAAAACATTCTGAGAATTAAAGTATTGCATACAAATAATGGCTTCCTATTTGGGTAACTTACATGTACTGAGAGTGATTAGAGAGTGGAGAAGTATTTATAATGCATTTTTCCTAAGACTGGTGGTATTAACGTAATGACATTGACATCATACTTTATTCTGCAGTTAAAAAGTGCAGATTGGAATAGATGGACTGCTATATTTGGTTTTTAAAGCATTAGAGGATACTTCAGTATTTCCTGACACCTGTCTCTTGCAGGACCAACACACAGTCTTGTGCTCACACCTGCTTTCCTTATCAGGTGCCTTGAGTTACAATCATAGTCATAGCAACTGACGTGGTAGACACCAGGATCTCTTGATCAGCTCTCTCTCTAGAAGGATTGAGTGTTTTTAGGCAAGTAAACATGATAGAATACTATTATCTCTCATTTATGAGTTATGATAAAGGTGTGAATTATTTGTGGCATTTGCATTAATCAGTTTGCACTTAGCCTGTATGTTAGAACAACTGCTTTTGTTTTTTGTCTTTTGGGATCAATGCCATGTCACCATGATGACTATTGACAATGCATCTACAACTATTAAAAATTTTCTAGGCATGCTAAGGAGTGGAGATGTTCTTATCTGAAGCACCTACAGTCTCTCAGACTTTTCACTGCTATTATTGTTGTTAGTAAACAAATGTTAAAAGATAACTAACCTCTGATCAGGATACTTTTACCTTTACTCTTCTCACTGTTCTGTCCTCTTAAGGTTAACAAATGGATCTGTAATCAGCGATATTGGCATTACTGTACCTATGCATTAATTTATACTTAGAAATTTCCAATTTTCCCTGTACCACAAGAGCAGTTCACTAGCTCTCTTGCGCTTTTAGCATCTGACTGTTTTGCAGTTCAGTATTGCAAAACCCCTTGATGATGCTACAGGTTTTAACTGTACTTAGCTGTGATTCAGCAGTTGGAACTGTTCTTATGCTGTCTTAATATGTAACCTCTTAGAAGGTAAGGACATCAGCATAAAATTCAAAAAAAATTTGAAACTTCAACAAGAGTAAACAGACTACCAAGAAGTGTTGAAAAAGCAGGTGACTACAACAAAAGATATCAAGCACAGCGTAAAGGAAAAAAAATACTGCAGGAAAATGTATCCATTACAATCAGTGAAAAAGAAAATAATCAGACTTATATATAACATGCTAACTTGCTAGACTGACTAGTGTGACATACAGTTTATATTCTACAGTTCCAGAAGTAGGTCCCAAAACAATCTGACATACTTCTTTTTTGTTTTACAACTAATACTATCACAAAAACCCCACCAAACCCACCCAACCCACCAAGAGAATCAATAAAAATAAAACAACAACAACAAAAAACCCACCTAAAATTGGTGTCACTTCTATTGCTGTTAATTATGTCATTAAGATGTATGAGAGAAAAATGAGTACAGGGACAGGTATACAAACAAACGCATGAATTAAAGGCTTTCTCAAAGTTATTCCACTCTCCAAATGGTAGCCCTTAACATTTATTTTCTTTCACCTATTTTTATGTCTCAAGTTCATATAGTGAAATATGCTCAAGCTTCTTTTTCATATAATATTATTTTACTACTTTGACTGTTCTCGTAATTTAGTAATCTTTTTCTCCTATTATAGAATTCTTGATTCTCCAGGCAGCAAGGTATTTTGACATAGTATGTAATTTTTTTGTTTGTTTCCTGCAATTCCTTATCTTCTGCAGAGGAAATTGATTTGGTTTTTCTTTTCATCATTCAATTAAATGAATTCTTTTCTATGGAGATAGATTTTTCTACTTTTCACTTGTCTTTATTTTTGTGACTATAGCATATTTTTGGCTGATATTTTACTAAGGTGTCTTTTGTGTCATCTTAAACCATCAGCACAAATACATCAAAGAAGAAAACCAAAATGAAGCATAGTAACATTTAAAAAATAATAAATAACACAACCAGATATAATATTATCCCTGCAGGATATATGTTCTAGTGCCACATTTACTTATAGGAATTTTATTTTCCTATTTCTCTGATAACCATGATGAAGTTGCTTCGGTAGAATTTCTTGGAAGAAAACAGCTGCTTGGATTGGTTTCAATCTCTCCTCCACTTGCTTCTGAAGCCAAAATTAATATTTCATCTACCACCGAGTATCATAGCAATAATTTATACTTATATCATTACTTAACCTCAGGTCATAAATATTACTTAGCATTAGCACTGTAAATGTAAAAACACAGTCTCTTTGGACAATTGTGCAAAATAGTGGTGGAAAGGGGGACATAACATAGCCTTTTTTTTCATCCCATATGTCTATAGTAGTATTTGAATGTATTCTTTTGAAATTTTTCCTGAGAGGACTAAATTAAGCCAAAGAGTTTGCTGGGGATAAACATCCAGATGGTAAATCCATACAATAAGACTCAATGAAACAAGAGTAGTCAAACAGCTTACTAGAACCAACAGGAATACTCTCAATCTATCAGAATGCACCCTTCCCAGGTCTGAAGAGTAAACTAAACCAGTGAATGATTTCGGATTTACAGAGGAAGTGATAGACTGCATAAGTAGCTGTGGATGGTTCTCTGACAGGGAACACAGAAACATCAGATGAATTAAACAAAACAAAACTACTAATGCTCAAGACAAGGGTGTGGTGATGGAAAGGTTGTGTTAATACTTGAGACATGGGTGGAGTGGTGAGAGTGGAAACATTATATACTGGTGTTATTTTCCAAACTAAAGGCCTATTGCCCTTTTCTGTAATGTTTCCCATCAAGAAATGAAAACGCATGGCACGAACAGAAAAGTGGTGATAGTTCTACAGAAAAGACCTCAAGCTGAGTTTGTTAGTCTGTGCAGCAGAGAGGATGACATGCTATGTTCACTGCTGCTGCATGTTACGGGGTTGGAGGAAAGGAGGAAATTGACAGCTAGAGAAAGCAAAATCTGTATAGTACAGTGATAGTTTTATTCCCAATAGAGGTCAAAACCCAGGCATCTTGGACTTTTGTCTACATAACTACCTATAATCACGAACAATCTCTTAATTTCCCTATTTAAAATAATATTGTTGGAAAAGCCAGGCTAAATGAGAGAAGGAAAAGACAGGGCTTTGATCTTCTCCATATTCAACAGTTACAGGAGCAGTTTCAAGGATGCTTACGTGGAAAGCAGTGGTCAAAAGATTACATTGTAACTGGCCCGTATTGTTCAAGGTTGCCCTGACAAGGGTCATCTAACACCTTTCTGGGCGTCAGGGACGCAGTTTTAAAGAAGATGACTCCTAGGGAAAAGAAAAGAAAACAAAAGTGAGGCTAGATGAGTCGTGAAGACATTTTATGTCTCTGTTCACAGCAATGGTCAAATACCTTTTGCTTTTCTTTCAGCACTGTTTCTTAGAACTATGAAAAGATAGGGATAAATTATAGTGATGATGAAAGACATGGCCTCGGACAGCTGGGAACTAAACCCCAGGAGAGGTGATGCATCATAATCCTTTGTGATGCAGAAGGCATCTTTTTCTCAGCCCTTTTATGTTTATATCAGTTCAGGAAAGGAAGGTCAATAAATTACAGGATTGAAACTTTTAAAGAAACATAGTGGAACCTAATGTGATTAGATGTTCCCTACTTCACCAATATACTGGAAATCTGTTCTCTCTCTTCAGTAGGGATATCCTTGAATATTACTCATATTACGAAGTTACCAGAGGGCCTCAGAAATATGTACGGTGAAATGGTCCTAGAGACTTTTCATTTGGCTTAGCTTCTCTAGTTAGAGTTTCAAATGTCTTCCAAGAGCAAACCAAATAAAAAAAACAAAATAGTAAATACTCTCCTGAGATTTCTGTAATAGACACCTTTAAGAGAACAGTATAGATGCAACCTAGGTCCTAAGTATTTTGTTTATGCATCCTATTTCAATTTGAGCAGCAAAGTGTGCTGCAGACATCTATACTAATCAGGGAAGCTTTCTGGAAAGGGTTAGGAGAAAGTTCTTCATGTGACCATGACTTCAATATTGTAATCTTTGTCCATGGTTTCTAAAGAATTAACATAAGTATGCATCATAATGTAAAAGTTAACTTTGTGTCTGCTTCTCCATTTAAAAATATAGGAGGTGATGAGATTTCTCTCAAAACATCATTTGTCATTGTACTTGAAGAAAGCTTTAAGTTTGGGTTGTGTTGTTGTTGTTGTGCTGGTTTTTGGATTTTGTTTTGGTTTTGTTTGGGTTTGGGTTTTTTGTTTTGTTTGTTCGGGTTTTTTGTTTTGGTTTGGTTTGTTTTTCCTTTTGAAAGTACATTCTATCTCAATAAGTAGAATTTTATAAAACGTGCAGTAAATAGTTACACTCCAAGTCAGTATCATGTAAAGATGTAATTTATAAAGGGCAATTTATTTGGGTTTCTTTGTTTGATTTCTTTTGTTAAGAATGTGAATGGGGGAAAAAAGTGTAATGAAAACATGTAAAATCCCAGTTTTCTCCACATGTTCAATCAGAAGAAAACAAGTGACTATTAAATAAAGTCCAGCTAATTTAATTATTTTTCATGTTCCTCTGACCAGTAGGAACTTGTGTGTCTTATATGATGTGTAAATAGCTATTTTACTGATTGTGTGTGTGCAAAGTGATTTTCATGTGCATACTCAGAGCCTCAGATTAATAAGGGAAAAGGAAAAAAATTAGTATTTATCTTAATGATGTGTTTTAACTCTGGATAAATTAGTTTCCATCTTGACAGGTATCTATGCTTTTTAATTTGGAAAACTGAAATTAGAGAGGAGCAGAATTATTTGGTAGCAGGAGGGAAGTACTTTGTTGTAGAAGATGGTACTGCTGGTGGATGAATGATTGAAACAGACTGCAGTCCTCTGTTTCTACAGAGCTTCCGCCCTACCAAGCAAATACTACAATCATTATAATATTATGGAGTCTACTGTTTTCTACATATCCCACTGAAGAGTAATTTGAAATGGGCTTTTAGATTCCAACTTTTTTTAATATGAAGGGTTTTCACAAAAGAAATAATTGTCACTGAGTTCTACTTACAAGCTGACAGAAGTTATACTGCTCAGCCTTCTATTCTGCGAAAATATGAGACTTTCAAAGTACTGCTTGGAAAATATTGCATTAGTTGAGAATCAGAGATTCTATCCACAATCCTTGAGATCAAGGTAGATCAAAGCTTATATGCACACAGTCAGTTCTTAATCTACTGAGCCTCAGTATCACAGTTTCAGACCTGATGAGTGATGGGAAAACAGGACTAGCTACAAACTTTGCAAACTTCAACTCATTATTTGGTGAACATAACGAATTTTGTACTTGTAATGTAGTTTGAGACTAGACAGAAATAAAAGCTACTTGTTCATCCCCTTTTTGGTTTGTGGCAAAGAAAATGAAGAACAAAGCCCCATTGATGCAATTCTAGAAAATGTACTTCATTAGTTATTTAAATTGTGCTCAAGGCTCAAAATTTCTTTACACTTTTCAAATACGGGCCAAAAAGCCCATATTTCTCAACAATTTTAAGAAAGATAAGGAGTCTGCATGGTTTCTGGTTCTTAACAGCGTTTTCACACAGTGTCCCTTGTACTACTTGAGGTAGAAGTACTGCTACCTGGGAGAAAGTATCCTATAAACAGTGTAACACTGTTCCCATTAAAGAAAATATCACTACTTTCACTCTTTGCCACTGTTCTCGTCCTTGCAAAAGCTTGCCTCCCTCCTAATGCAACCTTTCATCCAAATAACAACTACTGAGCACTTCTTGATTGTCAGCCATCTGCAGAATTTCATATATGATCTTCCAAACAAATCTTTGGATGTCCTACTGTAGGCTGTGTCCATCACAGGGACTCATTTCTGGGTAAAATCACAAGACAAATGAAAGAAAGGTTTTGCTCACTGTACAACATGGACTAGTGCTTGCTGAAAATATCTCCCAGTGATTTTACTCATCTAACAGTACCTTACAAAGCCTGTCTCCACCCCAAGTCATCATGGCCAAAAGCCACTCTTAGCTTGATTTTATTCTCATGGTCTGCAGCTGTGTCAACATACTAAACTCAAACTGAGCTTATTGTATTAACTTGTATTAACTGTTTCTCTACCAACCTAGTAGAGACATAGTATGCTCCTGTTCCTATTTCGTTGGCAGAGGCATACCTTTTAGACTGACTGACTGTTGCTCCATGTTCTTCATCTGTTATTATATTTAGTCTAATAGAGGAAGCTATTCTGAGTACATAGTCAGGACTATCCCTTGAGCATCAACCAGCTCAGCCTGAGAACAGTTGTTCCAATCAGTTCAGCAAATTAATAGGCAGTGTTGTCTTATACACAAAAAATGTTGTTCCTCTGATGTTTTTGTTTACTTTTAAGACAGGAAAAGAAGAAATATAGAGTAGTTTTACCTTGGGGGGAAAAATAAAAATTGTCAGAGCTGGCACACTATCTCCAGAATGTCAGTGCTTTGTTTCATTTCCTCAGAGAAGACAGTGTTACGCATCTTTCTCCTTTTAAAGGAGTTGTACTCATGTTCACTTGAAGTTTCCTATCTGGCAGCAAAAATGTTCCATGCTGCACATCTACCATGGAGCCATCTTACATGAATGTTGAAACCATATTTCTACTGCTCGTTAGAGATGACAGCTCTGCTCAGTTGAAATGGAACTAAAATGATGGGCAAGCCAAATCCAGTATTAGCAGGGAGAACTGTTTTTTGGCTTCCAGCTAAATGATTTTCACCTGTAGCCATAAAACAATATCAGCTTATTATATGCAAAAAATGCTGACTTAAGGACCAAATGCTTAAGAGTTAGCACTAGAATTTATGTAAAATATGACTTAATTGAGACAGGTCTGATATGTTTGTATTCAAATTTACATTTTTTTGAAGTTCTGGAGTTTTGAAATCCAAGGTTTTTGTTTGGGCTTTGGATATTTTTTCTTCTCTCTTCACTGTTTTTAACCATCTTCTTAGAAACATTCCTTTCCTGTCCAGTTTGGTTATTTCTATTCCAATAAACACTGATTTTCTCCTGTTTCTTCCTGATTACCAGCCAATGTGACTTATTTGTTTATGACTGTAATTTTATTTGTCAAAAGCATCTGTGATTACATCATCAATGATGTTCACATAGTTCTGGGAATAGACTTTCTGAGTTAACAGTTCTGGCTGAAAGACTACATAAAGAAGCATAGTACTTTTACAATTTTAATTTTTTTTTTTCTCAGAGAATAATGGATCCAGAAAACTATAAGTTCGTTTAAAAATCTGGGAGATATTTTCTTCACAGTTTCACTTAGATCAAAGCTACTCAGTCAAAACAGAATCTAAACAACATGCATACATAAAAACTACCCCCCAAACAAACAAAAACTACCCCAAACCACTTAAAAACCCAGAGATCTTTGTTTCAGTGTCAAAATGATCATAAAATGTTGTATTCTATTTTATATTTTCCTTAGAATGGTGAGCTTCATGTAGGTAAGAGCTGCATTTGTTAATTTTCTAAGCAGCAGCTGCAGATGAGACAGAAATGCTGCTTGTAGGAGGAGTGAGGCAAAAGACAACAATACATTTATTTCCCCCAGGAAACATTTAAAAAAAAAAAAACAAAACCAAAAGATTTTGGTGGATCTCTTGTATTTCATTAATTTTAAATTAGGGGAAAAAAAATTCAACTTCAGTGACTGGCCATCTGTCCAAATAACAGCTAGGATTATAAATGCACTGACCCTTTCCCATCTGTATTTGTCAATGCTTTGGGAGAAGTGCATCATGCTGTCTCTCTAATCAACACTGAATGTTCAATCTATTTTAATTTACATACGTTTTGGGGGCAAATAATTATCAATAATTATTTGTACACAGAGTCAATTATTTATTTTTTTAAATATGTGGTTTTTTCTAAAACAATAATTTTAATAATTCAACTAAATATAGCAAATAAAACAGATCAAATGAGTGTTAGCATCTATCATATGAAATTATTCATCAAATAAGAAAAAGGTGTACACAGTGAGTGCATATATTGCTCTCTGAAGTGACTTACCGCAAGGAACAAAATAGACACATGAGCTAGGGCATCACAAATGTTAAATATGCTGTAAACAAGACGTGAGTGCTGGGTTGCTGGAAGATCAAAAAATGTCTTTTACAGCCATGATACACAAAAAAAAGCTTTGGCAATCACTGTATTAGTTCCTTCACAGCTCAACACCATGTTGCTGAGAAGCTCAGGGTTAGGCTGGCCCTTTGCAGACAGAGACTGAACAATATTTCATTGCCAGCAAGAACTACTAAAGCCAGTTATTATATAGGACATTGCGGTCTGCATATACTTTTGAGTATTCAAAGAGCACTAATGGTTGCCTAAAAGCAAAATAAAAAAAAAAAAAAAATGTATTTTTGTAGAAGAATTTCTTGTGGAAATATCATCTGCTTATGAAAGCACAGTAGGGATTTTTGGCAGAGCTTTTTTATTATTATTTATTCATTTCCTCGTTTTATCCAGATAGTATATTGAATTTGTGTGAAAAGAAGGGAATGGTACAGAGGGAAAAATAGGAAATTATTCTAAACAAATTAAGTAACAAATGAAAGCCATGTAGTTCAATATTTAACCACTTCTGCAAAGCAAATAAAGCAAATCCTGAAAAATTCTGTTAAAATTATATATTGACAGTTGATGGAAAAGTTACACCATTGGAGATTTGACTTAAAATTCTCAAAGGTATGCTGAAATACAAGTGTGGGACACACTGTGGTAGAAGTAAAGGCTGAGAAAAAAAACTTCAAGGCTTCAAATATTATCAGTTGAAATTATTTAAATTTGTACCTGCTGAAATTTAAAGTCCGATAAGAATTCATATTCTGTGCTGGTTGATGTTGTTTGAATCTGGATTTTCATTTCACACCTATCATGCATAATTAGAATTGGAAACTGCAAAGATATATACCTCAGATGTTTTGTACCCTGAGGAAATAAGCTCTAGATATATTCTTCCTTTATTTTGATTTTTTCACATTTTGTTCCATTATTAACAGATATAACTATATTGACTAAGCAGCAGATGAAAAAGGTTATATTCACTGGAATTGAATAGTGAATCAAAGCAACCATAGGCTTGGCTGGGTTGAATGGTAATGACAAGTCGATGGCTATGTCTCTAAGCAGTTGAGTGTAATTCAGTGTCTTTATTATAACGGTAACTGAAATGTTCACTCTTAGTGTTACTATTAAAAAAAACCTAAATTAAGATAGAAATGAGACGAAAAATATGTTAAGTTTCATAATTTTCTCTGAGGTAAAACCAGTTCAGGATGGCTGTTAAATTCTCATCCTGTTGATTAAAAAAAAAAAACAAACAAAAAATATGTTGCAGTTATGCAAAAATATATATAGGTAACCACCAAAAAACCAGGATCACTTCACTAAAGAATAAAGCTTCCCATTAAGAGTTATTTGCTTGACTTGGATTATAAAGCTTCTGAGAGAGGGTTGTTGTTAAGGTTTTGATTTTGGTTTTGTTTTCTCCTAAAAAAATAAGCCAAACAAATACAACTATAAAGCAGCTAATTTTTCATTCACTGAATATGATTTTCTAGTACTTCTAGAAAGTAACACTTGCTGTGAGATAATCAGTCATGTACATTTTTTGCTTTAAAATACTTTAAATTGCATGCAGTACACCTAATTTTTACTTTGAATTCCACATTCATTTCTAAAAGTGTTCAGTAGTTGATTTTTTTTTATAGGAAGCAAAGAGATGAAACTTAGGGAAAAATTCATTACTCGTGTCTAGCAAAACATAGATATTTGGGTATCCATGAGTTAAGCTGAATCTAATCATATTTCTTTGTACAGGGTATTATTAGTTATACTAGTAGTGTCCAGGTAGAGGAACTCCTCTGCTTGGTGACAGAGATCCAGGACGAGGTCAGTAGGTTGAGGAATATAAGAGAGAATGAGAGACAATTGACTGTTGGAATCAAACCCTACCTTTCCTAAGACTGGGCCAACAGGCAGACAGGATGTGTGATATGGAGGATTCCCTATTTTCTCTCTACCTGGCTGAACATGGTGATTTAAGGTGATGACAAGTTCCTGCCCTGCTCAGGTGTTTTATGTTTAAAAGTATTCGATAATTCTCCATACTTAGCCTAAATATTTTTAAACTTTAAAACTATAAACATTTATTAAGTTTTTAAAAAACATAGTTATGCCTTCAGGAAAATAATTACCTGTTTCACTAAATCTGACATGATCAAATGAAAATCACTGCAGCAGAGAAAGCCCTTGAGGTACCTAAACTATAAACATTACTCTATGTGCAACTGGGAAAGAATTTTCAGTTGGTATCAAAGTTACTTAAAAGTACTTAGCACATCACTAAAATAAATCAGACACATGTTGATTTTATCTTTTCTATACTAGAAGTAGAATATGAATTACAGAAAGGAGAAAAAACTGTTTTGATGAGTAAATGAATATTGGGACAGAAAAATTGTATTGGGAGTACATTTATATGATGCCATGGTATCACTTTTACAAAGTGATTTCTGCTGTAGGGGTATTTTCAGATAAAGCATATAAATTAGTATGCCTCCAAGGCCTAGTTTTTCATTCTATGTGAAACCAAGAAAGCATTATATGTCTAAAAGGAGTCTGTAGGGACAAACAGGCTCATGCTTAGTTAAAGGAAAAACTGCCATAGGGAGGGAAGTTAGTTACATGATCTTGATATCCAGCAGGGAAGCTGCTCTGATATCACTAGTAATAAAAACCCATCAAACTCAGCATGTAGTTCAGCCCTTGGTTGGAAAAGCTAAGTGACATTGACAAAAAATATTCCAAGGGTCATCTGTAGAATTGTTCAGAGTCAGATGTGACCTTTTTTAACTTACTGTATATCACAGTGAAAGAAAGTAATGTAAAGAATAATAATCATTGCCCACAAAGAAAAAAAAATATAGAAAAAAATCTGGCTGAACTCCATCTACATATGAAAGCATTTGTGTGTTCTCAGTTACAGTTAATTGAGTAAAGATAACCCAGCTGAAAAGCAGACTTTGACCTCTGCACCCACACTTCAGGAGGAAATCTACTGAAAGGTACAGGATTCAGAAAAAAAAAAAAAAATTAAAATTGGAGCTCCTGCTGATAGACTCCATAATGATTCTGAGCAAAAATGTTAGCTACTACTCAAGTCCTACTCTGATAGTTGTCCAAAGTGACTGCTGTAATATTGGGATGAAAAAGAGCAGCAAAGTAAATAAGCAATGGAAAAACTGAGAAATAATCCCATTTAATTCAGATGGCTTCATGATATCTGAATCAAAAAATCCAGTGGGCCATTGCAACCAATCCTGAAACATTTGCATTATTTTTTAACACTCTTCTGTGTTTCTATGAAGCAGTTTCCACAGTTTATTTGATTTTAAAATCAATTACTATTGATTTTTCTCTTATTATTGCTCTTGCTTTCTTTTATCTTTTTCTTTCTCTTTTCCATTCACTTTTAGGTAGAAGACTATAGAGCCAAAACTTTTGCATTTTCTTTGCCAGAAACATTAAAAGGTTTGTATTAGAAGAAATATTTTTTACTCCCATTTCTCCAGAGATGATGTTAAGTAGATGCAGAATAATTTAATATGCCTGGACTGTTTGAAATCAAGAATTTATTCCAATGTTTCATTTTATAGCCATAAACACTACTGATTTGGACAAATTGCTTTTAAGAAGTGAAAGAATAACAGATGCCTTGCAGCTCTCACCACCAGCAGCTAATTTGGCTAACAGAGTCAACACTGTAAAATCCCTTTGTGTCTATAATTATCTCATTCATGTGATTGCTGGCATGGTCTGGCCAAACTTATCAAAGTCAGTCATAAAAGCTGGACACAACCTAATGGGAATGCTAGTGAAAACCCAGCCTTTGCTAACTTTTATCAGTTTCCAGAATAACTTAAGGGTTATTGACAGTAAAAACCAGGCAACAGCACCTGTGATGCTTGAATTTGGCTGAATTGAGAAGTACTAACTTTTTTGAAGTCTATATAGAAACTGCCAGTAGGTCTTCAGAGTTGTCAGGGTCTGATTATGTAAATGTATCTGTGTTAGGGTATAGAAAACTGCAAAGACAGTTGAAATACTAGCATCAGACCCTATGCTAAATACTTGTGTTGCTGGATTAGCATTGGAATCTGACAGTCTAATACCAGTTTAGATTGCTTTACATGGGCTGCAAAGTTGTACTTTTGCTGGAAATATAGTCCTCTGAGTATTTTCCAGTCGTGGAAAGGTTAGAAACACCTATGTGCTTGACAACTCTCTGTAAACATCTGTCTCACACAGGCAATTATATCCACAACTGTATAATTGCCTTGAAGGAGAGAGGAACTTGTCCTTCAAGGTTTCTTTTGGCAGGTGCTTTTTGAGTCTTAGATTCACAAACATCCAGTAATTGAGCTCAATACTCAAGATTTTGAAGTAAACCCCTGCATGGTAAAACTCCATAGTATGTCAGTCTTACCATTTTTTTCTACTCTCTTTTTGTAAGTGATTCATTTATAATCAATTGGGTATTGGAGAAAGACAGTTCTATCATCTAAAAGGCTATCAGCTTTGCACCAATCTACTGCAGAAGGAGAGATGTCCTTTCAGGTTTGTGCTTCCCCTGCAATGCTTGGTACTGCTTTTCAGCACACGTGCAAAGTGCCTTTTGTATGCAATATCTTACTGCATCTGTCACCATGTCCTTCATTCTATAATTTGAAACAGTATGGCCAACACAATTATTATTACTGTCTACGTGCTTCTTGTGAGAAAGAGGAGTTTCATTTTTTTTAATGATTTTTGTTAGTTATCCCTTTCTGCTATTTGTGATCGAGTCTGTTTAGTCTATACTGTTCATGTTTTTCTCTTCTTGATTCCTCTTTCTGTTGCTTGTTCACGGCCTTAGCAGCTACACTTTTCTTTCATGTGTTTACTGATAAAGATTTGAAATGGAAGGAACTCTGCTATGAACCTAAAATATTTCTGGAGGTGAAAGTTCCCTCAGTGTAATTCAGTTTATGCTATGTCTTTCTTTACTTCCACAGCAGTTGAAATAAAAAGGGACAAAGCATTTGAAGAACACTATGAGAAACTAGGAGTAATTTGGGTTTTCTGGAGAGAAGGAAGAAGCAGAGTAGCCTTTGGCTGGAATACACAACAACTTCATTCCTATGACTTTTTTTTTTCTTTTGAGATTTTTCAGGAAAATAAGAGGAACAAACACCCTCAATATGACACAAATACGGAGCTTGTATACCAAGTGCTCAATGATTATGCTAATTGCACTGTTTTGTGGCATTGGTTTTGTCAAGTAACTTTGCAAAATATAAGACAAACATGAAAAAAATGATTTTATGTATTCATCTTATACAAGTATTTTGACATGTTTCCCTGGAGACCAGTCCCGACATTTTAGGAATTAAACCTGTGGAAGGTTGCTTGATAGAACTAGGCATTAACAAAAGTGTTTCAAAAAGGTATTAAGTAAAATTAGAAGCCTGAACTCTGCTGAGCTATGTTTTCAGGCCTGAAACTGGTGTTTTCTGCAGCTGACACTTGGCTCTCACTGTCCAAATCATTGCTGAAATGGGAGTTGGAACATTGTGGAATAGCACTGGGAAAAGCGAACTGTTACTTTACAGCTACTATACTATGTTGCTAGGTCTCCAATGACAATGCAGTAGGGCCCATGAACCCCTCAGTGTGTGACAAGGTACTGAAATTAGCAAATTCCCTTAGAATGGTGAGGTGATCTTTGGGCAACAGAGAGGCGCTCTTGGGTGTGGCCTAACTATGAAGATATCACAAATATTTTATGATATCAGCTAGTATCAGTGTAGACCAAGTTTATAAAGATTCAGAGCATCCATTTAATCGCAGTGTGCATAAATATAGAGAAACACATAAAAGGCAGATTTCTGAGTGGTACCTGTGCAGTATCAGTGGTTATGCGGGGAATAGTGATACACTATCAATATGTTGCTTTATTCAACAGCTTTCAATTTGCTTGGTGCATGACTTATGGATAGAATCTTCCTTTCAAAATCTTACAATCCTATTAAAAGGCAAAGTAAAAGAGAGTGACGCATGGCTAAGGAGGCGGATGATGGAGAGGAAAGGGATTCTTTATGGGGACCTACACATGGCTGTTTGTGTGCCATGGCAATTCAGAAGCTGTTATTGTCAAGAAGAAATAAATATGTATGCACATCTGTCTAGGTGTTTTGGTTTCAGCGTTCTTAAAGTCCCACCAATGCAAAATTAACATGAGTAAAAAGACATTTCTCTCCCTCTCCATTTTATAATTTTAAAATCTCCTTATAGGTCACCTCAGCGCTTCCTCTTACATTGTGCTGTTGTCCAGAAAAATTATGAAAACAACATGATGTTAAAACAAGAACAATAATCACTGTTATTCCTGGTGCACTAAGAATAACAGTGTTTATTGTCCTTGTGCTGACATTGTTTCCCTGTTGCCGTTCTGACTTAATGCTTTGTGCCTTTGCTGCTCCCACCCCAGTGAGCTTTCAGTGCACTTTTAGTTACTAACCCTTTAAGAGCCAGAAGCCCTGACTTTTTGTTGTGAAATCTGATGCAATGTAAAATGAAGCAAAACACAAACCGTTTTTACATCCCATTGTGCAAACTATGGACAGATGGAAATTGGATGTAATGAGAGTTACTCCAGGGCAGAGTCTGACAAAAATGGGAAGAAGGAAATATATTTGAGATAGGGAAGCTTCCAGACTGCACAATGTGCTTTATATGGGTAAATAGGTGGAAGTAAGTAAAAGAAGATTGTAGAAACCTGCAGTCAGAGAAAAATTCTCCCTCAGACATGGTACACAGGAGAAAGAGATGCTAGAAGGATAATTTTCTTTCTGTTAGCGTCTCTAATAAGCATGAGAGTAAAAATCCAATCACACTTACATAACTATATAAATGAGTGATTTCAAAAACAAAATATTTTTTCTCTTTCTCAAAGGCAGGAGCTATCAATACCCTATTATTATAGTTAAGTGAAAACTCTGCAGGGAGAAAGTGTTTGCTATTCCTTGCACTGACACTTCTACACTGAGGTACCAGGTGCATGGACAAATCCGGTTACTGTCTCTTTTCATTCCCTGGTTTCAGCCAGTGCATGGCACTTAACCCTTTGTTCCCCCTTTTTCTTTTATCACCCTTTCTGCCTTAACTGTTCAGACCATAAGGCTTCTAGAGAAGAAGCTCTCAGTGTATATTATTATTACATATGGCCAACTGAGGCCTTTTGGCAATCCTGTAATAAATATGTTCCAGTAGACTAGTTACTGTACAATTATGTAAAATGCTGTTAAAGATATAAGATGAAGGTACTTCAAAATACCTGCATCAGTTCAAACCAAACAAATCAGAGGTTACATTATTTCATATTTCCTGTTTAGTTACTTTAATGAAAGTTCCTTTGCTTTGTTTCCTACCAGTTGTGCAAAAATCTACATTTTTTTACGGATAAAACCTTATGGGTCAGGTTCATGCAGATTCTCACATAGACCTGTGAGATACTTTTTTTTCCATATGTTTAAAACTTTTGGCTTCTTATACGATTTAGAGATTATCTTTGTCGGAGGGAAGGGGTTATAGATTAAAGGCTACTGGTGCCTATGTATCGCTCTGGGTATAAACGTCAGACTAACTTAAAAGTATGTGATCAGGTTGTCCTCTAGTGGCTGCCAAAGAGAAGATCTAACCATAAATTTCACAACAAATGTTGCTGCAATGGAAATCAGTGTAAGTTCTTAAAACTTTTCTTTTGCAAGGATTTTAAGCAGATCTCAAAATTATCAATCTCTGTGTGATTTCCGTTCTAGTGGCAGACCCTGCAAGCTTTTTTCTTATCTATTCCTGAATTATGCCTCACAATAACATCCTAAATTGTGCTTCCGGAGGGTCTTTATCAGTAGAAAAAACAATTCCACACCTCTAGGTGTTTTTATGCGGGAAGAAACAACCTTTTTCTGAAATTCTGTTTTCCTATTATTCTTCTACACTCTGTACCACTGGTTTCAGCACTTTGGCCCCAGTACAAGTGTGTCTACTTGGCAGAGAACAAGTGTAACGGGAGAGAAGAGACTATTTCTCCCTCTAATTCCACAAGAGAGCATTCTTTCCTCCTTCCTGCAGCCCTGCACCTGGTGTGACGCAGATGTCCTCTCTGTGGTAGTGAACGAGGGTCTTATATCCACGGAGGAGCTCCCTGGCAGGGTTTTTGACTCTTCTACTGACCTAAGGGAGTCTTAAACTCAGATTTATTTGGAACAAATAGTTTTCTAAACACAGTGACATTGGTATTCAGACCACATATAAGACAAATAGAAAGGCAAATAAAAATAGAAACCACATGTTTCTGAAAATAAAATATTTATTCATAAGTGCATGTTCAAATACCACACTAAAACACCCACAGGACTGAGATTTCTGAAGACAGATGAGAAATCTTTCTCAGTGGGACTTACAGAGCTTATGAGGGATCCACTGGCCAGTTAATAATACCTGGCATCAGAATAGTGGAAGCTGAACCAATCATCAGACAGGCTACAAGGCCTAGATTTTCTGAGTTTTAACAGTGTGTAAATCTACCTGTTATTCAAGACACAGTTAAGACCTCTCAATGTAAAACAAAGGCAGCAATGAAACCCTTTCATCAGTGTTAAGATGCATAGTTTCGTATCCAGTAATGTACTTATTATATTTATTTCACAAATGGTGATGAATGCAGCAGAAAGGAGTTAACTGAGTTGCACAAGTTCATATGTATAGGATGCTACAGGAGGCAGATTGCTCCATTTGCTGTCAGCAGGCATTATAGTTTAACTTTAATAACTATCCCACAGTACCTCCTAACTACTGTGTAGTTATTTTGCTCCTGTCTGTTATGTCTTTCTTGTGCTTTCTTTACTCTCAACTTCAGCAGCAGGCCTAAGGGAACACAAAGAGAGTTTGAACATTTAGTATTAGTGTTCTTTGAGTTCTTATAGATACAAATCTTTCCTTCTCCACCTCAGGATCTGGGGTGTTAGATAGCTGCTTAGATGACATTGCTTCCAGCTGGCACTGTCACACCATGATCATCACTCTCCCTTCAGAGTACAGGATCTGCAAGATAACAAAACTAGTGAAGGATTTCAAGCCATTATCATCCTACCAGACAATCTAAAAAACAAATCTAAGAGAAGGTGTTTTCAGTTCTGTTCCCTGCTCCCACCTCCTGCCCCAATAGCTTTTGTTGCAATTGGAAGAAACAGTTTGTCTCCTTGAAAGCAAAGACAAAATGGTGATCTCCTCTTATTTTAAAATTCACAGGCTGATAGATAAACGGTTATAGAAAATCATCATAGACGTGGTATGTTTACTGCAACTGAATAAAAAAGCTGTTCTGCTAAAGATGCAATATGAAGTTGCACAAAGGCTTTAGTGACAGAAGCCTGGATCTCTAAGATTAAGGAACATGGTTGGAACACTTCTATCTATACTGATTTTCAGTTTAAATAATAATTAAGGTTTTTAGGAAAATACCTCTTTTTGTGGGAAACTACCTCTTAGAATAACAGATTACATATTGGAAAATAATACCTTCGTAACAGTTGCAGTCTTTGTGTCTAGTGTCTTAGTGTCAACAGCCTATGCAGACCACTTTATCAGCTGAACTTCAATTCTAATGTGGCATTATGGCCAGAGATTCCCATAATATCATAGATTAGCAGGAGAAGAGATCACCCTCTGAGAAGGGAATACAGCCCATAGGTGATAACGGAGCAATGAAACATTTCAACTACAATGTCTCCATCCATTTGCACAGAGGGGAAATTGATATAGTGAAAAATAATGGATAATATTTTGAGATCTTATGTTTGAATTGGTTAAAAGAACTGCACTTTATGATGAGTTTTTGAAATGAGGTACAGTTTTATTTAAACTTGCTTTATTAGTGCAACAAACTGCTCATTTATTGTAGAAAATAAAAGCTCGAATGTAGCTGCTGGAAAATTTAAGTTTTGCTGAACTGGCAGAACCTAAAAGTTGGATAGGCTGCTGTAAAAAACATGAAGAATAAATGCTCCGTTGCAAACTGAATAAATCAATGTACTGTTTAAAGGCATAATGTAGCTATTAGTGAGTCACTTAGTGACTACCACTTGAGAAAAATAATCAGAGGAAATGAAAATATGTTTGCATCAGTAAGGCTGTACTCTCTCAAATGCCCTTTTTCTCATACTTAAAGTTACTTTTCCTAATAATCTGGTATTATTAGTAGCAGAAGGAAAAAACCATGAGTAAAGAATATTTTAGAAGCTTCAAATTTTAAATACAGTTTTAACAATCATCAGAAACAGATGAGAAACATCTAATACTTAAACCCACAAAATTCATCACCAGTGTTTTCATATCCAGATGATACTGTAAATAACTGGGTACCATATATGAAAATGCAGTTTTGGTAAAGAAATAAAGATGTCCTCTGTCTACAAAATGTTTAGGTTTTTTTGCTTTCTATTTGTATTCAAAAATATTCCACAGTGTCATAGTAAAGAACCTTTTCAATGGATAAAAATAGATTGCTTAGAAAATTGGAAGAGAGTTATGTTTTCATTAAAGATAGTATAAACTGTTCAAGACATTGATATTGTTCAGATATTCACAAAAATGGAAATTATACAATTGTAGGAACCTAAAAAGGATTAAAAAAGGTTAGTGCAATGAGTCAACTTGATGCTAGAGGTTTGCAAAATTTTGAGGCTGAAATGTGAATATGAAAATGTTCTTCACCCAGAAGGTGGTTGAGCACTGGAATGGGCTCCCAGGGAAGTGGTCACAGTACCAAGCCTGACAGAGCTCAAGAAGCCTTTGGACAATGCTCTCAGGCAGAAGGTGCAATTTTTGGGGTTGTCCTGTGCAGAGCCAGGAACTAGACATCGTGATCCTTGTAGGTCCCTTCCAACTCAGGATATTCTATGATTCTATTTATTATTTGTAATAATAAAACATCCCAAGAAACATCAAATTAAAATGATGTCAAATGGTACAGTCAAGACAATATAAATTAATTTATTTTTTATTTTCATTAAATATCTAAACTGGAGTAAAGTACTGTAAGGTATTATGGGTACTAAAAGGTAAGTTCAAGAAATTATATCAATTCAAGGAAAACATAATCTATACCCCACTAGTAAGCACACAGCTACACACACATGTAGAAGTGCCTCATATGCAAACGGAGGAAAGCTGAAAACTTTTTTTCTCTGAAGCATTATTATCATATGCTTACCTGTTCTTATAGTCTTTCCACAACTATATGCTCCTGGTCCCTGTCAGACAGAGGCCACTGAACATGACAAACTTTTGGTCTGCTCTTTCAAGAATGTCCTTATAATCCTCTTCCTCACATATTCTATTTAAACAGCAGCCACCAAGTTTAGGATCTGAACCTAAGCCTACTAGCAGAGGAAAGATATTGATTTATACTTTGTCAAATTCTAGATAATGGTTCAGAAAAAATATCTGTAAGAGTTAATAATACATTATTTTCTAATAATATTATAATTAAACAATCTAAAAGCCACATCTTAAGTGACTTGATTGCAATTTAATCTCTCCTATATAACTTCAAGAGTGTCTATTAAGCAGTGGTGCCTTATGCCAGAAACTTCAGTAGTGTGACTTATCCCTGTATATGAATTCAATTGCTGCTACAAGATCACTGCTCCTTTTTTCATCAGGTAAGAATTAATTACAAAGTAAAGGAAGTCACAAGTTTTCAATGACACTTTTGAGTTATGTCTGTCCTAAATCACATATATTTAAAGAACTATTAAACAATGATGTAAAAATATCATTAAAATTAAAGGGATTTTTTTACAGTCATAATATAATAGGAAATGCAATGTTATAAATAACATTTTTTCTGAGCTGCTTCAGCCTACTAGGACAAAGCCAGTTATGAAACCTTCTTGTGAGTCAGTTGACAGAAGGTAATAATTGCTTCAGTCACTATGGTTTACCTGATCAATCCAGGTATATTTGATACAGTAGGCTGCAAATTTTATGAAACACCTCCTGAAGCAATCATGTTAATCTAAGAAATGACAGAGCAGAATGTTGAACAACTGGAAAAAAGTATGTGATTTTTTAATGACATTCAAGCAAGGAAAGGCCTGGTTTTCTTCATTTTTTGGAAAGCTGACCACTTTGTGCTTGCCCATTCCTCTCGATAATTAGGAGATAATAATTACTGAGAGTTGGTATGTGCATGTATGTTGTAATTAATTACAAAGGTAGATGAAATTAGGCTTCAACAATAAGTGCAACTCGTTTCTCAGTTAGATTTTGCAGTTTAAGTTTCTGAAATCTGAGCTTACCCTAAAATTTTAGAACTCTTTAGCAAGTAAGTTCCTGTGCTTCACATCATGTATTCTTGGTGTACGTCCTAGAACATATCAAGTCACAATTTAGGTGAAGAAGCCTGGAAGCAACTTGGATATCAAAATGAGTAATATACAGGTGGCAGGTGGTTCAGGTAGTGAGTTTGAGTGTGGACTGGTAAAATAGTATTATATTCATCTGCAGTGTAAATTCCTCGACATTGATGATACTTAGAACAGAACAGTTTGGAAGTTAAGAGAAGAAAGCAGATTTTTTTCTCTGCTCTTTTTTATTTTGAAAGTGAAGTTTCCTACATTGCACAACACTTTTATTTTCTTTATTGAATAACTCAGAGATGCCATTGTTTATTCTGAGATTTTGGCTTATGTTTTTTTTGTACACACTCAAGTAAATAAAAGTTTGACTAGGATATTTTTATTCGGGATAGTAAATAAAAAGCACATTCTTCTGTTACACAAACTATATGGTAAGTTTTAAAATAAAATACAAAAGCCTGTCCAGAGCTTAAGTTTAAGCCATTGCTTAAATATTATATTTGCATGAGTTAGGTGTTAAACAATATGATCACATATTGTAAAGATTATTACATTTAATTCAAGTGTCAGTGAACTGCACTGTTTTGTTCTACTATGTTAATGTCTACCATGCTGCAACAGCTGAAAATCAGACCATTATTTAGTTGATATTATACCAAGAGAATATCATAAGTTTGCTCTGGTTAATTTTCAGAAACAAGTGAAACCATTTGGTACATATTTTGAAAATAAATATTTGTATTATCCAGTGCACTGTAAGACTATATTAACAAGAAATAACTTGATAAGCCAAAAATAAATTATATCTGAGACAGAGTGTTTTAAGTAATGTCCAGAGAGGAAAACCCTTTCTTCACTCAGCTTAAGTACTGTGTATAATTCACATATTTCCTCCGATTTCATATTGTATTCTTTTTTCATAAGAAGTGATTTATTTCACAGTTTAATTGTCCATGAAATTTCATTTTAATTTAAAAAATCAATTTATTTAGATCTGTAGCACTACAATGAAACACCTTAAACAATTCTGGTTTTCATCTTTCATTTTCATATTTCAAATAAAACTGCACAGTTAATTTTTTATTTTTTTTTTTCCCTTGTCTTTCAATATAATAAAACCTGTTCTGTGAGGGAAGGTGAAGATGGCCAAGGAGGAATGAAACTTAGCAAGCTATGTCTTATTCTGGAGAAAAAAAAAACAACAGTCAAAAATTAGGGGGTTATAAGGGATAAGCCTGAAGAACTTTAACTATAGTTATAATAAATGGGATATCAAACAGAAAGATCATGATCTCTGCAAAAAGCTCTCCAGCAATATCTTGAAGCTCAAGAAGAACAAGAGCAATTGATTGGCACTTTGTTACTTGAATGGTGGCCCTACTGATGAGACAGAAAGGCCATTAAGGATGATTTTTACACTACCTCAAATCTGCCAGATGTCAAACTTAAAACTCTGAAAGTTATAATACATTAAAAAAACAAACAAAAAAAACCAAAAACAAACTCGGAAAGCAATGCCTTTCCTAAACAGCCAAGACTTACATATATTTCTTCCTTTTTATTACTTTTCTGGTATATTCTTCATCATAATGTCTCCTTTACTCTCCTACAAACCAAATAATCATCTTCATTTATATGCAATATGAGCCTACTGCCACTACTGCCACAATATAAATGTGTTGCATTAAAAATTAAAAATATTATTTTTTACACTCCATCAAGATGAAAAGTGAGCCTTCATTCTCATTTGCAGTTCTGTTTCTACACAGTCATCTTTCTTGTATTGTACCGCAGGACATGATCGTAATAGCCAAATTCCTACAGACCTTAAATTACCTCAGCTGTGCTCTGAGCTTGAATCCACATGATAGCGAATACCAAAGAATTTTCAAAGGCGAGCTAACTGGGTTGCTGTGCTTCACTGGGAATCAACTTCTTTGATCTGAAGTCAGAACAATAGAGAAAGGAAATGTATGGGATGGTTGATCTTTCCGCACAACGCTCTTAAAAGCTGAAGACATTATTTGTTTTGGAGGCTAAGAAATCTGAAAGTGACTCTTTCCATATAGTCTGGCAACCTTTTAAAAAGTAAAATTAAATGCCTGATAGGTATATCTTTTGGATCTTTTGTCTACTTAGTTGTTTGACTTATTTTTTTTTTCTTTTGCTGGGGCAACGCTGAAGTCCACATTTATGTTTGCTGAGAAGTAAGGTTAACTTTCAAGTTGGCTGAAGTCCTGGCTCTGGTGAGCACTCTGTTTTGTAATTTGAAGGTTAAATTCTTCGCAGAGAGGATTGCTGGAGTCAGTGTTCTCACTTCCAATAACTGTAGCAGCTGCCTGACCTTTATAAGTGCAAGTCAATATTCACACTGTTAGAAGAAGCATCATGGAGAGCAATCTTCACAATCTCAAGAAGAAACGCTTTGCCAGAGGTAGATCATGACCACTGAAGACGAATCAGTGAACAGTCAGACAAAACTGTTTTAACTGGATTCAAAGAATCTCTTTTACACAGTTTCAGGTTCTATTCAAAAGTCTGCAGACCTATAGCATCCACATTGCTCTCCTCCAAATTTTGATGAGATCAATGGGGAAAAAAATAAATTAGGAGGGAAGTACTCTAAATGTTTTGACCTCTGGGTCATCCTCTGCAACTCTATTCTCTGGATAACTGGATAATACACAAACTAATTACCTATCAACTTTATCCTCTATCCCAAAGAATGTTTAGTATCAAAACTACTTGGTGAAAAACATTGTATTAAGAGACATATTTTGAATTCATCACTGCACTTCACAAACATTTCTGCTTTTCCAATAGAAACACTGGGATTTTTGAATACAATATCAGACCAATAATAAACACCATCATCTCTAGTCAGACTCTCAAAGCAATATCACCTTGTTTGTGAACTAAAAAGGTGCCTGCAAAAGAGGAGAAAAATAACAATATAATGCTGGTATTATGCAAATATTTCCATTAGCTCTTGCAAATAGGTGTATGAAAGAGAGAGAAGGAATCCAAACAAGAAAGAATGACCCAAGATACAGTACATAAGTGAGATCTTGTTATTTCTATGAAAAAAATGATTGTTATGAACACTTGAGAACAAAATACATTTTTGGAACTCTATTTGTCCCCCTCCTCTAGATACTAGAGGTTACTACTAGAAATCTTAAAATTTTTTATAACCTGTTGCTCCAAAATAAATGTTTTAGACCATACTTCCTCTTTTCTAAATATTCAGTAAATTAAAAGTCTGTTTATAATTTAATGACAGAGAATAAATGACATCTGCAACTTGGCAGAACAATGTAAACTGGAGTTTGTCTGACTCAGACTAAGTTTCTGGCCCTGTTTACAGCAGAAGACAAAGAATGAGTCAAGCCAGTGGAAATTTTTCAACTTAGCTAGTACAATCAGCTAATATAGTATCTCATTTTTATTTTTTTTTAAAGAAAAAAAAAAAGGGGGAAAAAAAAAGCTGTTTGTTCAGTTCTGTGGCTCATGACCTGGCTTATGTTTTGAAACATCTGTTACTAGCTGCAACCAAGGCAACCAGCAAATGTTAGAAATTTCATAACACTTTAGGAATGTTAAGATATTATTTATGGGAACACCCTATAATTCAAAAGTATTTTAACTACAACCTGATTAATTTTAGGCCACAGACTGTACAGATATACTCATATTTTTTTCTTCAATTACACTTGTCTATTTCTTCACATATAAAGATGAAATATTTTGTCATATATACAATTGAAATATGAATGGATTTTTAAAAAATCTCACAGAAAATGCATGCACTTCAGTTTTAGCTTTCACAACAAATAGAGAACTTCTGTAAAAGCTTTAATCCCATAATGTCATGTGGACTCTTCCTGTCAAAACCTTCATTTGAAAAGTTCTGGATAAAATGGAAATGTTTTGATTTTATAGGTCACAATACTTTAATTTTTCTTTATTTTGTTGAAGAAATCTTTTTTTGACTTGCTACAGGACTAATTTGTATATACACCCACATTTCCATTGTTTTGTCTGTTATTTGTATTACAGTTTTTTCCCTAGGATTTAGTTTTCTTTCTGAAGTAATAACATGCTGACTAAAGATGTGTAGTGGTCACAAAATTCTTGTACATTCAGAGCTGTGTCGGCTTACTTTCTGAGGATAGAATTATGTGCATTACAGGTGTTGAAGTTCAGCCTTTTTCCTATATTGGTGAACTGGTATAAGGTGGAACAAGAAGACAAGAAAGATGAAACAATGAGAAAAGTCAAATAATTAAACTCAAAATCACTCAGAAAAAAAAATATTTGTAGACAATAGATTTAAGCTGTCAATTACATAGAAACATTCATTTTGCCAAAACAAGTTTCATAGTCATAAAAGTAAACATCATGATACAATTACTGAAAAGGTACTATTCATTTAATTTATTTGGGTTTTTAGACAGGTTTCAAGCAATTGTTCAAAAAGCTTTTATGGTTGAGAACAAAATACAATAACAACAATAATCACAATCCAACTGCAGTTTCTTGACAATGATTTTGCTACTCCATTTTAAGGTTTTTATCCTATTTTAATTCTCCAGGAGGAACGAAGTAGATTTTAATGGTGCAGAGTTTCCTTGGGCAACAAATTATATTCTTCGAGGTCTCTATTTTCTTCCCAGGAGGAGATATAGCATGCTACCAAAAAGACTCACTTAGATTTTCCATGTTTCGGTAACATTTATTATAGCATTTCATAATTCCTGATTTTTTCTGTTTTACATCTGGTCATTCTTTTGATGTCAAGAGTTGTTCTCATTATTTCTAGAGCATGGTGAGAAATTATATGTAATATTCTCATATAGAGCTGATATAGGCAACTGTCACAGTGCCTTATCATAGCTTGAGTCCTCAAATATAGTTTAACTGGAAATAGCATTCAGGATTTGAGGTGATTCAGAGTAAGCTGATTTGTTTCTTTAAGCAATGAATTTTGGGGATGGTCTGTTTCTGTTACTTCTTCTATCTTGCATCTTCATGTGAACTGCTGTGGGTTTTGTTCCCATCTACACTGGTTACTGGTAGTGGTATTCACTCACAGACTTCTAAACTCAGTGAAACACATTCTGCATGCAAAACTGGAATGCAAATGTTATGTGAGGCAAAATTAAATAATTAAAAGAGAACAGTTACAAGAAAATAATCATCATTGTAAGGGTATAAAGAGACTACTACAAAAGGTAATGGTGAAAGAGTCGTCTGGTCTAGGTGTTATTCTGATCCCAATATATTACCTTGAATTTGAAGGAGCGCAACAAGCAGGAAGGTATACAACCTCGCTAGCTGAAAGGAAGCTGACCCTGCCACAGCCCTTCCCTGGAAAAAAATCCAACCAAAACTAAAAAAATCTGCCATAAAAAAAAGACTCCAAACAACTAAATTCTTAATAAAAAAAATAATTTAAAAAAAAAGTGGCTTTCTGTAAGTCCCCAGCTCAGCCCACAGTTCATTGAAAGGGTTTCAAGTAAAAAAGATACAAGGCCCCAAAGGCCCAGGTCCTTTTACCTTGAGGCTGCACATGGTAAAAATGCTACAATGCTTCTCAGGGGGTCAAAATAACACACTTTTACTGGCAAACTCTGGAAAGTCAGGGAACTTGGTAAAAGTTTAAAATAAACATTCAATTAAAGCATTTCACAAAGCATTGACTTAGCAAATTCCAACCCATGCAGGTTTTAATTACCCAAATATCAAGAAAAGGGAATTGGAGAAGAAGTAGTTGAGAGAGAGAGAGAGAATGCCTTAGATGCATTGTAGAACCAGCTACCAGAAATTCAAGAACAGTAGAGCTTCAAGCACATGAAGGCCACGTGGTGTTGGGTTTTTTTGCTCTGGACTCCTGTGGCCACCCCACCTCAGGTGGGGCTTTTGATATGCCAGCCATTCTGGGGCTGCATCGGGGGCTACAGGGGGTGTGGTGTGGGGCAGTGCCCCCAGTGTCAACCAGTGACTGATGGCTGTGCTAGAGGCCCTGAAGGAGGTGGGGTTATGGAAGGGGGGCAGAGCACCATTCCACTACCACTCTCGAACCTGATCTGCTCCCTTCCTCACACACAGATGTGTTTCTAACCACTGAACTTCTTTCAGTCCCTCACAATTTTAAGATATTTGAGAGTGTCTAAAGGAAAGCAATGAAGATGGTGAAGGGCCTTGAGGGGAAGCCGTATGAGAAGCAGCTGAGGTCACTTGGTCTATTCAGCCTGGAGAAGAGGAGACTGAGGGGAGACCTCATTGCAGTCTACAACTTCCTCATGAGGGGAAGAAGAGGGACAGGCACTGATCTCCTCTGTGGTGACCAACAACAGGACCTGAGGGAATGGCCTGAGGTTGTACTGGGAGAGACTTAGGTTGGATATTAGAAAAAGGTTCTTCACCCAGAGGGTGGTTGGGCAGTGGAACAGGCTCCTCAGGGAAGTAGTCACAGCACCAAGCCTGACAGAGTTCGAGAACTGTTTGGATGATACTCTCAGGCACATGCTGTGATTCTTGGGAATGGTCCTGTGCAGGGCCAGGAGTTGGACTCAATGATCCTTGTGTGTCCCTTCCAACTCAGCATATTCTCTGACTCTGTGAATATCCAAAGGTCACAGTTGTCAACCAAAGCTGATAAACTGTTCCCATTATAAGACATTGGGGGTTTTAGGCTAGATATTTCTCAACTGTTTGCAACACTTCCTAGTACTGTACAATGTTAGTCTCTGGATGCAACCTTTGTAAATTTTTCTGAATAAATATTCCAGGAACATATTAATTTCACTTTTAAGAATGAGGGAAATATTTGCTTTGCTATTGCTAAAAATTCTAACACTCTTTTCACAACACAAAAAATATTTTTGCTTCAAAAAAGGCAAAGATTTTCAGCAGATATGTTACCTTCATATGAAGACATGATTTTTCTATTCTTTTGAAAACTGTCCCCAATCTATGCTTTAAGGTTTGTTTGAAATAAAACCTTTGAAAAATCTCCAAATTTGTTTGCTAAGATATCATTGATTTTTTTTTTGCAGTTAAGTCCCGTAGAGAGTTCTGCTGCAGTAACGCTAGTTTATTCCTTTGGCTAAGAATTTTTTTTCTCTCATTGCTTTAGAAAATTGAAGTGAAAGGGCAGAAATGTTGCAAATTCACTGTGACAACTGAAATGGACAGCTACAAATATGTGAAAAGTTATTTAAAAAGAAGAATTGAAGAAAATCAGTTTTGAAGTTATCAAAATGGAACGCTCAAAGTATTGATTTTGTGTATATATGAAGTATGAACACGAAATAAACAGAGAAACATAAGGATCAATGGACAATATACTGTTTACTGCAACTTCAGCCAAGCACAAATATATTTGCTTTCCTATACTGTAGCCAAGTGCATGTGCAACAGCCCAGCAGAAAGTCATGTGTGTAAAAGCACATTCTACTCATTGATCAGATTGAAGTGGCTAGTGACGCTGGAATGAAAGTAAAATATTTTTCCTTCTGTCCTTTTTCCTTTTTTCTTTTTCTCTTTTTTTTTTTTAATTGGCTTTGCTTTGTGTACTCCATGGGTAGAGTGCCCCATGGCCAGTTAGAAGAAAAAAGGAATTTGCTGACTTAGAAAAGGAGAAAATATTTCTGCTTTTCCGAAATCCTTATACAAAATTAAGTTTGGCTGAATTTCACAGATATATAAGAAATAACACATAAGTTTTCATACATGAATATTTCTGTAATGTAAAATGCCCTTTCTTTAGAAAATATGCTTATTTTGGGTCATATTGATGCAATGAAAAAGGAGTCCACAACAAATAGAGAAGTTCTTGCAAAAAAATTTGTAAGGAAATCAATTACTTGTTTTACTGTAGATCAGACCATACCACGCTAAGAACAAGTACTCTAGGGTCTGAGCGAAGTAGTCTGAAGATATTTACTTATTATTTGTATCTAGTGATTCAGAGGTTTTAACATAAACATAATGAATTATATGGAAAGCAGAATACTTTGGAAGTAATTTACTATTTTATACTCGTCAGTATTTTTGCCATCTTATGAAAAGTGTTGGTAACACAGGAGACACAGAAGCTGAAATTAACTGTTTTAACTGCTACAGAAAAAAATTATGATTAAACTATGAAGGAATAAATTATATTTGGTTAATTTATTGAATAAATTATATGTCTAGATTCAAGTACAGAAATTTAAACAGTTTTGTTGCTAATGAGTAATCTGGATAATGTTAGTACTAAAGAGAATAATAGAACTGAACTTTGTAACTGCAAATTATACTTCTTCCTGCCTGTATTTGTTGGCATTTATAATTAGGAGATAACTTTATAAAACTCACTAATTGAGAATCACAGAAAATCTCTGGTGCTAACTACTTTACTAAGGCCAGATTATACATACGTATCAGTGATAATAGAGTAAAAATAACTTTAATTTTGTGTTTTTCACATTCTAAGCCCTGTTCTTTTATGAAATAGAATCATAGAGTGGTTTGGGTTGGACAAGATCTTTAAGTTCATCTAGTTCCAGCCACCCCACCACAGTCATGGCCACCTTCCACTAGATCAGGTTGCTCAAAGCCCCATTCAACCTTGCCACAACTTCTCTGGGCAACCTGTGCCAGTGCTTCACCACCCTCACAATAAAGAATTTCTTCCTAATATCTAATCTTAACCTACTCTAAACCCATTCCCCCCTGTCCTGTCATTACACGCCCTCTTTGTAAGTCTCTCTGCAGATTTCTTGTAAGCCCCCTTCTGGCTCTGAAAGGCCACAAGAAGGTCACCTCAGAGCCCTGTCTCCTCCAGGTGGAACAACCTCAATCCTCTCAGTCTTTCCTCATAGGAGATGTACTCCACCCCTCTAATCATCTCAGTGCCCCTAAAGACAGGATTCTGCACACCAAAATGGCCAAAGAGGAAGCATAAAATACACTTTGTAAAATTTTATGTTTTCTTCTCTTCTGCTTTATTCCATGTGAGATTTTGAGTAGATTTATTATCAGCTGCCACCACATCCTTTCTGTGGGTTTCCACAGATCCACTAAACATGTATCTCCGTTGTTAAGGGATGTTAAAAGCTACCACTGCTTCCAGCAACTCAACACCCAGAAATTCCTCCTGCCCTGCTGTTGGAGCCCAGTCCTGGACACCTGGAGACCAGGAGGTCTCTGGGCCAAACTGCAGGTTCAACAAGTAGCAAATCTCAGCATGTGACTCATGCATGGCCTGCTGCATGAATTACCACAGACAAGGTGCTGCCTTCAACAGCACCTATATATAAGATTCATACACTACATAAGTGCAGACAGACAAGTCGTCTTCTGTCCTGCAGAGAGACCTTGACAAATTAGAGAGATAGCCAATCACCAACTACAGGAAGTTGAACAAGGGGAAGTGCTGGATTCTGCACCTGGGGTGGGGTAACCCTGGCTGTGTGTGTCCTAGTAGAAGGCACGTTGAATATGAGTCAGCAGTGCCCTGGCAGCCAGGAGGGCCAACAGTGTCCTGGGGGGCATCAGGCAAAGCATCACCAGCCGGTCGAGGGAGGGGATTGTCCTGCTCTGCTCTGCGCTGGTGCAGCCTCACCTTGAATATTGTGTGCAGTTTTGGGCACCACAATATAAAAAAACATTTTTATATTTTTAACATTTTAAAAATAACATCCAAAGGAGGGTCAAAAGGATGGTGAAGGGTCTGGAAGAGAAGCCTTATGAGGAGCAGCTGAAGTCACTTGGTTTGTTCAGCCTGGAGCAGACTGAGAGGAGACCTCATTGCAGTCTACAACTTCCTCATGAGGGGAAGAGGAGAGGTAAGTTTTATGACCAGCTCCTGAAGGCAAGGGTAACTGCATTCGTGTTAATAGATGCATTGGGGCTGATTAGAGCGAAACAACACTGAATGGCCAGTGTATATCTATATTGTACATTTATGTAGGGTTTATTTTAGATCAATTTGGTTGCAATGGAAAGGAGGTATATAGCCATTTTTTTTATTAATTTTAGAAATGCAATAATATATAAGGATATTGTGTAAGAAAATATATAAGGAAGAGAAAGAAAGGATAAGAGTAGATGGTGGAAAGATATCACCACCCTTGTATGCAGTGATGTGACTTCATTGTTGCGATTTCAATGTCTGTTGGTCAAAGTGATGGTCAGAGTCTTGATCTGTCATGGGTGGGAGAAGCCCATGAAACATAGAGTTCAATGGGTTAATATACACTCAGGTTCATGTGGGAAGGTCCAGGTACCTCCCATGCAGGGAGAGTTTTACACTGTCTGTTATAACACTGTGGATCATGGTGGAAGGCCCCAGAAATGTGTCTGGGGTTGCTATGGGGGTCTTTGATGGTTTATGACACCTCTGAGACATGACAGCTGCCTCTCACATCAGTGTAGCTGAGCCAGTTACTCCTTATCAGAAGGGATGAATACCCTCAGGACTACATGTGAATGCAAATGTCCCATGTACCAGTACCTTCCTCGGGAAGGGGGAGAGTTTTACAACTGAGCCAACTGTGTAAGGGAGGACATTGGCATGATAAAAAGCATTACTCTACCTCCACAGGATCTGTTTCTTATTAGCCTTCTCCCTCATCTTGCTCAAAACCCAGCTTGTTGCTAAGCAAAGCTCAGTTGGTCATGGTCATCCTCCAGTGGTGGGTACTCACCCCCTCTGCACCTGGGCTGTTCTTATGCAGATCAGAGTTTTCACCAGAACACATCCTAATACTGTCCTCCTCCTCTTCGTTTGAGGGGTGCAAACCTGGCCTCAGCAAAGCACCTGCTGCTTTTGCAAATGGTCGATTGTTTGAGTCATTAACCATTAACATTTCAGTCTCTCACAGCAAGTACTGATCTCTTCACTCTCGTGCCTAGTGACAAATTTGAGGAAACAGCATGAAGCTGAGTCAGAGGGGTTTTAGGTTAGATATCAGGAAGAGGTTTTTTAGCCAGAGAGTGGTTGAGCACTGGAACAGGCTCCCTGCAGAAGTGGTCACAGCACCAAGCCTACCAGAGTTCAAGAAGCATTTGGACAACACTCTCAGGCATATAGCGTCATTCTTGGGGAGTCCTGCTCAGGGCCAGGAGTTGGACTCCATGATCCTGATGAATCTCTTCCAACTTCCAATAGCATATTTTATGATTCTATGGTCGATTCTTTGTCTGGTGAAGACTGAATGTCATGAGTGAAAACACAAACAATGCTTCAGATTTGTAAGATTCACAGGGAAACTCACGTTCATCAATCACCATGAGTACTGAAGTAGCATGGTCACTCTGTCCACCTGATACCACTGCCTGGATCTCAGGCCCTATAAAGCAATTCCCAGGTCTCCTACTCTTCTGCAAGTTCAGCTTGACGCTAATCAACACACATTCACACTCATCTCACAGTCTTCCCACACTCAAAGGTCCCCGCAAATACCAGCACAGCCCCCCGTTCTCATACTCACTGTTGGACTGAGGGCCTTCTACCCACTGGCTCATCAATCTTGAAGCTTGCTAGGGAATGAGGCACCCCACCACATACCATTTTGGGTCAGATACAGACATCTGACCTGCTACAGCAGCAGTCGCTGGAGCACAGGTGCTGAGACTTGCAGTTCTGCTTCAGCCACCAACATTGACCTCCTCACTCACTTCACTCACACCATTCCTCCCCTTCAGTAGCTGATTTTCAGGATAGGCAACGTACCTGTTCCAGTACCTGGCAGCAGAGACCGTCACCCATTCCAGTAGCTGGCACCGAGACCACACATTCTATCCAGTCACCAGCAGCATAGGCTAAAGTCCTCTATTCCTACTCTCTGATTCCAGTTGGTGACACCAAATCCACTCATATTGGTCCCCCAGTAGCTGGCACTTTGGGCATGAAAACTGCAGGACCTAACAAGACCATCTGGAGAGCTGTTTTTTGAAATCCTTTTTAGATTTATTTACATTGGATATAACTTCAATAGCTTTCAATATAAAATATACTCAAATATGGCTTCAGTCTCAACATTTTCCCAGATTTTAAATACAGAGATCTGGTTTATGTTGCTTTCATGTCATTATCCAATACTCTAGCATCTCATAGAATTAAGGGTGTAAGCAAGAGGTGCTGTGAAATTTCTACAGAGCCAAGACCTGATGCATAATTCCTTTGTAACTAAGGTGTTGACTTTGCTATGATTCTTGCCAGAAGATCCTTCCACATATTGCACTCAGAACCTTGATTTGGGCTGAGAGGTTTTTCTGCAAAATTCAGGGCATGAAAGCTGCCAAAATTTAAAAGAAATGCTAAGATCATTTGGCCACCTCAAAATTCTACTCCTTCCTGGTTTCTCCCACTCCTTTCTTTGAAGAATTAAAATATAGCTGAAGTGCTAAGAGCTGTAAGAGGAAAACTGCATCTCTTAAAACATTTAAATCTTTCCACCCCCTAATCGCAAATTGCCAAACAACAGATTGCAAAGGCAGCTTTGACTACTGTGCTTACAAGTTTCATACCATTTGTCTGTTAAGTTCAAGATGGAAAGGTAGTCTGTAAGCTGCCAGTATTTTTTGTTTATTTTTTGAGAGTCATCTGTTTCAAGAAAGATTGAGATAAGGTAGAAAGAACAAAAACAAAAAATGGAAAAAAAAAAGTTGTTAGCCAAGAGCAAACAAATTGCATATGCATGCTACAGAAATCCGGCACATATCACGAGTTCCCTCCTTAAATAAATTCAGTGCTGCCAGACTGATGGAACACATACACTGCAGGGAGTATTGTCAGACTGCTGGTATCTCAGGTCTGCCTCTCTCAGCTTTGGACTAGCCACTCAGTTCTGTTTTACGTCTTAGTGTATTTTAGCTCTGAACTGAAGATTGCTCATGAAACTTCTGTTTGTGCTGGTTTCTTCTTGAAGCTAACAAAATTTTCAACAAAAATATCAATTAAAGCAGATTTTCTGACTTACATTTTCAGTCCAAGAAGCACTAATGTTGCACACTCTGTTCCAAAACACTTCTAATTTTGGATTAAGGAAAACAAAGCCAACATGGACATTGTAGGTGGAAAAGTGGGAACAAGACACACATCTTATCTTTGATAACATGATAATTGACTCAGATGACTGAAGGAGACTTCCTTTCAGTCCCTCTGCATCTGATACAATGATCAAGGAGGTCTGGAAGTCTGTCTTTCTCTCTAGAAGCTTCTGCTTGGAGATCACCCGTGCAGAATCAGCAACACAAAGTAAAATGGGATCATATTCCTTACATTTTAAGGCTATCAATTTGACCGGAATGGTTATGCCAGGTGACTGTTTACAAATATTGCTTTTTCAGTCCCTGGATTCATGGAAGAAAGAAACATTAGTTACAAGCTATTAATTAATCCATCTTATTAAATCAGCAATCCCTAAATCTGAGAATAGAACATTTTTAAGTTAAGTGATAAATGTATATAAAAAAATATGAAGTAAGACTAATTTCCTCTTGTTATTTTGCCTTAGTGGCCATCAGTAGAAAAAGTTGACATTAAGAGATTTGGTCAAAAAATTATGTCAACTGAATAGACAACTGAATCACTGACCCAAGTAGGAGTTACATAAACAAGGAAAAGTTCTAAGGGAGTGAAGATCCTCACTCTGAATTTAAAACTAGTTAAGAGATAGGAAATAAAGTGAAATAATAAAGTGATTATTGACAAACATTGCTAAAGAATTTCTGTTATTCAGTGTAACTGTCATTCTAGAGCAGAGTTAGCAGTAAAACACCCTAATGTTTAGTCTGTTTTACCTTATGTTAGTTTGTCAAAATGAGTGAGGATTACAGACTACTTCCTGAAGATCAAATGAAACTAGAAGAAGTGAGCTCAGCTGTTATAATTTATTTATTATAATACTGTTCATCATAGGTGGTTACAAACTAATATATGTTAAGAATTCTAGCATAGAAATTAATTCAAAATTCTAGGGAAGACAATATATCTATACACAATAAGTCTTCAGATCTACAGTGCTGAAAAACTGCAATGAAAGGTAAGTTGCTTAATGTGTTGATACTTTATGGTTGCAGGATATGTAATTAATTTACTCTGGTAACTGCTATACACATTATATAATGTATTTAATATAAAGCATATACTTTAGAGATATAAAATACTAGTGAAATTAAAATCCTGAAGTACATTTGAATTTTCTTTTCATTAAAAAACTGTAAAGAAAAATTATGCCAACTTTATTTTTTTTCAAAAATCACAAGATAGGGCATGATAAATGTAATTCTAAAAAGTATATTGATAATCTCTTTTAATATGTTCCCATGGTATTTGTCATATACCTAGAAGATAATTTTAGACAAATGTTTTTATTATAATAATTTTTCTTCATGTTTTAAGTTAGGAATTTGTCATGGCTCTTGCAGATTTGTAGTATATTTCTTATTATCACTTGCAAAATCTTTTCTACAATTGCTTTATTTTGCTAAGAGTATTTTCAACATTTTAAAGGTATAATGCATAGCAAAAACTACTAATAGTTGTAAAAAAAATCTCAATTTATTTGTTGTGGTTATCTATATATCTATCATCCTCATTGTCATCACGCATCACCTGGTAACACTTTTACTTCAGGAGGAATTTTGTATTTCTCATATTGGAAGTTCAGAATCCACAAATCTTACAATGCTCTCACGCTGATAATGCACTTCAGTAATTGTGCTGTACAGCAAATATTTCTGTGTGCAAGTTTTAAATAAGTTATTCAGCTGAATAATGTCACAAATCAGAGGCTATGTTTAAAATGCCAGCATGTTCTTTCCATTAATACCACAGGAATGAAACTCACATTATTACCAGTGTATAACAAATGAGACTCAGTGAGTAACTGCAAGGCATATTGCTCTGTGTACATCTGTGCTATCATAAGTATATAATTTTATTCACTACATCATAAGATATACATTTTGTAAGAGAAGAGTGCTGGTTTTGGCTGGGATAATCTTTTAAATATGATAAACAGGAGCTAAAGGCAACATTGTGTCAGCAAATCACTGTTGCAAAGCAAAGCTCTAAGCAACATATAGTGAGCTGGACACTAAAGTAATTTTTAAAGGCTGTAAAAACAGCCAGTCTGTTTTCTGATCAGTCCTATCCAATATTCACAGGTATGCTCTATCATATAAGTAATCTGCTTCTGTGTTCCACTCACTTCCATGCATCATCTTCTGCCAAGCTTTGTCAATTTAGGGTTGTAAGATCAACAAAACAGCTCAACATCTTTATTGCCATAGCCATGTCATAAGAAAGACAAGATACGAAGTGCTATATTTTGGATTTTGCTGGCCAGTGCCTACACAACTTCAATGCCTTTTCTGGTTCTCATGCTGCTCTACCAGCTAAATGGCTGGATGCGTACAAGAAATTGGAAGAGGACACACTTGGGACAGCTGACCTCACTGAACAAATGGATATCCCATGCCACAGCACATTATTCTCAGCAATAAAAATTGGACAAAGGGGGGGGAATACTTGGAGTTATGATATTTGCCTTCCAAGTAGCTGCTAATCATGATGAAGCCGTGCTCTCCAGGAAAGGGGCTAAACATGCGCCTGCTGATGGGAAGTAGAAAATTCATTCCTCATTTTGCTTTGCTTGCATATGCAGGTTTTGCTTTCCCTATCAAACTGTCTTTTATTTCAACCCATGAGATTTCTCACTTTCACACTTTTGATTTTCTTTCCCGTCCCACCTGGGGAGAAGTGAGTGAGCAGCTGTGTGGGGCTTAGCTGCCTACCAGAGTTAACCCACAACACCCATAAAAGAAAAACTTGAATAAATTCTCTCTCACCTACTACATTAAAACATGTAGACAAGTATCAGCTTGTCTCTAGCCAAGAGAACTTTTGATTTATTCAGTGGATGTTCAGGAGAAGCTACATCGTCTTGGCTGTCAGTAAAGTGACACAAACTTGATGTAAAAGTTAGTTACTAATATAGTGTCTTCAGAAGAGTTTAAAATAGACTCCAAATGACAGGAATAAAAAAGAAAGGGTTTGTCATGAGGAATTCGTTATAAATAATTATTTTTTTACTTCTTATGATCAGATGACTTCTCAGTCAGGTTATGGTTTTTTTCAGATTTTCCTTGTGAAGACACCCAATTAACTATAGGAAGTAATAGTACATCAAAGGTGGTGGTACATTATGGACAAAAGCAATTCATAATACCAAAGAATCCAGAATAGAAAGTTTAATGTGTTATATGAGATGTTCTCATTGAAAGAATATGTTTCAGTCTCCTCCTGTGATGGTAACAAATCAAGAAAGATTGTTCAAATGTAAAGCATTATATAGTATTTAGTCTTAAAATTAATTTTTCTGAAAAAAAATGCTGGATATAGTCTATAAAGTACAAAGACTTAATTTTTATTCCTCAACTAAGAATGAAACTCAAGAATGAAAGACTGCCTTTGCAATGTACAGTCTACCCACTGTATTCAATTTTATTATTCATTGTTATTCTTATCTTTATCTGATTAAATTATTTGTATTTAATTTGAAAAGTCTGATGGTGCTGCACTCCAACATGCAGTCACAGAAATTCCTTCTTTGAAAAAACGATGTTTGAAGATGTGTCAGAAGCACACATTTGTTTAGACTGATGTATTTTTCAAACATATGAGTGAGTGCAAAAGATCAAAATCTTTCTGGATCTAATTTGATGCTCCAAATAACTATCACAAAGTTACTGCAGAAAAACATATTACACTTATAAAACAAATATCTTCATCAGTAACCTCATTTTTGGTAACTAAAAGGGAGATGTAGCTGACAAGAATTTAGCAGAAACCTGAAGAAGTTATCTTTTCACAATTAATACAATTCATCAACGAAAACAAAAATAACCAAACACATAGCCCCCAAAACAAAATATTTTCTCCATAGTGTCCCTCAGTGGTATTCAGTATAAAATATTCATTCATTTAACTCAACTTATATGGTTTAAAACAATTTCACTTAATATAAAAGATAAGATGATTTCTAATTTTTTTTTTTTTTTCAGATTTTCACTTAGCTACTTTTTCCAGTAAGGAAATTTAAAAAAAAAAAAAACACACAAAACAAACACAGAAAAAAACAAACACTCCCCTCTCCCCTCCCAAAAAACCAAACCATAAACAAAATCACTCAACCTCCCAACCTCCTTAAGCAGCGATACCGTGTTGCCTATTCTCACTTCCCCCTTTTTTAACAATTACAGAATCCAGAAAGACATAACAGCCAGCATAAACTCTCAAAGATAATTTTCTAAATTATAGGATGGTTGTGTGGTGGGTGCTATTTCTGAAATAAAGATAACCTTAAAATTATACATCTATCCAATAAACAAACAGAACTAGAAAGCAAACAATTTTTTTTAAATTGAGTCAGGATTAACAGCCAGAAAACATTTGGACTCCTCTTTTAAGCAGCAACACTTCCTAAATGGTAATATATACCCTTGCTCCATATCCAGTGCTCAAGTCCTTCTAGAGTCCCATCAGCTTCTCCTTTTTCTGTGTCATCTGCCATTCAAATTACTGCAACTGTTACAGACTGTTTCAAAATCAGCTTTTGTCAGTCATCCCCAGTCTGTAGAAACACACGTACAGGTGAAAATCTTGTCCTCAATTGACTGAAACAAATCTTTAATATTTGGAAGAGAAACAGGCATATATAAATGTGCATTGTACCTTATTAGCTTATTTTATTGCAAGGGCAGGAAAAAAGGGTAATCATTATTCCGTGTTCTCTTGGTGAACATCTGTGTTTCCTTTTAGTGACAAAATTTACTTTAGTGCATAGGGCCAGCTCACTGTGACAATAGGGCAAAAGAGACTTTCTGTACATGAGAAAATTTCAGCCCGTACTTATGTCATCATTCTACTGCATTTCAGTTTCATTTTATTGAGTAAAACACAGTTAAATATGTAAGCATCATGATTTTATGAAACCCATAATTTTCTAGTCTTAATATGATGATATTATTTTTTCCTGAATCTTCCTGAACCTTGTTTAGAGGGTCAAATGTCAGTAAAACGAGCTTCACAATAACACCAGTTTTTTATTCTGCATGTATTCTGATAAGAACCAAAAGGTGACAAAATAGGGTGCAGTAGTTTACAAGAAATCTTAATCCAAGTACGGAATTTCAATTAAAATAGTTACAAAATGGAAGACAAAACAGACATTGTTGGCAAACTCTGGATAAGTGGTAAAGAGGAGCTAAAGACAGACTGAAAAAGTAAGAAGCACCAGAGCTACTATAGGTCTCAAAAATATATCCCACAATTCCCATTATTAAATGCTGCTGAAAGGTCAAGTACCACTAAATAGTGTAAGGGCCATAACTGGTAATTAGGAAAACACCATCAATATCTTTTGCCTGAAGACTTTTCAGGATCAAATAAGACCAAATGAAATCAGGCAATAATGTATTATACAAAATGCCTTAATAATTATTAATAAATTGTATCCTTTTTTAATTCTCCTATATTATTATAAAATAAATTATATTTCTACTGGAGAAAATGACTCCTCATGGCTTGGGAAAGTGCACTGTTCACTGGGTAAAAAACTATCTGAATGGCCAGGCCCAGAGCGTGCTGGTGAGCGGAGTTACATCCAGCTGACAGCTGGTCAGAAGTGCAGTTCTCCAGGGTCCAGTGGGGGGGCCAGACCTCTTTAATATTTTTATCAGTTACCTGAATGAGAGGATTGAGTGCACTCTCAGTCAGTTTGCAGAAGGCACCAAGCTGGGCAGGAGTATTGGTCTGCTGAAGGGTAGGAAGGAAATGCAGAGGGATTCGGACAGGCTGGATCCATGGGATGAGGCCAACTGGATGAGGTTCAATGAGGCCAAGTACTGGGTCCTGCAGCTGGGTCACAAGAACCCCATGCAGTGCTACAGGCCTAGACCAAGTGTCTGGGAAATTGTCCGGGGGAAAAGAACCTGGGAGTGCTGGTCATCAGTAGCTGATCATGAGCCAGCAGTGTGCCCAGGTGGCCAAGAAGGACAATGGCATCCTGGCCTGGATCAGAAACAGTGTGGCCAGCAGGACTAGTGCAGTGATCATCTCCTGTACTCAGCACTGGTGAGGCCGTAATTCAAACCCTGTGTTCAGTTTTGGGCCTCTCACTACAAGAAAGGCATTGAGGTGCTGGAGCGTGTCCAGAGAAGGGCAATGAAGCTGATGAAGGATCTGGAGCACAAGTCTTATGAGGAGCAGCTGATGGAGCTGAGGTTGTTTAGCCTCAAAGAGGCTCAGAGGAAACGTTATTGCTCTCCACAAGTACCTTAGAGGAGGTTGTAGTGAGGTGAGGTTTGGTCTCTTTTCCCATTCTACTAGTGATAGGACAAGGGAAAGAACTTCAAGTTGTTCCAGGGGATGTGTAGGTTGGATATTAAGAAAAATGTCTTCACCAAAAGGGTTATCAAATATTGGAACAGGCTGCCCAGGGGGTAATGGAATCAGCATCCCTGGATGTGTGGCACTTGGGAATATGGTTTACTTCTGGGCTTCACAGTGTTAGGTTAAGGGTTGGACTCAATGATCTTAGAGGCCCTTTCAAACCCTAAAACCTAATTCTGTGATTCCATATATGGAATAAATATTTGCTTTATCTCTCCCTTCTTTTTTAATGCGTTATGAAAAAAAAAAATTATTGTTCATCTTGATAAAGGAATGATATCAATAAACAAAATAATTTGAAAGTTTTTCAATCATTTGTTGGTTGGTTGGTTAATTGATTGAGGGTTTTTTCAGTCAGTTTTATCTACAGAGTGAGATTAGAAAGATACATTTTGTGTATGAATCCTGAATAATCAGGATTAATAAAGCAGCATGGTACCATTTACATAAAGTACTAGTATTGGAATGTCAATATTTCAGTAAGTCAAACATAATTTGAATCCTTTCTAGACAAACCATCATGCTTTTAACAATGGTTTGTATTGTTTCACATATGAGCTTGCTTTTTCATTAGAACGCTCAGTGTGCAATTAGGTGTTAATATACAAGAAGGTATAATTTTTGACAGTGTTTCAGGAATAAGACAGAAACCCAAATCTCATTCTCAAAAATGATTTGGGAATATCCTATTGTAGATAAATACATTGACTCTTTATGGAGCCCATCAGCGGTTGTGAGGTGCTTGAACATCTCAAAGACTCTTGGATGTACATATTAAGATTACTTTTGAAAGATGATCATGTACACCAAGATGTATGTATGATTTCTAAAATAAACCAAAACACTCAACTGTTATTCTTGCTCAGTATCTGTTGATTAGTACTGAAACACTGTCAATTTGCTCATGACCAATATTACAGTTCTTTGTGCTCATTTATATGTATATCTCAGTCTTGAAAGTTACACAAAAGCATCTGAAATTCCTGGCAACATAAAATGATGGACCACAGCCTGTAAAGGTCAGTTGATGTTGGCTCCTGAACATAGACCCTATGTTCCAAACATATGTTCATTTTCTGACTTGATGTGTTCTGGTAAGAATTTCTGCACTTACCTCTAAGCAGTCTCACAATACACCAAAGTCATCTAGAATTTTTTTTCAAACTGTGTTGCAGATTACATCTTGCTGTTATTATGAAACTATGTCATGTATTCTGATTGCAAACATGGTCTTATTGAGATAAAATTGTCAAGGAAAATATACTTTTTTGAGTGCTACACTGAAAATACTTCAGTGTAATAACACCTCTGTCTTATATTTAGGGCATTGACATGACAAAAATAAAAGTGTAAGTCTAGATAACAGTGATTTCCAGAAGTTATAAAAGGATTCACCTTCTAAGATATCTTCATATATGTTTTTTTGTTGTGTAGTTCCAACATTATCTGGGTATGTTAGAGATAATGAGAGTTTTTTGGTTCATCATAGCATTTTATTAATGAACATTTTAAATTCAACTTCAAGCATAAAATGTATTTATTATAATACTTTCTTGGGAAGAACTTATTAAATTCATGGTTGGCATCTCAGTTTGAGAACACTACTTTAACACGTTGAAAAGGAGAAATGTATTGGTTTCATATCAAATTAATTTAAGACAGTTTCTGCCCGTTTCAATTAGGTCAACAGAAAGGACTGTGTAGTTTTATATTAAAAAAATCAGGCTTCTAGAAATTAATTAATTTGCAGTTACAAAAATATCACAATATCTTCACAAGCAGCTATATTTTAAAACACATTTTGAAATTAATGTTGATATTTCTCCTGGTGCTTTATTCTGAATAAATTTAAAAAAAAAAGAAAGCTATTTTGTTGGCTAGTTACATAATCTGGCTTTTTATATGATGGCTGACTGAACTGCACACTCACACATGTATATATATCTGATTAATATTTTATAAAGCTTTTTTTATAGCTTCTGGGATCACTATTCAAATTCATTTTGGATTTTGTTTTGAATAACATAGATTTTACTTTTTACTTTAAATGAAAGACCTACTTTTTTCCCAGAAAGCAAACATGAAAGCCAAAATATATTTAAATTAAATATTCATGTGAAAAAGTACCCTCAGTAAGATATATTTTTAAGCAAGGGTGGAACATTTTTATTTCAGTCCAAGCCCCATGAAAAACATTTAAAAGATTTTACCACTGCTACTCACTGTTGTCTGGAGCAAGTTTTCATGTCTAGATTCAGTAAGTTACTTCAAGAATTAAAATTTAATTGTGGTCCTACTATACCTAATGTTAGAAAGAGTTTTAAAAATTTTGTTAAACTTAGATTAGATAGCTTTGATTGCTCCAACTGAGAAAATGCATTAATATTAGAAACAGAAGCACAATATATAGTAATATGATACTGTCTTTGCTGCATGTCCCAAGAACTACAACTCAAGTACAAGACATAAGATATTTTTAATAGTGTATTTCCAGTTGTCTCAGATTTCTCTTCTACTATTTTATTTGTAGCAGTAATGGTTGCTAAGTAACATCTGCAACATCATCTTCCTCTACTTCTAAGTGGCTTGGGTTTTTTGGGTTTTGTTTTTTTCAGTTAATCAGTCCTTTTCTTTTCCTATTAATGCTTTATTCTCCTGAAAAAAAGAAGAACATTTTGAATCTGTGTTTAACTGCAGGGTGAGCCTGGAACAAAATAAATTTTCTCAATTCTTCAATTTGTTCATATAGAAGTCACAATTTAATTTATATTTCAGTTGGTACGCCTTTGTTTATAACTGACACAGTTGATATCTGCTATAATGAACACATTTGATCAATAAAAACCAGGAATTACTGCTTACCAAGAGTATACTTGTTGGAATATCTTTCCGCCTCTGATTTCAATCCTGAACCTAAGGGATATTTTGAAGTGGGGAGCCTGGAAACTTCAATGCATAACACCAATGGATATGAAAATTATTATTTCAGCAAAAGTAGTGACTTTGTTACATATTCATTTCCTCCTACCTCATTTCCCTGTGTCCCAAATTCATCTCTCTTTTATTTCATGGATAGTGATGTCATGTCCTCTCCCTTTCTAACATACTCCTGTGTTCCCCAAGTACCACACCCTTTCCTCCCCAGCAGCTTAAATGATAGTCATAACTGGGTAAAACTCAGACCTATTGTTCTGTTCTTAGCCTGAAATTAGCTGACTGTTTCACATCTGAAGAAGGAATTAAATATCCCAAATACAATTTTAAACATTTATATTTTTAAATCTATTTAAAAAAAAAATACCTAAATCACACCCTAAAGGAATCCTTCGTTCATGACATTGACACTAGTACTACTGCTTCCCCTTAGAACAGATGGTGACTCCTGCATACAAGATAGGTGCCTGAATGATTGGACTATCTAAGGATAAAATGGCAGCTATTATTATCATTTCGCATTACGTTCTTTTAGCAATTCAATAAGATGGTAGATTTATATTGAAAAATCATGATGTTACCTTAGGTTTTTAGCAGATGTGTGTTTGAAGGATTTGCTTCTGGAATGCAAAGAAGGGCTCTGTAAGTGAAAACTGAAGAATTTGAGGCAAAGATTAATGAGCTTTTTCTTTTTTTTATGTAAGCACATTATCCGTATTCCTGCAGAAAAGAATGCCTCACATGATGATGCAAATTATGACCTACTAGAAATAAAACAGGGTCTGTCAGGGACTGTGTGAGCTATTTTTCGATATAAACAGTGCTAAAAGACTGAGACCAAGGCCTTAGGCCTTGTTATTCCTTACAAGGCATTAGTTTCTGAGGTACTTCTAACACAACTCAATCAAAGGCCCTACCTGTTGTCTGCTAGCATTTACCACTATGAAGCCACGTGTAATTTGCCATTTGCAGCTTCATACTCTTTCCTGATGAAGATAAATTAAGTCATAATTTAGGAAAGATGGAGAAAGATTTGTTCTCTTTTATGAGAGCAAGTATTTTCTGAATGATATCTGAGGATGACCTTTCAAAACATGCAGCTGCTATCTATCTGAAACATGCATCAAATTAATGTGTTCTCTTTTCCTGTCTGTAAGACATGTATTATGAAGCATTACATCATTGATATGTAATGAAAAAAGAGAAGTCTGTCATCACTGAACATCTGGAAATGCAGTGATGATGGAGTGCAGCTGTTTCCTTTCATGTGAAGTGTGATACACAACTACACAGAGGTATTTACTTCAAAATCCTTTACTTATGAAATAGTGTGCCAGGAATGTGCATTTCCACTTCATCCTACACAGAGCATTCAGAACTATATAAAACACACAAAGTTATACATACAATATTACTCATGTAAGTTTGCAATGTATGAAGTTTCATCCCTTAATGATTACCTGAGAGCAGTTTATCTTAGTTTATTATGAATCACTAATAAATTTAGTCAGAGAATTTTGAAGCTGAATTCAATACTGATAAATAATTGGCATGAAATAGATCAAATACATTCTTTTTACCATTTTTAATACTTTCTCATGTTCTTTAGAGCACTGTTTATTTAAATCTGTCCTTTTCCAATTTACTTTTCATAGAGCAGAACAGGCTAGAATCTGAAGTGGAAATTTTTCTCTGTATTCGGTATTGCTTCTCTCTTATGCAGAGCATTTAAATTAAAATTCAGAATAAAAATCTGTAGACAAAGAGATTTCCTTACTAAACCTCATCTTTTTATTCAATCTGGTCATCCCGCCAAATGCCAGTTCTGCATAATTTTTATAATGCCTCCGAATACCAGACAAATAATCACATTCTAGTCTCACAGAATATGGTCTTATCTAAATAGTTTTCTATTTTCCTTTTGAACATATCCTTATCAAGCTTCTAGGGAGTTTATTAATGCCTACGGTTTATCCCACCACATACTCTTGGCTTTTGCATGATAAATCAATGAAATTCAATAGCATTTACTCAAAGTCTCATCTACACAGTTCCTGTTACTTTTCTAAGTATTCTCTATAAAGCTGTATTCTTTAAATGAAACATCAAACATCTCCACAAATCTGCTTTTTTTTTTTTTTAAGGAAAAATAAAAAAGTGCAAGAAGATGTTTAATTTCCTGAAACAGAGAATAGTTTACATTTCTTGATTAAAAAGATTAGTTACTATGGACATTTCCTCAATTAGAAAAACAATGACTGGTCCCTGAGATGAGCTGTTACCTCTTGTAGACAGAGCAGTCCAGACAGGCATAGCGACTGGACGGAGCAGAACTGCACTAGACCATTTCCCTTCCATTACTGCCATCTTTAATACTTCCTATGAATTCTTCCCACATAATTACAGACACAATATAAGAAGAACAGTTATACCAACTCTCTGCATAGTCAACTGAGAAAGCATCAAATCAAAGGAGATCATTCAGTGCTTTAATGGCATAAATTGCTCCTTGTTCCTATCTTTTGAGGATTAGCTTTGAGTTTATTTTTGTGCTTCACGCTGAGCAGGATCGAGCTGGTCCTTTGGCTTCAGGGCATAGTGGAGCTGATACTTCAACAGAGATGTTTCCTTAGCTCTTGTAATGATTCAACCCTTTTTTGCTGTATCACTGGTTTGAACAATCAGGAACAGATTACAGAATTTGAGTATAATACACATCCAAATACCAATAGTAAAGAGACTTAATTGAATAAGATTTTAAAAAATAGATTAGTTCCACATTATCTTCTGTCTTAATGTCTAATATTAGATAATTAAAATAGAAACAAGATGTTTCTAAAATCTCCCAGAAAGTACAAGCTGTGAAGGTGTTATAAGTGGAAACACCATTTTCCAGTTACTTTTCCCCACAATATGGCATCATCAGTCTTGCAAAACTGTAACTAGAAAAACAAACACTCAGATGTCCTCCACAGATATATTAACGAATTTATGCATTTTCTGTTAAGTCCTGTTTTAGCAGTAACAAGAAGAGATCAAGTTTATCTTCTATAAAGGGAAAGTTATTGTACTATAAAATGAATGGCCTCATTTTTCACTATCCTAAATTTTGTACAGATTTTGTCTGTATAAAACACTTAAGATACTATTTTAATTTTAGATCTTGACAATGCTACAACTCCCTGCCCTTTGTCTGTGAAATTGCATAATCCTGTTTGAAAGCTCCGATGGAGTCACTTTCTTTGATCCCTTCCTGCTATCTTCACCTCCCATTTTCAGAGTAATTCTACATGAGCATAATTGTAAATGGAGTTTTTCTCCATCTCTATATAAGTGATGTAGCAGTGTGTTAATTTTAATACCCCAAAATATTAGTAAAAAAATAACACATTAGCAACAATAAATGGATATGGTTAAACCAGTGACAAATTACTTTCCAAATTCAGCCAGTATTTCAACTCTGCATTTGTTCTTAAAAAAATCTAAAATTCAGAATTAAATTTTAAGGCATTTAAATTTCTTTATCGCTTTGACTTTTTTTAGTATTTGCTAAACCAACTCCAAAGACAGTACTAAAAGAGATTCTTTGATAGAGTTGCACAAACCATATGTTTTGTTTCCCTTCTATCCCTTCACAAAGGCAAAAAATTTGTGTCTGGGAAAACTTTTACAGATATTCTGTATTCATTTATAACAAAAGGATTCTGAGAGGTAAATTTCATTCATTATTAATGTTATTGCAACTAGAATGCTAGGATTATTGTTACATGATGTCTTGGATTGATAATATGTAGAGACACTTCTAAGTCACAGCTTTGCATTTTATATTTTTAGTATATCCAGTTTAATTTTATAAACCTATGAGACTACTTGATTTTAATGAGATTGATGAAGCAATAATAAAAATTTAATGTTCACAAAACATAGGTTTGCTGTGGACCATTCCCAAAGACAGTAAACAAGCGACATTCTTACATCAAATTTGGACATACCAACAATGACAGCAGGTACACTTCACGGAATTCTTTTTGGCACTTTTGTGATACGGGTCATAATAATCACTCATTATGCCAGAAGGGCAATATATTACTCTCTGGGATGAAGGAAAACAGTGCAGTGTACATGTGATAGTTCATACAAACAATCAGAACACCAAGCCTTTCATCATCCATTTGAAGCCTGAGGAAATAACATTTCTGAGAAACTACATTCTGTTTTCTATAAATATATACAGTATATTTCTAAATGACATTAAAATTAAATGAATGGAAATTTGAAACTGAAGCAAAGAACCCAGCCTGATTTTCACTGCATTTCATGATAGTGGCACAGATGATGGGATTGTAGAAGTACAGTGAGCATACCGGCAAATGCTGCACAAGATGCATTAGGGTAAGCAGTTCTTATATTAATCTTGCAGCATATTTATGTTTCATATTTCTGTGAATATTCAATACCAGGTGGTTTTTTTTTAATATAGAAATTTACAAAATCAAAGAAGAGTTAAAAAATTAAGCCAAAAATTTTATTTCCATTTGACAACGACATTTCCATCTTTATTGAATGGAGACATGTGCTTTTACATGTCTTCTGGAATTTCAGAAGCTTCCAGAGTACCAGCTGTATGCTGGCAGATCATAAAGATGAGCCCAATACCACTATTACTAATGTGGCAAACAATGGATAACAGCATGCACGCTAACTCCTGGAGAAAGTAACAATGAAACTCTTCTGAAAACATCCATGCCTCTGCATTATCCAACTTTCGTTATTCACCACATTTAGGATTTTGAGTCATACCTGTCTTAAGATTAATATGAAATGATTCAATTCTGATTGTAAAGTATTGTATTGGTGCACACTTCAAAACATTTTTATTAAACTTATGCTGAATGTTGTCTTCTGCTTCTAATCATCTATCTTTAAATATGTGTGGCAAACTTTGCAACTAGTATACTTAGGTTTAAAAAAAATTAAAATTTTCAGTGGAAACAAGTCCTAGAAAACTACAAAACAATATTGTAAGGGAATTCATTAACTACATTAAAGGTCAAATAGTAGTCTCAATTAATATGGCTGGAATTCCCTTCAGCAAATCCACTGTCAGTTATGTGAGAAGGTTGCTGTCAAGAAATCTTTCGTTATAAAGGTAAAATTTTGGAGGTATGAGAACTACAAGTGCTCAGATATGATATTGAGCACATACATGTAAAGGACAGATTTAAAAAAGCTTATGATGTTTATGACAGCTGTTTGGTGATACCAGTATATTCACATAAACTACATCTATCAAAATCCATGCATTTTTTCTGCTTTTTTAGAGGCATGAACGCATGAATTTATTCTTCCATCAATATTTGCCTTTTTTTTGATATATGCTGCTCATGTGTTTCTCCAAGGAAAAAGGTGACTTTTGTGTGCAGAAAATAGTTTGGAATTCAGACTTTTGTAACAGCTGATGTTCATATAATGAAGGGAGGGTGTTAGAGTCCAATACACTCTAACTGTCCTCTCAGTGGCCAGGAAGGCCACTCTCAAGCCAGTTCAAGCCCATTTTTATACCCTATGTAGGGCAGAATCACTAATTCCCTCCCTCCATACTGGTCTGACTACCTCAGAGAGATATTAATATCTCTTAATGAACTCAGGTAGAAACACATCATCACCTTATCTATTCAACTGTCGATAGGTATTGAAAATTAAGGTCATGTTCCAGTGCCCCTTTGCAGGGAAATAAAGTCAGCTTTTTTGCAACAGCTGTGATCAGACATCCTGCATTATTCCCTGAGCTCACACCACATCATACTTGTCCACCTCCTCTGAGCTTTCCTCCATTTAAGAAATTTATTCAGTGATTCACATTCCACCACTAGGGGTGTACTCCGTCATAGAGGAGGGGGGCCAGTAGTGTTTACATATGCATCTACCAAAAATTAAATGAACTATCACATTTTTAACCAAAGTTCTTGGGAATTATGAAGTTATAGCTTTAAATAAAGTGTTGCAAATTAAATTCTCATTTTTCCGTATCTATGACGATTAATCAATATAAAATATACCAACCACACCACAGTATGGTGAAAGATTTTAAAATAATTCAGTTGGATTAAAAAAAATTCTTCATTGAATTATTATGGAAATGAAACAAAATAATTTCAAAGTGAGAGAAACACTTATTTTCAACTAAGTCACTGTATTGATGAAGCAGAAAACAGTCAGTTCTACAGGTAACAGAAATAATAAGTCTTGAATTCATGAGAAAGAATACATTTGAATTCTGCTACATTGGACATTGTGGTGGAAAATCCACACTGTGAATGTTGAGGTAGGAAGATTTTTCTCAAAATGTTTAAGATATCTCTTAGTATATTTTTCAGAAATTATTAGAAAAATAGGTCCAGCTCCTCCTGTTATGTGAAAATACACAGATATACATAATCATTTAAGTACCTTCTTAGTTGTTCTTAAAAATTATTATGGCAGGAAATATCAACAAAAATGTAATTTTATTTTGCTATAAAAAGTCTTAGAGCTTTTGAGTAAATATTAAAGCTGGCTGATAATTAATATTTTTTTCTAATTCCTTAAGGAATGCAATAGTGGTTACTTTCAATTATTTGAAAATTTTAATTAATAATTTGCTTAATTAATGCCTTAAGATTGGAGAAATTAGTTTTTTTACACTTCACTGCGCATTAGAACTAAATCTTTCATTCTTTAAAATGAAACAAAACCTCTTCAGAACAAAATTTATCTAAGGAGCTGTTCATTTTGTTAGTCTTTTTGATTTACCATTCCTGAAAATGTAGAACATCATGATCTGCCCCTCCCTCTCATCTATCCAAACTACACCTGTCTAATCATTAAGAGGGCTTTTCCATTTCCTCTGAAAACAATAAAATTCACTGTATTCATTTATGACAATATTTAGATTAACGTTTCCTACAACAATCTGAATTTCACTAGACTTGTACAAGGAACATGCACTCTAAAAATTCTACAACAATGAACTCCTTGTTACACAAAATTCTTCAGAAACCATGATGGAGGTGTAAATCCTACACTGCATAAATAAATGGCCTTATGATGGAGCAATTGCTTCTCCAGCTGCAGGTAAATAACTGATCATCAACAGCTGTAAAGGCATATTAAGTGTCTGCTCAAAGAGATGTAAAAGTTTGTTTTATGACAAATTCTTTGTATCAAATAGCTAAGATTCTGTGTCCTTGTTTTACACAGAAAAATATTCTGGATTAGAGCAAAAAGAATGGGAAACAGATGAGGGGAAACCTTTCTTCTTCCCTATAAGACAATAATGCTCAAGCTTGAAGGTAGGATTCTGGATTATTATATACAGGAACTAAAATGTCTCGGTGTGGTCCTGAAAGTAAGGATTTTTATTACCCTTTAAAATGGATGAAGTAGACATCCTAAAAGGTTATAGCAGAAGTGGGATATTAACTGAAGTGCTTACAAATGAATGTAGGAAATTTCCATTAAAAGATAGAGGCTGATCAATGAATATAAGAGCAAGATGTGGCTTTACAGAAGCAGAAAGAAAGCAACAACAAGTACAGCTGTTGATTCTACTATTCCAAAAATAGCAATGTTTGTCACTGAACTACTGGCTCTAAAGGTCAGCACTAAGAGGAAAAAGCAAAACTCCAGCTACTGCTAGTCAGTTCAACACTGGTAGCTGAACACCTTGTTCCAGGGCACAATGTTGGCCTGATTTGAAGCTCATATATAGGCTGTTAATACACGAGGCCATGTTGTGGAAGGGAAATTAGTATTTCAGTGATTCAGTGATTAGCTGAAAATTTACCAAGCCCCTGAAAATAAGAGAATGCAACTCCTTAGAAGCAGAAAAATAGATTATTTTTTCTGGTTCTATGCAGAAATACCAAAAAGACAGGGTTTTTTTTATAGACTTTTGGAGAAGTCTGAAGCCCTTACAGAGTAAGTTAATATTGGTTGAGTAACTCATATTTGATTTTTCAGATGTCTTGCAATTATTACTGTGAACTCTTGGCAGCATTCACTTACTAGGAATAAATCGTACTTGATCCATTATTCATTTGTAAAATAGAGAACCTTCAACTGAGTGTGGAGATGAGATACAAATTTCTTCTCACCACCTAAGATGTAGGAAAGAAGACTTTCTTCACTTCCTATCTTCAGGTACATTGCTCTAATTGCTGTAAATGAAAACATGAATTTTGGTGATTGCTATCTTCCTGATAAAAATGAAAAAGAGTTTGTGCCTCACCTATTAAACTTTTAGAACAATTATATAAGCCTGTAAAGGACACTCTTCTTATTTCATTCTAAACTCATTGAATGATGTGTAATCACTCTCAGAACCAAATAAAGTCCATCTATTTCAATCTTTAACCTAGAAAATGTAATTTCAATAGTCATGTCTTTCTATGATGCTGGTAGAAAGAATAAAAATAGACTTTATATAATAGACAGTAGCAAATGAACTTATACTTTGTAGTAAAGGTTTACCCTCTGTAGCTTGGAAGGATAAAAAGGTGAATCATTATGGGACAGTAAAATATACTCTGAAAATATTAGTTACAAAGTGCACTATAAAAGCATTCATTCAAGAAGATGAGAAAAAAACTGTCATAATTAAAATGTCATAAAATTTGCAGAGGCCAGTATTTCTTTGTGTTAGAGGCTATGAACGTAATGATTATGCAGTTATAGTGCTGGAATAGCTGCATGAAATATTTTTATTTCACATGACTGTTTTCGGTCTCTGTGCTGATTTCAACTTGTCTTCCAAAAGAGCAGTCATTCTCAGTCATTTTGAGGCAGGCAAGTGAATCAAAAGGTCAATCTAATTAAAAAGGAAGAGAACTTCAGCCTACAGAGAAAAGGGTCCAGTAAATGCCAAAGGAGTTTGTATCAGACAAGTGCAAAGTAAACAGTCCAAAACAATGAAAAAAATCCACATTGATGTAAAATATATAGAAACAAAAGTATGTGACCTTTTCCTACATTATAAATAAATAGTCTTGTCTACATAACAGAGAAGTATTTTTTATTTAATATAAGGAATACAGGCTTCAATTAGGTAGTTAGAAAACTACCATTTTATCAGAGACTCAGATTATAGTCTATTTTAATAAACACTTTGAGGTGTGAGGGAATTAAAATGAAACCCCTTTTGAAGTCATTTTCCCCCCAAAAGACATACTTAATGAGTTTAATATCAATGTGAGTCATCTATCATTTCAAAAGGCTCAGAGAAAAGATACAATTTTAGTGTATAACTGTGACTCAGTTGAACTCACAAAGCAGGAGATTTAAACCTCTGTGGCCTTTGTAACTCCTTCAGTCAAACAAGAATTTACTAATGAAAATCACACTTACTCTGCATTCTTTTGAGTCTGGATTATGGATTGGAAAGAAGTCAGAAATTAATTTCAGACTGGGTTTTCAAAAATAATTAATAAATCATACAGAAAAGCACACCAGAGAAGCAACTCACAAACTCATCAGAAAAGTAATCACAAGCTGTTTCCCACTCTAGAGAATCTTTGTTTTGCAGCATGACCCCATCCTTCAGCCATTTTAATTGTTGACAAAACTTTGGGTTTAGAAACTCTGCTTCCATCTTCCAGTGTAAAATTTTCATAAAATAGGAGTATACTGGATTCCAGCTTCTATAATAGAAGCATGCATGTAAAGCACAAACGCTTAATGCAGAAACAGTGTAATACTGTGACTGGGGGTGCTTCTCTTTGGTTTTCAGTTGTCTTTTCCCAAAGTCATAGTGCATTAACAAGTTGCACATGGCCTAAGTGGCATTGGTGCCTGATTCTTTAACAGATGTTTTGCAAATTAGCTGTATCTTTCTCAGGAGGCAGTAGAAACATCAGTCACAACTCAGCCTTCTTTAGATTCTTCTGAATAACAATCATATGAAAATAGCATTGAGGGATTTCACTGACCAATGTCTCAGTGGTTTCAAAGCAAATTCTCATTTTAAAAAATTTAACTTGTTTGTATGTCATGTATGAATAAAAAGAGTTTTGTTTTAAAGGAATTTCTGAACTCATTCATCTTGGATTTTAGAAGTGAATCCTTGGTGCATGTCTTTTCACACCAATACTAAATTGTCTCCCTGTACGTATGTGCAAAAGGAACTATCTATAATGAATAAGTGTAACAGGAAGAATTTTGGGCCCTGAAATTAAGGTTTCATTAATGATTGCATGGATAATATCACACCTGAATCAAATTTCTTTGCATATTTTTTCCTCTGCAACTTTTATAAATTACATGTCAATTAGGTTTTTTCTTATTTTATTTTTTTTAGTAAGTTCCCCCATTTTTCTTATGTAGTTCTGATGATGGATCAACAGTCATAGCAATATATTTATTATTAATAGATAGTAATTGTTTTAGTATAACACAATGTCTTTTGCACTATTTGAATTTTACACAAATAATAATCCAGTCTACAATACATGTTAATGTAACATGTATTTTCTAATGTTTAAAAAAAATTTTTTGTTCTTTGAGGAAAACACAAAATAGAAAGATCAAACTGCTTTTGGAAATTCAGTTGTCAGTGGGTATTCCATACTTTCCATAAACTGAAACTCAGGCAGCAAAGCAGAATAATTATATTTTGTTAGTCTAGAGTTTATTCTGATGTTTGCAACAAACTGTAATATCTTCATTTTCTGTAATAAGAGATAAATACTATACAAACCTATTGGCCAACTGTTACATTGAATCACAGAAGCGGCTGCATTTCCATAGTTCATGTAGATTTGAAATGCTGCACACGTAGATTCTTTTCCACAGTTGCCAGTTCTCTTAGGATAAAACTCATTTCCCTGCAATATAATGAAGAATTCAGAAAATTCAGGTTTCTCCATAACAATAAGACTGCTCCTTAATGTTGCTATACTACATCAGCTATGCCTTCTTTCTGCATCGGTGGAGAGACCCTTAAATCTAATCTAAGGAGGTACCCAATCAATTACTTTGAATTCTGTATTGCATATGCGTATATATTACTGTGGATTTCCAGCACTTTAAAGTATTTGTGCAATCTATTGCTAAAACACTCGACAAGTTATCAGACCATAAGCTGAATACCAATGATGTTGATTTGATTCTTTCTTAGGTGCATAAGGGTTTAACATTGCTCTTCAGAATTTCAGAGTACCAGAAACACACACTAATTGACCTTTCTATTCAGTGAGATTTAAATTAAGAATATTTTATTAATCTACTGGAATAGCAAAACAAAATGAATAAGCAATGATAAAATTATGTTTATTTGATGAGTTAGGTTATTTCACAGCCTGGATTGAATGACATAAATGTATAGGTTTTTGTGCAGAAAATGTCACAACCTGTAATTGAATTCTATTTTTGGATGTCCCTATTGGCTGGAGTATGAGTTTTAAATTATATGACGGAAAAATCTAAATTGGATTTTTAACAGTATCCATAGAAAAAAATAGTTCATATATGTCCATACAAGTTTGACAGTGGTAAAACTCTCAAGGTATAGCTATATGGAAGAATGCCATACTGTTCAGAGGTACTCAAGCTACTTCCAAACAGACTACGTCGGGAACTGGAAACTGTAGATTCATGGGATTATACCTCAATTACTTAATTCTGCTGAGAAGCCATACAAGTTAGCTACAGAGAAACACTGTAGTAATACAGGACCCTGGATCCAAATCCAAAGCAGTACCACTGTCTGGGTCTGTGGTACTGTATTCAGTCACACAGATATAACTCCAGACATGGCTACTATCTGTCATCTTTCCTGTCCTTCAGCCTCAACTGATTCCTGAAACTGCTCCATTTTTCTCATTCCTGTTTCTTTTCCAAGAATGTGTGTACATTGGAGGCAGATTTCACAACCTTCTTCGCATTCCTGATGGCAAGGGACATCTCAGGAGCAGGCAGAAAATAGGGAGCAAAATAGTATTAGGCAGTATAGTGAATATAATTTTTAGAGCAACGCCCACTACAATGAATTATTTGACTATCTTCATTACAAACCAATTCAGTCATGTTTAGTACTGTTTGAACATTTTTAAAACAGCATCACAAAGTAAAGGGATTATCAATGCATGCTATTTTTTAGCACTTCAGATCAAACACTTGACATATTTTTCAGTATTTTCACCATTTCATACAGGAGAGAAACAAAGGGATACATCTGCTGAAAGCATCTCATTAATTTCAGGAAAGGTTACCCCACACTCACCGCAAGCCAGTTCAACCACTGTGTCCTAGTTCCACATCTTTTCATTACACCAGCTAGTCCTGAACTCCAGCCATCCTCCTGATGTTCTGTCCCCTGCCCAAAGCTGTTAATTCCCCTGAAGGGAATAAGGGATTGACAGAATCTGCCAGAAATGTGAAGGTAGTTTCTCTTTCTTTTGTAACCTCTGAGTAGTTCAAAGAAAATCTGCTGCACTGACCAGAAGCAAACATTCGTTTGTACGTGATATGGTTGGTTGACTCCAGCAGATTAATAGCTCAAGCTATGCATAGCAGTCACAGTTCAGGTACCAAACCGAAACATGACTTGACCCTAATCTTTACTTGAAAAGTAAATATTCTGGTTTGTGATAGTTTTAGTAAGTCTTTCTGAGCAAATGTACATTTTATATTATTTAAAATTCTAAATCCAAGGCTTAATTTCTTTTATGGTTAGAAAGTACGCTTCTATTAATACCTAAACTGAATCTTTTAATCTGCAAATTGAGCTGATTATGTCTGTCCTCAGTGGATATAGTGAAAAAAAATCCTGGTTTTACTTTTTTTAATATGCAAAAACCAAACTGTTTGGAATCAATAGATATATTGATTTGTGTTTCATCACATGCTCAACATATTCTTGAAGCATTAATTGCAACCGAAGAACTACAGAAAGAAGCAAAGTTACCAACAGGGAGATATATCAAACCATACATATTTGAAAATTCATATTAAGTCCCCTGCAGTCCCTTTTATTTGGAGGTTTTGGTTTTGATTGTTTTGGTGTTTTATTTTTCACAAGGAAAGTATTTTATTTGCTTCAATTTTTATTTGTGGGTCATGTTCTTCTCTTATCACTGTTAGTCTTTCTAATTATTTCACTTAAGCCACAGGCCATGACTAAAATTGTATCCTACAATTTACATATCACATTCCTCTTAATATGCCTTCCAATACATTTTGACTATTCTGAGTGTTCATTCAACCGTATTTTTTTTCAGTTCAATAATTTTTTTTATAATCCCAGACCTCCCAGAATATTCCCTTTATCTCAGTTGGTTACCTATTATTTCACTTTTACATAGAATCATAGAATGGCTTGGGTTGAGAGGGACCTTAAAGATCATCTAGTTCTGACCCCATCCACCATGGGCAGGGACACAGCCCAGTAGATCAGGTTACTCAGGGCTCCATTCAACCTGGCCTTCAACACTTCCAAGGATAGGCCATCCATTTCTTTGGGAAATCTGTTCCACTGTCTCACCATCCTCACAATAAACAATTTCTTCCTAACATCAAAACTAAATCTCTCTTCTTCAAGTTTAAAACATTCTCCTTAATCCTCTCACTATCTGCCCTTGTAAAAAGAGCCTTTTTTTTAAAAGCTCTCTTTAGTACTGGAAGATGGTATTACGTGTCCCTGGAGCTTTCTCTTCTCCATGCTGAAAAACCCCAACTCTCTCAGACTGTCTGCATTGGAGAGGTGCTCCAGCCCTCTGATCATTTTCCTGGCCCTCCTCTGGACCCAGTCTAACAAATTCCATATCTTTCCCGTGAAAGATTCAGTTCAATTCATAACTATAGTATAAATGAAGTCCAGAACTAATCATCAGAACATTTTAATGTCCTAAATATGAAATAAAGTGGGGAAAATTAGGCAATATATTCAAATTTTTTTCTTTATCTGAAAAGGCAACTGTCTTTCAGAGCATAGGGAAGCCATAAGTATCATATACTTTTATTATGGTAATGCTTTAGAGATACTTCCACTTTCCACTTAAAATTCTTATAGGTATCACTATGTAAATAAAAAGCCCATTTATTATGAGATTCCCAAAAGCTATATTCACAACATGTTGAGCAAAGTTAAAAAACATAGTCGTTATTTATATCATTCATTGTAACACCTAATTTGTGATTAGTGTTTGACTGAAGGCTCTAAAAGCATTAGTTTTTTCTTAAACTGGAACAGTTAATCTGGGAAGTGCTCTACATATTATATTGATAAAGTATATATAGTATATATAAATACCTCTACCCATATAATAGAATATTTTCAGTTAGAAGGCATCTACAACTATCATATAGTCCAATTACCTGACCAATTCGTGGCTGACCAAAAGTTAAAGCATATTTTTAAGTGATTGTCCAAATGCCTCTTAAATACTGACAGGCTCGGGGCATCAACTACCTCTCAAGGAAGCCCGTTCCAGTGTTCACCACCTTCTCTGTAGAAATACTTTTCTTAATGTCATCTGAACCTCCCCTGATGCAACTTTGAGCCACTCCCAGGAATGGGAAACTACAGGAAGAAGAATGAAAGTCAACTTTGCTTTAGCTCTAGATTTAAGAAATCTCAATTCTACTCCATACCATTTTATTCTACCATGTTATTATCCTAGGAAACTTTTTTGATAATTTGTTCTATTTTTTTCCCTTCCCAGACATAAAGTCTGAGGCAAAAAACTACAGAAATTAAATGTATGAAGTTCAGGCAAAATAATTTTCACCCAATTGAAAGTTGGTAATGAATATGAAATCTTAAATGAGGAGGACAGAAATTGTGCTTAACAACATATATAAAATCCTGGCTTAGAGGAAAAAGTCCATTTTTATCAAAAGAGATCTCTGAGACTGGAGAAGTAGAATCCGAGGACATTAGTCATTTCTTAATTGTGACTGTTACGCAGTACCTTAGGAAAGCTGATGCAGTGGTATCACAGCAATGACATTTTATATATTACGGCAGTCTGAATAACCAGTAGTCTGCTCAGTAAAATATTGTGTCACTAATTTTATTTTTAGACTATTCCATAAGTTTTAAAATCACTTTTTAAAAAGCATAATTCTATCCATGTCTGTTCTTTGCTGGGAAATAATATTTTCTATACATCGATCCTACATTGCTCACACCTCCTTTGGTAAAATGAGACAACATAAGATGCTCACTGAAGTGCACCACGTGTTTTTGCTTCCACAAAATATAGTGGCCACAGATCCTCACATGGTATTGGTCTGAATCTCTATGTGCAGTCACTCACTCACAGAAATGCATTTTCTATCAGACTATTTATTACAACCATTAACTCTGAAATAGTTTGTTTCAGGTTCTTTTACAGATTCACATGCCATCACATAATTTTGTGTATATATCGTGGGCCCTCATTAACCCTTCTGAAATGGTAACCCATAATCTAAATAGCTTACCTTGTCTCATTTTTAGAAAACAGAAGGATTAAAACATTTGGAAGAAGACAATTTTCTCTGGATTTGTCTTTAATGTGAAAACAGAGGAACCAAAACAGATTTCACTGGAAAATATGTCTCGAATTCTGTGGGCAGCATTCCAATGAAATAATAAAATTTGTTTCTTACTGTTTCCAAAAGGCTATGGAAGAAACCGAGTGAATAAGCCTTCCTGATGAAACTCATAGGCCTACTATGTTCAAATATTACCACAGGTACACCATGAGCAAGAAGAAATGCAATTATATGTTAGTGTGACTTAGATAGCATTCAGTACTCGCAGTAAATCCTCACTCCCTGAAAGGAAACAATTAATGAAATTAAACTTTATAACATGAAACTTTATAGTCTAGTATATAGACTTTGTAATAGGTCGTTTTCAGAATCCTTGTGTTTATATATTATATGATCTCAGGTTGCCTAAGATATATTGTCTTGAATTAGTACTAGTTTTAAATCCATAAAACTTAGGGATCTCATGGCATTTTGCTTCTCCTTTACTGTCTTCATGTAAGAATTTCTACAGCAGCAGTAGCAGTTTGAGACTTGTTTTAATGTGTTGAAAATGTTCTAATAGAGCTAATTTCTCCTACAGAAGAAAGGAAGTCCAGAAATAAACAGTTTTGCAGTAAATTTATCTTTGGATTTTTTTGTTTTATCAGAAAGATACCTTTGTTGTACACTTCTTAGCATCTTTGCTGTCATTAATAACTCTATACTGATTTCTATGCTATTTAATTATCCACTCTGGCTTAAAACATAATCTGCGTTAAACCAGCTGTGCAACCTTGAAAGAACACCATTTCAACAGTACATTGATAAAAACAGAGCAAGCAAGCTAATAATTTTAATAGGAGCCCTCCCTTCTGACTATAGCCTGGACACCATCTCAGAGCCGTATTCATTTATCGTCAAGAAGTAGCATCCCTGGTGAACTCATTATAGCAATAGATTCCATTCATCGCCTGACACTGTAACTACTTGTATGACCATCCTGGGCCAATACAGTCACCTTCGAGGTGTCAGTTTCCCTACTAATATGGTGGAATGACTTGTGGAAACACTGATAAGTAGCAGAAGAAAACGCATGTGGTAAATTATGAGGAAGCTTAATATAATTTCAAAATTGTTTGTCAACAGAAATCTGCAAGGAGACAATTATAGTTTAATGGTGCAAGAGTTTTAATCACTCCATCCTGTCAGTTATGAGTTCTGGTCAGAAACCTTAACTGCTAAAAAAGTCAGAAACTAATAACTGCATATATCCCCTGTTCTCCTAAGCTGCCAGAATATAAAGCAGAAGTCTTAAACTCAGAGTTGTTGTTCAGTGGGCTACACCTACTGATGTTGCACTAAGGACAAGAAAAATGTTCAAAATTATAGCATTTTCCTATTCACTATATTTGTTGGACACAAATAGAGACCATTCAGGTGGATGCTTTACTATCTCAAGTTCATGTTCCTTACTAGAGTGACTTACCAGATATGTGCACAAAGAACTGATGTCAGAGGTACCAATGCAATCAAAACTTCCCTTTACTACCCCCTACAACCACTATATCAGTGCCATGAGCAGTATGCACTATGAATTCTCTAAATTTAGTAACCTGCTAGGCCTGCTATACATCAGTGAAGAGTTTATGGAGTCGTGATCATGACAGTTTATTCTTCACTATGGTGAGCAGCGAAATTAGAGAAACAGTGCTGGTAAATTTACAGAACCTATACTTGGTTCACTTTGTGTGGTGGAAATACCATAGTCACCTTATTTAGGAACAATGGCACTTTCAGGCTCTCATCCCAGTGAGGGATTGCAACCACTTGGATAGCTGGGAAAGCAATATAGCTGGCTTAGGCAATTCAGGACACTCCTGGAATGCATCTGGACTCCTGGTCCAGGTATTGGACAAACCAACTGGAGGAGAAGTGTTACTGGTCCTTGTGCTCACCAATAGAAAGGAGCTCTTTAGAGAGGTTAAGATCAGAGGCAGCCTGGGCTGTATTGACCATGTAATGGTTGAGTTTGTGATCTCGAGGAACCTGGGCCTGATGAGGAACAAAGTCAGGACCCTGACATTTGAAAGAGGAAACTCCTAACTCTTGAAGGAGTGGGTGAAGGAAATCTGCTGTGAAACTGTCCTTAGGGACAGAGGAACTGACCAGAGCTTCTCTTCTCTTCGAGTACAAGAGCTCTCCATCCTTGTGTGTAGGAAATCAAGCAGAGCAGGCCAAAAACTGGCATACCTGATCACGGATCTGTTCCTCACACATGAGTAAGAAGGAAATACACAGTCAGTGGAAGCAGGCATAGGTGACCCAGGGAGAGTACAGGGATACAGTCTGGATGTGCAGGGATGGGACTAGGAAAACCAAGGCAAAGATGGAAAGGGGCTTGGCATGTGAGTATGTAAGATCAAGGATAAGAAAAGTCACTGATAAATGAGAAGGGAGAACTGATGGCAACAGATATAAAGAACACTGATGTACTCAATAAATTCTTTGCCTCAGATTTCACTGGTAATCAGGCTTCCTATGTCTCTCAAGTTCCTGAACTTCTAGGTGGGGGTTGGGGAAGCAAAGTCCGTTACACCAGAGAAGGGCCAGGAAAATGATCAGAGGGCTGGAGCACCTCTCCAATGAAGAAAGACTGAGAGAGTTGGGGTTTTTCAGCATGGAGAAGAGAAAGCTCCAGGGACACGTAATACCATCTTCCAGTACTAAAGAGAGCTTTTAAAAAAAAGGCTCTTTTTACAAGGGCAGATAGTGAGAGGATTAAGGAGAATGTTTTAAACTTGAAGAGGAGAGATTTAGTTTTGATGTTAGGAAGAAATTGTTTATTGTGAGGATGGTGAGACAGGGGAACAGGTTTTCCAAAGAAGTGGATGGCCTATCCTTGGAAGTGTTGAAGGCCAGGTTGGATGGAGCCCTGAGCAACCTGATCTACTGGGCTGTGTCCCTGCCCATGGTGGATGGGGTCAGAACTAGATGATCTTTAAGGTCCCTCTCAACCTAAGCCATTCTATGATTAAATTAGATAGGAATATAAATCTTATTTTGCCACTTTTGTTAACGTATTCATGCGCATTCATTTCTAATAGAAGAGTGAGGAAAAGCTTTACTAGTCCTATAAAATTTTTGTAATTTCAGACATATGTTAGAAGGCTGTTTATTTAAAGCTTAACCGGAAAGAACGTTGTCCTCCTGCAAAGATAACTAAGAAAAAAATTCTGACCCTTACAAGTCTCCTATAAACTCCTGTATTAATATACAACACCTTTTCACTCTGAACTTCTTAGCTACCTTGAATTCTGACTGTATGTGTAGCCAGAGGAGCTAAGAAAAAAGTTTACAATACTCTGATAAAAACTAAGAGTGATCTATAAGCTAAGTGGGCTTGAATACATTAAGGAGTGTGATGCTGTAACTGTACTCTGAATCAAACTATGTGCAAAATACAATAGTGAATATTTTTTATAAAAATCACAAACATTACTTAGGCATTTTCCCCATCTACCTTGGTACAACTGCCTTTTCCTGCCTATTTCCCCACTTCATAAAAAATATTACTCTTCCTAAGGTTGTGTAATTGACCTTATAGATGGCTTAAATTCAATTGTCATCCTTAAAGTATTTCAGAATAACTCATTTTCAAATCAGTGGAGGTACTTTCAGTCTCAGCTAGGCTGACACAGAAATACAGTGATTTCCTATGGCTAATTTTGATGTGATCTGTTTATGAGATATAATGAAATGGCTGCTAACATAAACGCAGGTAAGTATGTAAGACCACGGGCTCCAAGCTACAAGCTCACCGAAGGAGTTTTACCTTAAAAATATGCAAGGCTCCAAAAATTTGCCCACCAAATTTATTAGAAGAGTCTTCAGTTCTTCTAAAACCTTAAGAGAGAGCACAAAGGAGAAATGCCAAAGGTACTTTACTGATAACTTTAGAAAATAAAGGAACTTGGCAAAAGTTTAAAGGGTAACATTCTATCAAAATAAAGCATTCCACAAAGCACTGACCTAGCACATGCTAACCACTTAGCAAAATCCAATCCATCCAGTCTCAAGATACCCAAAATAAGAAAGGAGATTAGAAGCAAAGAAAGAGAAAGAAAAAGATAAAATTATAGCTACCACTAGAGTCCTGTGCAAGTCCAGCTTCCACATGTCCAGGTGGCAGGGTTCATACCACATGGAGAGTACATGTTGCTTCTTTCACTTGCTCTGCTCCCCCCCGCTCCTCCCCCAGGCAGGACTTCAGGCCCACTGTCCACTCTGGAGCTCTGGGGTGGGGGGCAGTGCTCCCGGTGTGGCAGCCATTCAGGGGGTGGGTCAGGGGCTCAATGGGGTGTGGTGTGGGGCAGTGCTCCTGGTGTGCCAGTGACTGACAGCTGCTCCAGGGCTGCCCAAGGAGGCTCCAGGGGCTGGAGTGTGGGACAGGGCATCGCCTCATCTTTGTAAAATTCGATCTGTCCCTTTCCCACCCACTCATACACTCAAGTTGGTCTGAGCCAATAATTAATAGAATAATCCAGTGTCTCACAAATGTCCTCAGGCTGAAAACTGTAAGCAACTAGAACAGTTGTGTTCCTAGCCAAACAACATTACACATTCCCTGATGACATACCTTTTTATGTTCCTATTATCATGTAGATTGATACATTACAGGAAAAGTGACAACAAAATACAGAAAATTCATTGTTCTTGGCACATTTTTGAAGGGTTGTTCTCAATGGTATCTATTTTTCTGGAATATCCCAATCCAAAAAATTTTAGAGATTAACTGGAAGGTAACAAGTGATCTTTCCTTTTGGAATGATCCAAAAGGATCCATTGCAGCTAGAGTTAGCTGGAGTACTTATGGATCTCATCTTACTTTTTTTTTGTGCTAGGCATACCCCCAAAATATTTTATACGAAAAAAGTTTACATCAGTTTGAAGAGATTCAAGTTTTTTGTCTCTATCCCCAAGTAAGACAAAGAGGTTTTGTCCCATTTTATAAAAAATAGCTAATATGTTGATGCAACAAAACCAACACTCCTCAGCTGTTCAGTACCTCTGCTCACCCCAACCAATTCCCACTGACTGCTTGGTGTTACTAGAGCTTTATGTTGTGTGCTGTGGGTCAGACTCTGAACTGGACTGAAGTGGTTTAGTTCCAGAGACTTATCTTAAGCTACAATATTTTATGTTAACTCAATATTGGCCCCTATTATCATTTAATAGTACACCATTTTTAGATGCTGGAGACACTTCACTTTGCTGTATACCTGACTTTATGTCCAAATTGTGCTGATGGCTATAACAACACTACTTCCTTGCCCTGTCTCATTACCAGCAAAGTAGTAGATTATATCAATTTAACAACATTTTAACCATCTATATTTACATTTTTTTCATTTATTAAATATGCTTTGAAATTTAATAAACCACAACAACAAATTAAGAGATGGGTAAAATATACAGGTTACTGGGATTTCTTTCATGCCTAATGGAAATTTATATTTCAAAGTTGTCATCACTTGTAATTTTTTTTTTTTACTTCTTCTTAAGAAATATAATAGAAAGTAGACAAAGAAATAATTCTAGTGAAAAATTATGTGCTCTAGGTTAGGCATGTCCTTTGACAGCCAAGTTCATCACATTTTCTGTGTTGTTAATAAATATCATTGCATACTTATTACTTTCCAGTCATTATGTCTTTTCTGTAAACTGCATTTAAGTTGCTGAAAAGGATTTAGTTTTAGGCTTGCAGTAAAATGGATTGTGCATATAGATGCTTGAACAGCAATGTTTGCAGAAATATAACAACTTCATGTAAAACTGTATTAATGTCATACATTTGCATTACATAACATAGCTTAAATTCAGATTTCATTTGGGTCAAAAAAATGTTTTCCTTTCTTAGGTGCACTTAATTATTGCATGGTTTTCTCAGCCGTGAAAGTACCTGCTTTGGTTTTGTGCCTTGAAAATAAAATGAAAACTAAATAAAGAGGAAAACTGCAGGATAGTATGAAAATTGCATGCTGCAAAAACGGAAAATGGTGATTAAAGATAAAATAGTAGTCAAATTAATTGTCTGTGAGCTGTGTAATCATTTCTAAACTTCATCCATTAAAGAAAACACTAAGTAAAGAAGTTTCTAAACTTACTTTTAATTGATTTTACTTACAAAATTTTAATGAATACAGGCAATAAAGAGAAAGGAGATTTTAAGATTTCTAACAGAAGTTTTCCAATACTATTGGAAAATATTTCAGTAGTACTGTCATAAAGGGAAAATTACTGAATTAAAAGGCTGTGTGGACAAGAGTATCCTAAGGACTACTGAGATAAAATACTTAACTTCATAGGTAGAGACTTAGAGGGAAATAATAAAAATCATTTTTTTTTTATTTTCATCTTTATTTTTTAGAGCAGGTAAAAATGCTTTTCAAAGAAGGAAACCACTCTAAAAATATATTTTAATAAACGTAAATTTTTTGCTTATTTGATGAGATATTGTTAATTCACCATCCATTAAAAGTTTGAACTGTTCCCCAGTAAATTTAGTTCTTAGTTAGAATCCTGTTCACTTGATCTATATAATTTCATCTTTTAATGGGATACAGATTAAGTAATTCAAGCAATTGATTGTTGCTATACAGCACTGAAAGAAATAAAATATTTTTGAAAGAGGATCCTAAAATTTAAATTGTACTGGATTACACTTTTACCTTCCTGAGGAAGATCAAAACTTAAGAGAGATCTGCAATCTTTCTCACTAGAGATGATTTCATATAGTTTTAAGGCAACAGCTAAGTAAAACCTTGCAACTATTAAGTAATTGTCTGGCACTAACTAAAAAGTTCCAGCATGAGCTACTCCTTTGTTGCTATTAAGGTTTTCTTTGCTAACCTTTTGCTTTTGCAAATATCCTTTTATGTTGGTAGCTTTCAGGAATAATGTCTCCAGTTTGGTCAATGAATTACTTTGTCCAAACTACTCTGAGTAAATTTCTGTTTTAATCAGTAATATTTGCAATATTTTTTCACCTACATTAGTAGTTGTTTGTACTTTTCAGAAATTTCTCAGTAAAAGAGATTAATCTTTACTGTACAAGAAAATTCCTAGTCTAAAATTACAGTGTTTCACAGCCATTGAATGCCACGAAGAGCAAGACAAATGAACAAGAGAATGAAAATGATGCCAAAACTTCACTATAGATAGAAATGCCTTAGCATTCTTAGTGTAGATGTATGATAAATTCTCCGTAATGAATCATCAACATGAATGCACTGGAATATTTTAGGTGGTCAACAGTATTTCCTCCTCAGCAATGCCACAGGATCACAGAATCACAGAATCAACCAGGCTGGAAAACACCTCTGAGATAATCAAGTCCAACCCAAGACCCAACACCAGTGCCTGTCAACTAGACCATGGCACTACATCCAACCTCTTCTTAAATACCTCCAGGGATGATGACTTCACAACCTTCCTGGGCAACCCATTCCAATGTCTGATCACTCTCTCTGTAAAGAATGTCTTTCTAATGTTTAACCTAAATCTCCCCTGGCACAGCTTAGGACCGTGGCCTCTTGTCCTACTGTTGGTTGCCTGGGAGAAGAGACCGACACCCTCCTCACTCCAGTCTCCTTTCAGGTAATTGTAGAGAGTGATGAGGTCTCCCTGAGCCTCCTCTTCTCCAGGCTAAACAGCCCAGCTCCCTCACCCACTCCTCATAGGGCCTGTGCTCCAGCCCCTTCACCAGCCTTGTTGCTCTTTGGACACTCTCCTGCACCTCAGTGTCCTTCCTAAACTGAGAGGCCCACAACTGAACACAGGACTCAAGGTGTGGCATAACTAGTGCTGAGTAGGGGGAGAATCACTGCCCTGGTCCTGCTGGCCACGCTGTTCCTGATCCAGGCCAGGATGCCATTGGCCTTCTTGGCTACCTGGGCACACTGCTGGCTCATGTTCAGCTTCCTGTTGATTAGAACCCCCAGGTCCCTTTCTGCCTGGTCACTCTCCTGCCACTCTGCCCCCAGCCTGTAGTGCTGCAAGGGGTTGTTGTGGCCAAAGTGCAGGACCTGGCACTTGGTCTTGTTAAACATCATATCATTGCATTCAGCCCATTTATCCAACCTGTCCAAGCTGCAGAGCCCTCCTACCTTCCAGCAGATTGACACTCTCCCCCAGATCGATGTCATCTTCAAGTTTGCTGATGGTGGACTCAGTCCCTTCGTCCAGATCATCAATAAAGATATTTAACAGGACTGGGCCCAACACTGATCCCTGGGGGACACCACCGGTGACTGTCGACTGGATGCAGCACCGTTCACCACCACTCTCTGGGCCCGGCCCTCCAGCCAGTTCCTAACTCAGCAGAGAGTGCCCCTGTCCAAACCGTGGGCTGCCGGCTTTTCTAGGAGTATGCTGAGGGAGATGGTTTCAAAGGCTTTGCTGAAGTCCAGGTAGACACATCCACAGCCTTCCCCTCATCCACCAGGTGGGTACATGGTCGTAAAAGGAGATCAGATTGGTCAGGACCTGCCCCTCCTAAACCTGTGTTGGCTGGGTCTGATCCCCTGTCCATCCTGTAGGTACCATGTGATCTCACTTAGGATGATCTGTTCTATAACCTTGCCAGGCACTGAGGTCAGGCTGATAGGCCTGTAGTTTTCCAGGTCTTCCTCCTGGCCCTTCCTGTGGATGGGCATCACATTAGCCAGTTTTCGATCATCTGGGACCTCCCCAGTGAGCCAGGACTGGTGATAAATGATAGAGTGGTTTGACGAGCTCTTCCACCAGCCCCCTCATCACCCTAGGGTGGATCCCATCTGGTCCCATAGACCTCTGAGGATCCAAGTGTCTCAGCAGGTCACTAACTTCTTCCTCCTGGATAACAGGGGGCCTATTCGGCTCCTCATCACTGCCTACCAGCCCAGGAAGCCAACTGTCCTGTCTTCTTGCTGCAAACTGAGGCAAAGAAGGTGTTAAGTTCCTCAGCCTTATCCTTGTCTTTGGTAACTATATTCCCCTCCATGTCCAACAAAGAATGGAGGTTTTCCTTTTGCTATTGATATATTTATAAAAACACTTTTTGCTGTCCTTAACAGAAATGGGCAGATTAAGTTAAAATTGTGCTTTTACCTCTCTAATTTTCTTTCATGACCTAACTACATTCCTAAACACTTCATGAGTTGCCTGCCCTTTTCTCCAAAGGTGATAGACTCTCTTTTTTCCCCTAATTTCTTGCAAAATCTCTCTGTTCAGCCAGACCAGTTGTATTCCCCATCGGAACATATTTCTTGAAGTATGTTCATCCTTCCTGGACCCCCTGTTTTTTAAGGGCTGTTTCCCAACATACTCTCCAAACCAATCTCCTGAATAGGCCAAAGTCTGCCCTCCAGAAGTCCAGGGTAGAGGTGTTGTTAATGCTCTTCCTTACTTCATCGGGCATTGAAAACTCTATCATTTCATGGTCACTGTGCCCCAGAGAGCCTCCAACCACCACATCTCCCACCAGCCCTTCTCTATTTGTAAACAGCAGGTCTAATGGGGCCCCAGCCCTGGTAGGTTCATTTATCAGCTGGAGCAGGAAATTATCCTTCATACTCTCTAGGAATCTCCTAGACTGCCTCTTCGCTGTATTGAGTTCCCTGCAGATATCCAGCAGGTTAAAGTCACCCACAGGAACAAGGACTGGTGATTTTGAAACCTCTACCAGCTGCCTGTAAAATAATTGATCACCCTGTTCATCCTGGTTGGGTGGTCTATAACAGGCTGCCACAAGGATGCTGGCCTTGTTGACCTTCCCCCTGATTCTGACCCATAAGCACTCAACCTTATCATCACTGACCTTGAGCTTTAGAGTGTCAAGAGAATCTCTAACATATAGAGTCACACACACTCCCCCAATTCTACAAGAAGTAACATTATATCAGGTTGCTGGAAAAATTATTGCTGATAATTAATCAGAATATACTAGTACTTAAGAGGTTTAGTTATGAACATGTGTCTAATCAATAAATGAAAATAAGTCACTCTGTTTTGATCATGCATGGTATCTTCTGATAGGCAACCGGTACTTGCTCCCAAAAGTAGTAAATTTTTGCCTGTATATAAGGGCCATTGGCTGTATTTACTGTCCTTTTTGAAAACAAACACTCCATCAGTCAAATTGAAGCATCACATAAACATTTTACACTGTTGTTCCATCAAATCAGTATTTTCAAAGCACCACAGAGGCATGTTTGACCAACTGAAAGAGACTTACATTATTGCAAAGATTCTGATTGAAATTTTGGCCCTACTGAAATCAGTGAGAGTTTTGAGACCAATGTGGTTATTATTTCATCATAGTCCAGGATGCCTGGCTGCAGAAAATGAAAACTAGAAGAGCAAACTTATAATACCAAGCTTTGTAAATGAAATGTTGAGTCACCCTTAACTACCTATAATGCACAGAATGCTACTATAATGATAGCACTTTGCTATGTGTTTCTCACTGTAACTGTGGCAAGACAAGGAAAGAGCTACCTTGTGCATGTACCGTTAGAGATAGGGCGCTTGAACATATATTTGGTTTTCCCTCATACTGTGCCATTCCTATTCCTGTTTTTTTTTGTTAAATCAGCATCATTTTTTTTTTAATTGCAAAGTGAAATAGATGTTACTTTAATTTTAAATTAAGACTTTATGTACTAAAGAGGTGGTACAGGTATTTTCAGGATTATTCCCAAGCATATTAGCTATTTTGTTTATGCAAATAAAAATGCCAAATGCAAATTCACTTCCAACGGGCCATGTGCAATGTCAGGGTCTCTGCTGTCCACTCAAATGCCATAGAATACATCTGACTTTATAATGAGTCAAACAGTTGTCTCTGTATAATCTCAATATAGCCTTCTGTTAGGTATCTGTTTCCAAATTTTACAACACTGTAGTAGAGGTTATGTGCTTTTGTGGCTAAAATCCAGTTGAAGATGTACTTGCTCTGAAATCTCTCACATTTTGTCAAAAATTTTGGCAAGCAGTTGCCTTCATATCCTTTGCAGTGAAAATGTTTGACCTTACAGGGTCCAAATGGCTTATTGCCTAGTTTTGATCTACTTTATACACTAATGGGGAAGAGATCAAAACCAGATGACAGACATCAAGGCAAACGGCCAGTGGCAGAATGGTAGGCCTGTAGGCAGAAAACTAAAATAAACCTGCCAAGTATTATTTATCTCAAGGGAAAACTACCTCAAGCTGACTGCTTTTATGATGAACTTCTAACTGGTTACCGAGAACCACCAACAAAATGTATTTTGAAATTTGACAGCTTGAACCTTATTCCTCTTCTAAAATGGATTTTCTTGCATTGATTTTAGAAAGAAATGCAGAAGAACCATGGCTTGATAGCAGCACATAAAGGCAGACAGATCTCTAGAAAATACAAACATGACTGTATAAAGGATATGGTAATAAAAAGAAGTAACTTTTCCATCTTTTTCTTCAAGCAAGGACAGTGTTAAGCAATTTCAGACTCATAGTACTTTAATCTCATAGATTGGTAGTGTGTCTGCCGGATTATTCTCTCCAATGTAACCTCAAGCAAAAGGATTTAACTACAGATGTAGCAAAGGGAAAAGTATTAAACCCCAAACTTAGAAAGAAAACATCTTTTTCTTAATGAAAATGAATTGAAGTAGGCTACATTTCTGCTCTGTAATTATCACTTCTACCAGAAAACAACTTTTATACTCAGAATAACAACTAACAGAAAGGCTATACAAAATTAATATCTTAGTAAACAAACATTATTTTCGTAATTAAAAGTCACAATTTAGTCACCACAAATTACACTTTTCCTTTAAGTATGGAAGGTTGTATTTCTTAACTCTTCAATATCCTTAAACATTTCACATTTACATGCTGAAGACTAAAACACCTACGGTAAGAGAAACCTCAACAACACATTGCTGTATTTTTTGTTGTTTTACTAACAGAAACAAGAAGCAGAGCATAGCACACAAAACACAACCAAAGTACCTTGACTCAGGTATTCAGAAAAAAAAAAAAAAGGGAAAGGGATGAATCAGACAATTAGGTGGGATTAAACTAAATTTATATTTTCCAACTTTTTTCTCCACAATTTGGTATACAAATTACAATTACATATGAACTAATTACAATGCCAAATTACAATTACATATTACCACAGACAAATGTGCAGCTGACAGTCCCATAATCCTTGGGTTGTTTAGAGATCCTGCTTCAGGGTTAAGAGTAAGAGAATTATTTCACATGGATCTGGAGATCTCAGTCCCTACCCCAGATTTCATTGTCCATAAGTCTTTAAAATGCTGTCCCTAATCAGAGACTACAGTCCCCAAAACTGCTCTCAGACCTTGTTTTGGTGAAGATTGACCCTTGGCAATCCAGCTGTATGATTTACTGACTCAGATGAAAACTAATTGTCAGCAAATAATAACGTCTAATATCAACAGGGTAACTTGAAGACTCTTAAAAGCACCTTGCAGAATTGGAATGTTGTAGAAACAGTAATCTTTATAGTGTGCTTTGGATGTCCAATCCTATACAGAAACACTACTGAAGTTCCTGATATTCCAGTTTTAATTTTGTTTAAAACATTGCTGTTTCAATAATATATATTGTTTCTTTCTTTACAAAGAAAAAGCTTATTTTATTTCTAACTTTGTGACTGCGTGACTGCTAGATAAGTTTTAGTTTCCTTCTTCTGTATTTTCTTCCCTTTTCTGTCCATTTCAAAACAATAAAATGTGTAGTTTAGGAATATCTGAACATGTCCTGAATTGGAATGAGGGTATAGTCACAGGGAAGAGATACACCAACATCACTTGCTTAAATTGAGACTTTCACCAAAACTGGAGAGAAAAAATTCAAGTACTGTTTAATGGCCCTGGATTGTGCCACGTAGACCTGCTCTTGATGAAAGACAGTAAATCTATTCAAAGGCCTACTGAAAATATAGTGACTACATTAAGATAAACATCTGGAAGGAAAGGTGATTTATGTATGAATCTCTGATTTAGTTGTCCTGAACTTAGCTTTACTGGAGTGGTAAAGGGGAAATGTTACACTTGCCAATTACAGGATATATAAACCATTTGGCTACAAAACATGAACTACAAAACATGCCATTGACTCTTCAGGTGGTAGAACGAGCTGGCTAGGACTGGACTTATTTTGCATTTAAAACTTCCACAGAGTTGTACAGTTGTGCTGATAAAAATAAATTGTGACAAGTTGGTCTAAAAATAACTCTCATCTCCTTGAACAAATTTTCAAAATTTTTCATTTGGAGACATTTAAACAAAATATTTCTATTTTTAAATGTATTATGGTGGTTTTTTACTTTGAAAACTGCTGCATAGTTTCCTTATGGCGATTGAAAGTTCTTTCAAAAAATAATGTGATTCTCTTAAAAATAGGGCTGTTTTTTCCCACCCAAGAAAATAAAAAGTTATATATGCATATTGTTTATCCAAACTTGACATAAATTCACCCTGCACATTATGTTGCTCCATCCTCTAGTTTGTATGAAGAGAATTAATTACTGGGTCACATAGTATTCCACATCACATCTGATCTCACAGATGATAAAACACTTACCTCTAATATTTTGAAATACAGTACTGCCTCCCCCGCTGTTTGTAATTGATAGTTTTGACTCCTGTGTCCAGCATTCAGCATGTTTCACCTTTCAATGAAAGAAGTGCAAGCACACCCCTTTTTCAAGGTAACCTTAATTTTGCCTTGAGAATGGCAACACAACAATAACAAAAAGTAAAATCTCCACAGAAAAGTAGCATCCCCTTCTAGAAAACTTTATTATAACCTATGGCAGCTGCTCCTGAAGTGTATGTAGGGAATGCCTCACTGTTTAAACTTGTGATATACACAAAACAAGTCACAGAATCATAGAATGTGTTGGGTTGGAAGACCTTAAAGATCATCTAATTCCAATCCCTCCATCATGAGTAGGGGCACCTTCCACTAGACTAGGTTACTCAGAGCCTCATTCAACCTAGCCTTGAACACTTCTAGGGACGGGGCATGCACAGTTTCTCTGGGTAACCTGTTCCAGTATCTCACCCCTTTCAGTAAAGAATTTCTTCCTAACATCTAATCTGAATTTACCCTCCTTCAGCTTAAAGTTGTTCCCTCTTTCCTATCACTGCTTGCCCTTGCAAAAAGTCCCTCTCCAACCTTCTTGTATGCTCCCTTTATGTACTGGAAGGCTGCTATAAGGTCTTCTCAAAGCCTTCTCTTCTCCACACTGAAACCCAAGCAGATAGATACTCCATAGGGAAAAAAAGTTAATAGGCAGCAAGTTTCTACAGAGGAAAATTTGTGGACATATTTTATTTGTCCCTCAAAGTTTACTTTCATCTTAATACATTCTTCTATTACTTTACATTGCCTTTTTAACAATGTATTTCAATACACCGGTTACACTGATTCTTCTGATATTTAATAATGTGAAACTTGAGATAGGTTTAAGACATGAACAATTAATCAAAAATCTCAGATATTCTGTTTAGATTTGTTAACTAGATCACATGCATATTGGATTTCCTATCAAAATGGCATTCTTTTTCTTCTCAAAAGAAAGAACATTTTTGGGTGGATAAAGATTCGATTTTATTTAATTAAAATAAAGCATTCTGCTTTTGTCAAAATATTAATTAAGATAAATTTAAATGAGAAACAAATTTGCATATGAATAAAATATGGTGTTCTCTTACAAAAAGATCCTGTAAAATATTTTAATCTTTTAAATTATATAAAAATGTATATAAAATTTATTGTCATTTAGAAAAGTAGATGGTACTAAGCATGTTGTACAAACTTGGATATGTTTGATCATAGCAAAACTGGGATACTCAGAAAGACAGCTCAAGGCTCGCCAGAGATGAGAGCAAAAGCACATTTTGTTTCTCTAAGAATGGGAGTACCTTACCTATCTTGATCACAATAAGAATAAAGCCAAAAAGAGTTGCACATAGCAGAGAGTTCTGAAGACTTATTTTCTGATGTTATTTCCACTGGATGGAGCAAAGGAGTAGAGAAATATGGGAAATCTTGGAGAGGTTCTGCTGCTGCTGGAAAAGGTTGTCTCAGAAACAGATCCTGTTCCACTCTCAGCAACCGGTCTGTCTTTCCAGAAATCTTACCTCAAGGCTTACTTTTCACCATCTCTAGCAGTTTAATGGTCTCTGTGACTCTTCTTTTTCTTTATATCTATATCCCTCCTTGTTCATTTCCTGTGAAATTCCATGAGAAAATTAAAAAGCAATTCAAATTTAACCTCATTTTTTCATATATTATACATGCTGAGTATTTGCTAGTTGCACAAGAGACCAAGCTGAAACTTTTAAGCAAAGGAATTTAGTAATGTGTAACGGTCAGCTTGTGACCTAGCCTAATCAGTCTCACTGGAAAGGTTAGATATTTGAATGTTATACACACAAGATACAGTTTATTTTATTTGGCCCCTTGCACTCCAGGGCTGCCTGCAGCAAGACAGTATGTAGACACATCTTTTTCATCTCTAACCTAATACTGTCAACTTGTAATATCTTTATAGTTAATTAACTGAAAATCTATTTTCAAGAACATTTTTTGCCCTTTTTTTTTCCTGACTTGTCATAGACTCCAAAACAGGTTTCAGAGCAGATGCCAAATCTGCAAGACTAGAAGAGTATATCAAAGGTTAAAAATTGAAGGCTATTTTGTGATATTTTTGTGTAAAAACAGGTAAAATAGAGAATACCAGCCAGTTATGAGTCTGTCATTTCTAAAATGAGCCAGTAAAGACCGAGAAAGCTCCTAAGTGCATTTGCCCCTGAACTGTGATATCAGAGAATGATTAGAGAATCTAAGTCTGTACCTCTTTCCTTTATTTCTGACAATGAGTGTTGTTGCCCCTTAATACTATCCATTTCCTTTGGGTAGGTGAAAGAATCCTGTGAACTCCAAGATGAGTCCCTTCCAACTTGACATATTGTGATTCAGTGATTCTGTGATTATGCTAGTACAGAAACAAGCTTGGAGAACTTTTTTTAGGGATAGTAAATAAATATTCTCTTGTTTCTAGAAATTTGATATTGCTTTAAAAAAAAAAAGAAAGTTGTCTCTAGAATGAGAAACAAACAGCATTAATAATTACTATCTGTAGTCATCAACTTACATTTTTTTCCTTTGTACATTGATGAATGAAGTAAAAGCTTAATATATTGAAACTTGTCTTCCAGACCTTAATAATTTTGGTATTCATGTTTTCCATTTTGTTCTAGCAATTCTTCTAAATCCATTCAAGTGTTATGCAACCTTTTCTCTTTGAGATGTTACTGTTTAAAATGTCCATTCTAAAACTTTTAGCTGCATCATATTAAATTATTTACTCTTATAGTTCATCTCTTCAATATGTCTTAATATTGCATCAATACTCTTATTTCTGAATTTAATTCCTGTACTTAAACACAGGAGTAAATCCAAGTATCTAAAGAGACAGAAAATATTTATTTAAATGAAGGAAATTACTGTCATTGGGAGCTACAATTACTGAGCTAAACAGAGAATTAAAATATATAATATATATGTGCAAGTACATTAAAAGATCCTCCATCTCTGGTATATTCTTTATGCAATAACATAAAGACAACTTCTTGCTCGTACATTTGTTCTCCTTTGTAGTTCTTTTTATATTGTTATGAAGAAAACAATTTCTAATCAACACTTGAGACTATACTTCAGAGTTCTGGGCGTTCCAGTTTTGTAGAGATGTTGTTCAAGTGATATCTGCTTTAGTTTTCAGATATATTTTGAATAGATGAGAAAATCTTTAAAATATGTATTGTTGTAAATATTACTTGTAACAATCAAGGATACAGTGAGAAAACAGTCTGATGTGAAAATAGGACTACATGAAATTTGTAGTACAAACTTATATTTGCATCTGGCAACTACTCTAAGAGGGCTTTGAGAAAACACTAGGCATGGCATTAAATTGTACTAGGTGGGCCATTTATATCAGTGAATTGCAAAAAATACGTTTCCTGCTGATCATTCCAGCAAATACTTGGGCTATTTGTAAGGGTTCCAAGGAAAACTGGATCCCACTGCAGTATACTACTCTCTAAAACTTAAATAAAGGGGATGACAACTATACCTTTCCTTTCCTAAAGCTCTTACCTCCCAGAATTCCATGCTAACTTACCTTCTTTCCTTTGTCAAACACCTGTGTGACTTAATTTCTTATTATTAACATCTTATTCTTTAGTTATACAGCACAAGAACACTCTATTTAAGACAAAAACCTATTGTTTAATTCAATGTCACAGTAGAGTTTTATAGCAGTCAGGAACTGCCTTGATAAATGGCCCTGACATTAGCGTTTTCATGATTCTACCTTCAATGTCATCGCATCATAGTGCAGAGTGCTAAAGTAAGACCACTGCTACCTACCAACAACATATTAAGTTGAAGCTCACACTATCTCTGGATCCCATAGGCATAATAAGTGGAGAAAATAACACATTTACAAACTGATAAAACCCAGCAAAGCTAATAAAATCAGACACTTTATAGTTTGGCTAATAATGTCCTTTGAAGGGCATCAAATAACACATCATGTACTGCTCTGAGGGAAATCAATTTAGGTACAGCAATACTGCCTGTGAATGATGCATTTGAAAACACATGAGATACTAAACTAATCAACTCATAATGATAGAAATTTAACAATTAATGCCCCGTTTTTGTTAATGTGGACGTACGCTGGTTTGATAGGAGCAGCAATTACCTATTAAATTGTTCCAATTTCAATAAGAAACTTCTTTTAAAATTCTAGAAATATTTCAGCTACTACATTCTCTTTCCTAATGTTGTGTGTATCTATTGGTAGGATATCATCATGTCACCTTAGCAAAACGGACTTTTTTTGTTATTGCCAGACAACTGCAACAATAACTACATTATTCATTTGTTCCGGCTCAAAAAATTAATACAAATCCTTTTTATTTTCTGATAGCTCATTCTAAGCAGTTATTATCAATATATGGATTGCCTTTGTTCTCATGGCGAAGTTTAAATTAATACTTCAATTCCTCTTTTCTTTTACTCTAACAGAGCTGGATTTCACTGTGTTGATCATAATTACCAGGCATCAGATCTAGTCTGTGTTCAGGTTTATCTACTCTTGAACTCTGACCACATACCTCATTTTAACAACATCTAGTCTTCCAGGAGTTCAAAAATAAACTGATTTAGTAGTGCAGAAATGTGTTTCAGGGTGCCTTGAAAGGCAGTAACACTCATTTGTGTTCTGATTCTATCAGATCTGACAAACTAATCAAGATTAAGCCTGGATAGTAATAATGAAGGAAATTTCCAAGGATGAGCTAGACTAAGAAAGAAAGGTAATATTCTTCCATTTTTGTATTTATCTCAAAGATTATGAAGAGAATGTCAGCCTACTTTAGCTCAGAGACTTTTTTTTTAGTGACTTAGTGCTAAAAACTGACACCTGAAGACCTGTTGGCTGCCATTGCTAAAAAATATCACAGTATATCAAATACTTAAAAGAGATAGTATGTGTTCTTAATCCAAGATCTTACAATAGAAAGGCACAGCAGTATTTATGTAGAGCACAGTAAGTAATTTTTAAAAAGCAAACCCACAAAATTGTGTTTGTGAGCAATGTATCTGAAAATCATAAAGGGTAGGTGGTAACTTACATGAGGAACGCATTGCCTTTTCTAGGATCCTGGGCTCATATGTTGTTACCATAATCAAGCAATGTCTTCAGATCTATCAGCTACAGTTTAATCTCATTTCATGAGAAATGATGGTCACTGTTATGAACTCATGCAAAATTGCTAAAATTTCCATACACATACACAATAAAAATACATTATTGTGAGACTGAACAAATAACTCCTTGTTTTCCTTTATATTAGGTTGCTTATAAGTAATCAGGTGTTCTTATTTTCAGGTAAAGTATAGTCCTAACACTCAATTAGCTGTGCTGTGTGTTCATATTCAGCAATTGCATCTTTGCATATCCGAGTTATGTGAAATAACCCTTATTTATAGGAAATATGATACCTTCTTAAGAAAACTAAAATATACATACATACACATATACATGAACTAATAGAAACAAAGCTCTTTGAAGAACATCATGAAACAATACCCTATGCGTGGCAGAAGGTTTTCCATGGGATTTCCTGCAGTGCCAAGGAAATATTTGGTATTGAATAGAACAGACCCAAGGACAGCATCAGCATTCATTGGTAGGTCAAATTAGTAATAAGTCAGACAAAACCTTACCACAGCTTTAAAGAATTGTCTTTGGGTGGACTTATCTGAATTGTCATATTTAAATATGACTGTGCCTCCAATACATCTACTGGAACTTTTAAATAAACATTTCTTGACTAATAAGAGATCTTCCAAGAATCAAAACAGACCCAGTACAATGCTTCATACATTTTCTTTTTAATGAAATAAAAAAAAAAAAAAAAAAGAAAAGAAAAAATATGACAAACTGTTTCTTAATCATGAGGTCTTTTCACCTTTTTTCACCCTTTGAACTCTTATGAATTCTTCCTACATATCAGGCACTAGCACATCTACCATAACTAAGCAGTTGGATTTGTCACATGAATTAAATCATTCTGGCACGTTTTTATGAGATCACAGCATGTCTTGTTTTACCAGAAAGACTGCTGCATGCTCTATGATTGTGTACTTTCTAGGTCAATGTATTTCTTATAGAGCTGATCAAAGACTGACTGACATGCCTTGGAAGAGAAGAATAAGCATTTCAGGAAGTGCTATTATCCCATCTAAACATATGTCTGTTACAGTCTCAGTCATCCCAATTAAATGCTCGTGTATGCTGTATTAATGTCTGATATGATATAATGTAAACAGTCATTCATTTTTGCAGTGGTGTATATATCCTCTAATTAAGGACAGAAAATAACATTTGTGCAAAATAGAAGCTAAGAAATTTTATTCTGTACCTAGGCAACTGACCATTTAAAAATCTTTTCATTTTAACTCTAAATGATCACTATTTCTTCTCATGTACAGTGAAGAGCCAGGAAAGCTAGACCCAATCTCAATCCTTCAAGAAGAGAAAACTTTTAAGATTTAACATATTACTGTCACCTTCTTTTTTCCCAGCCTGTGAAATGATGATAGCCATATAATCTCATGGTTTCTTCTAGGGCTTTTTGTAACAAGTTACAGTGTACCTTTACATGTGGGCAAAGTAACAACATATATGAAGATACATTACCTTCCTCTTTTCTTTCTGCAATAGCCATTGCCTTTTCTTCTACACCTTTTTAACCTCCCTTTTGTTCTATGGGCATCAGTTACCTTTCTGAGATAATCTGAATGATGCAGTTACCTTTTTTTATATATGTTAGGTAGATAGAAAAATAATAAATACTTATATCCATAGATACAATCAATAACAAAGTCTAAATGACAGTTAGCTTAACAATTGCCTCTAACCTGTGTTTAACTATTTTTTCATGACCAAAAAAAAAAAAAAGGATGAAGGTCTTAATGGAATACAAAAAACTTTTATTACCAAAGTTCTTATGCTGTCACAGCTCCAAAAAGATGACAACTAATTAAATACTAATATCTAGGACACTTCTTTTCAGAAGTACCCAGCAGTGCTTGTTACAGTTCAGAGGAAATAATTCAATTTTCCATTAATCCTTATTTTTACAACATCTTTTTTGAACCATATGTTCAATATTTTACCTCCTAGAGCATTTCATGTACTATGTGGAGAAAAGCAACACAAGACAACCACAAACTTCTAAAACAAAAAATTAATCTTTCAGAAAAGTGAAAAGAGATTAATTTCCTGGAAACTTCTGCAAATTATTCTTTTTAATGTTTTTTTTCTCTTTTTTTTTCAGGTTCTGTGCTTGCCACATGTATTCTAACAATAACAAGGACCTACCTTTTGTACAAAATTTCTGACTTGCTACAGACAGGGGTTGTTATCTGTGGTTCCTGATATTAACAATGGCTGTTTAACAAGTGAATGTGACTTACTGGCCTCAATGATCTTCAAGTATTCTAATATTATAAGTTCACTGTCACTTCTAATTTATCCTGTTTCTTTGGATCTTTCTTCAATAAATCCAATAATTATTATGGGGCTTAATGGCATCCTTATTCTGACTTGTGCTCAGTATATTTTAGTGTGCCAATGTAGGGTTACTACTTTGCAGCTGGTTTTAGTTTCACCTGTCTGTGTCAGCTCTCATGTCACCTGTGTTTCAACACACCTTTGTTTTTTGCCTTTTTTCATTGTGTTTTGTGCCAAAATAACATTGAATCTAGGCCTGCTCACCTATTCCTAGTGAACTGTAATCCTGTTCTGTTGTTCCAGTCTTCTACCTAAGCATTTCCATACACTTTCTCTTTTTCCAAGCAGCAGAAGTTAATATCTCATGAGAACCTTTTGTGTCAGTAGGTACAGATTTACTGAGCAGGATAAGCAGGCTTCATTTACCCTCAACTATAACTTTTCTTAGGGTTTTAAAGTCAACTTGCATATTAACAGCAGAACGTTTAGATATCAAGTACAAGGACATGAAGCAGCCTTCAGTTGTCCTTATCCACACTCTGGAAATGCAGGGACATGAGCTATCACACTGACATTCCTCTTCCCATCAAGTAGCATAATGTTATGAGGACATAACTTCTGCTTGTGCTGTCATCAGTGTTTCATCTGCTTCTGTTTCATCCCTTTAGCTATAGTGAAACATTGACAGAGAAATGGTTCTCTTGTCTATTTTGCCATTGTTATCAATGCTTCAGCAGCTAGTGTTACCAAATAGCTATTTCTATGTCTCTGCAGGTAGAGACACAGGAAGAATTCTTCCTTCTGCGCAGGAAGAATTAATATTCAGATTCCTACATGTCTATGACTTCTTGATTTGCTCAGCAGTATGCAGAATAAAGTTTAAACAATGTGCATTGTTTGTTAGGAGTATGTTATCTATGACATAATTGTAAAATTGCTTTAGCCTGGAAAATTCTTGCCTGAATGTCCTCCAGAAATTCTAACTTTAAGAAATCATTAACAAGGACTTTCTTCTGTAATATTTTCTGGTTTTAATTGTGATTCTTTTTGTCTATAAAATCCCTTGTTGTTGATATTTGTGCATAGCTACATTCCTGGTTTATATTCTGCCATGAAGATTTTTTTACTGAGCATTGACAAAAAACATTCCTTTAAGTGCATCCATGACACAGTTCTGCCTTGTAATATGTAAAGTATCTTTCTTTTATTTAGCACAACCAGGTTATTGTCCTGTCACTGAAATTTGGGTTATACATCAGGTCTCATGAGGTTTAAGTAGGTAATATCAGTATGTCTCTTTTACTTGAGATGAACTCCAGAATCTGACTGTTTTCTTGTGTCAAGTTGTCTTTGTTCAGTGTTTTGTCAGACTGAGCTCATTCTTACATTAGAAATACATCTGTATTACAATCCTTTTTGAGTTCTTTTGAGTAAAATTCATGCTATATTGTAGAAAACTGAATATGATTTAAGGACATGGCCTTTCATGTTATTATTACAGTATACCAGGCTACTAACTCCTGAAGAAACTGTTTCCTCATAGCATAGATGGATGTACTCAGCTGGTAAAAAAACTGGTCGAATGGCCAGACTCAGAGAGTGGTGGTAAATGGAGTTAAATCCAGCTGGTCACAAGTGGTATCCCCCAGGGCTCAGTATCAGGGCCAGACCTGTCTAATATTTTTATCAGTTATCTGGATGAGGGGACCAAGTGCACTCTCAGTCGGTTTGCATACAACATCAGATTGGGTGGGAGTGTTGATCTGCTGGAAGGCTTTGCAGAGGAATCTGGACAGGCTGAATCAATGGGCCAAGGCCAATGGTATGAGATTCAACAAGGCCAAGTACTGGGTACTGCAACTGGGTCACAACAACCCCATGTCCTGTTACAGGCTGGGGGAAGAGTGTCTGGAAAGTTGCCTGTTGGAAAAGGACCTGGGGTTGCTGGCCAACAGCCAGCTGAACATGAGCCAACAGTGCATCCAGGGGGCATCCTGGTTTGTATCAGCAATAGTGTGGCCAGCAGGACCTGGGGAGTGATTGTCTCTCTCTACTTAGCAATGATGACAGTGGACCTTGAATCCTGTGTTCAGTTTTTGGCCCCTCACACATTGAGAGAAAGACATTGAGGTGCTAGAGCATGTCCAGAGAAGGGTAAAAAAGATGGTGAGGGGTCAGGAGCACAAGTGTTATGAGGAGCAGATGAGGGAGCTGGGGTTGTTTAGCCCAGAGAAAAGAATGCTCAGAGAGGACCTTATTACTCTCTACAACTACCTAAAAGGAGGTTGTAGTGGGGTGGAGATTGGCCTCTTCTCCCAAGTAACCAGGGATAGGACAAGAGGAAGCACCCTCAAGTTGCATCAAGGGAGTGTAGATTGGGTCTTAGGAAAAATGCCTTCAGTAGAAGGGTTTACAAACACTGGAACAGACTTCCCAGGGAGGTAGTGGAGTCACAATCCCTGGGGGTGTTTAAAAGGTGTGTGGATGTAGCACTTAAGGATATGGTTTAATGGGGCTTGGCAGTGTTAGGTTTACAGTTGGACTTGATGATCTTTGAGGTCTTTTCCAACCTAAATGATTCTATGATTCTGTCTCCTTTTATTTTCAGTTAATATATTATGATCACCTAAACTATCATCACAAAGGTGAATAGATTAATATGTAGTATGAAGAGATTAATTCCATTTATTACTCTATTACCGTACACAATGATTTATTCTTGTGTTCATTTTATATCAGTTGATCAAGAAGTCTTCAACTTCTGTTATTTTTTCCTCCTAAGATACTGGAAACAACCAGTTGGGTGACTCAGTCCAGGCTGGATGTCAGATCAGCAACTCTCTTGCTTCCTCTCAGAGAGAAAATAAAATAGAAAGCTTGTCTCTTGAGATAACAACAGGAAGAACACTCACCAGTTACCGTACAAGAAAAACAGAATTGACTTTTGGGATGTTAATTTAATGTTTTGGTAATTAACAGTATAGTAGAATATTTAGAAAGAAGACAAAACTGAAAACCTTCCTCCTACCACCCACTTCTTCCCAAGCTCAGCTTCACTCCCTCATTCCCAACTGTTCTACCTCCTCTTCATCTTCAGTGGTGCTGGGTTATGGAGAATGGTGGTTGCAGTCAGTTCATAACACCACATCTCTGCTGCTCCTTCCTCTTTTCCCCTGCTCCAACATGTCCCCCTTCTTCCCCCCACCCCACGATACAAGCCTCCATTAACTTCACCAACTTCTGTCCTTCCCATGGGCTGCAGTTCTTTAAGAGTGGCTCCATCATGGGTCCTTTCCATAGGATGCAGTCTTTCAGGAGCTGAATGCTCTGGAGTAGGTCCCCCATGGACCACAGTTCTGATAAAAAAATATGATTCTATGTGGGCTTCTCCATGGTCTGTAGTTTCTTCCAGAAGTCTGATTCAGAGTGGGATCACCGGGATGTGCAACTTCCTTCAGGGCACATCCATGTGCTGCAGCACAGGTTTCTCCATGGGCTGCAGTGTAGATATCTTACCTGACACAGTCCTATACAGGCTAAAGGCAGACAACCAGCTTCACCATGGTCATCTCCTCAGGTTGCAGAGGAATTTCTTTTCCAGGGCCTGAAGCACTTCCTTCTCCTCCTGCCTCCCTGACCTTTGTGTCTGCAGGGTTGTTTCATTTTTTTTCTCACTCCTCCCTCTTGCAGCTGCTACAAAGTGTTTTTTACCCTTTCTCAAATCTGTTTTCACAGAAGTACCACTAGCTGTATTGATAGGCTCAGTTTTGGCCAGCAATGGGTACAGTTTGGAGGCAAGTGGAATTCACTTGTCCAAGACAGGCTCTCTTCTTACAGAGGTCACTCTTGCAGCCCTCCCTGCTATCAAAATCTTGCCACATAACTCAAATACAACCAGTTTCCAAAAAAGTAAGGAAATTGAGGAACTTCCTTGATCAAGAAGACATTTCATCTTTACTTAAATTAATCAGTCAATAAAATAATAATTTCTGCTTCAGTGTGAGCTTTTAATTTCTGAGAACAAGAGAAGTCCAGCTCTTAAAAGATCACATAATGCAGTCTAATATTTCATTGAATGGGCTAAAGGACAAATGTAAATCAAGGCTCTTATGCTATTCTCATCTAATTAGGCAGTTATTCAGAGTATGATACTGCTTTATCAGGCAGTGACCTTTGATACAATAGGATCAAAGTGTTGGAAGGGATTAAATTCTTCTCCTGAAGTTAATTTATAATTTTTACTACTATTGTTTTTGAGAGGAACCCTATTTATGCTTTTCTTTCTGTTCCACACTGTGATCATGAACATTTTCCTTGAGATCAGTGCTTTATTCTGCCTGCACTCTTTTAGATTGATTCAGTTTCTACCATCTTTCCTACCATCATGCTTTCAATTCATAACTCACAAATTGGACTTATTTACATTCCTGTTTCCTTCTCGGCTCTTCTTGTGGACTGGTCTTGACCTACATGTCAATAACATTTATGTGCCTACTAAAATCTCTGTGATAAGTCAGATAAATCTGTTATAAAAACTGGTCTCCTCCACAGAGACTTGAGTTCCTTATATACACTTTTAGTTTAAAAAATAATAGCTTTTTGCTACTATTTCTCCCCCTCTTTTTTTCTTCACTTTACAACATCAAGGTTTGACCTGATATGCTAGTAGTTCTTAAAAATACCAAGTTATTATTGGACAGTTTCCAATCATCTAACCTCTGTCAGCTGCTTAAAAGGTAATGAGATTATGGTTGTATAAATGTTTTGATGTTACCAGTGGGGATCCAAAGAGCTCTGTTTCTCAAATAATGCCCATATCTGTACCAGATTTCCTCTGGAAAATGACAGTGAATATCACTTGCAATTCTCTCTCTTGGCTGTAATCTGCAATATAAGTAATGTGTCTTTATTAGAGTGACAGGTCTCATCAGATATTTTGCATGCTAGAATCTAGCACCAAGTGAAGCAGTGAGGAGGCTTGGAGCATGTCCCAAAACTGTGAAGAGCACATATATTTCACTCCTTGTTCAGTTGGCAACAGCCTATGTGAAGTCATTTGTGCATTCATTTTAAATTATAATGTCATGCTAAATGAAACAGTACTTAGTTAAGTTCTTAAGAAATTTATTTTAAAATTAGTCTGATCCCTTTTGGACAACTACCTGGTTCATAAATCTAGCATCATCTCTTTGTCAAATGTCTCATATTCTCTGGGATCAATAATTGAAATATATCTTGCAACAGGGACTTGGGACCCTGTCTTCAAAGATCCTTAGATTCTCTCTCAGTTCCAATACTACAAAGTGCCCTTAGCTTTTGAGCTAAGGCTTCTTAGTTAAGTAAGGTATGAGGTATGACAAGGTATGGCCTTGTCTATTTTTTTTTTTATACTCAAATCAAAAACCCAGAAACAGATATGTGAAAAGTGATATAATTCTGGTCTTTACCATCTAGTACATTAATAGAATGGAGATGGTTTGAAGAACTAGCATTTATACTGACTGTATTGTGTTTGGTCATTTAGGTTTTATTTGGTGAACAGGATGCAAAATGAACTTGAACTTTTGATTCCTAGAAGGTAGACATTAATAAGCAACAGGAAATAAATTGTTTTTTCATTTCTTTGAGTTCTAGTCTGTATTTTCTAATGATATGTCAGACAAAATAAACCATCTGTAATTTTAATTTTATGCAAACAAAAGAATATATCAGGCATAGCTGTTGGTTTGTCCTTTAACGTTACGTGATGTTCAGCAGCAGGACATATTCTTGCACAAAGTAAAAAAAGCATTAAAGACTAGCCAAGGTGCCCTGAGGTTGCTTTGCATCCTTAATGTTCATACTGTTAAACAGTATGATAAAGTTTATGTTCCATCAATGTGTGAATGAGCTCTTTGGAAGTGGTTTTTTTTGTTCATGCCTGAAGAACAGGCAATAAATAGAAGAGACATAGTGTGTGAAGCAGATCCCATCCAGATGTACCCTGATGTCCTTTTTCTGCACTGTGCATGGGATTGTTCCCAGTTATTATCTATTCAACTCAGTTTTGTGTTTAGTGAAAGTGACAGATTTAACTCTCGCCTCTCTTATTATACAGGTTTTCTTCTTCTTTTTCCCCTCCTTTTTTTTGTTTGGGTATTTGTTTTTGTTTTATTTTTGGTTATGTTTGTTTGGTTTGGTTTTGTGCTTTTGTTTTGGTTTAATTATGTTTAGTTTTGTTTAGAAGAAGAAACTAACCATCAGACACTAGAGGCAGAAATTCACTGCCAAGCACACCACAAAACATGACATAAAACACAAAGTGACTAAATATTAACTTTGCTTAGTGAAAATTCACAGATTATTTGAACACTGGATGCTTAACACAGCAGCTTTAGAACTACCAGGACATGACTTCAGGGTTTAAATTATAAGTTCAGTGTGTGACAAAGTGGTACACTAAAAGACTAACCTCTTGGATCAGTACATTTTTCCAGTAAGTTCAAAAGGAGCAGGTTTTCATTAATCAGAACCATGAAAATTGATTGAATTTCCCTCCCACCACTTCACAATAGGTCTTCACTATGGTCACAAGCCCTTGCTGGATGCAGTTAGGGTCAGAGAAGGTGCCTATCCAAATAGCTTACCTTGATAGTAGCTGCTCAGTCTAAACATCTGATGTTATCTTTGGTGTTTGTGTTCCACATTCACATTACAGAACACAGAGGACTACTTTACCCTCTCTTGCCTCCCACCAGAGCTGGATAAATCATTTAGCTTCTTTGAAAGCAGGACTGTGTGGCCTGCATCAAAGCATATGAGCTGATTATGACATTGGGGTATTCTGTTGTTCAGAAAAGGATCTTCCTAGATGATACATGATAATAATGTAGTTCTGAAGCAATTGCTCTGCTATTTCTGCATGAAAAGGTGTGGACACGATTTCCTTCTGGCTATCCCTCCTTGCTCTTAACTCTAAGCACAGACTTGAAGGAAGAGTCATGCAGGGAATGTTACTTGCTTAAATGAATCTTTTTGTCCTCTCTCTCAAAATGTCTCTCCTGTAATGGAATCTGGTAGAGTTTCTTGATTTTGGAGGATTTGCCTTTAGTGATTATGATAAATAAATATATAACCTTTTTTATTTTCTTACTTTTAGCAATAATAAACCATTTGGCTGTATTCATGACAAATTTTATGTAGAGATTTGTGAGTTAGCCCAGAAATGGCACAATTCACTCCATTTCTCCTAGCTGACCACTTATTTTTGAACTACTCTTTTTTTCAGGAGAAACAAGTGTTAATTCAGTCACCTAGCTAGAGAATTATCAGCTACAGATAAGGAGAAACTTGAAGTTCTTGAAGGTACTAAAGTGATCTTGGTCTCAAAAGAGTGTTCAGACACTAGGTCATTCATCTGGTTGTAATGAGTCTCTAACAGAAAGCTAATACTTGGCCAAATCTCTTGAACATATGGGAAGGTTCAGTCAAGTCCTGAACACAGATCAAATACAAAAGGGGTAAAGCAAATGAAATAAAAAAAGTGGTAAGAGTTGTTAAGGACCCAAGAATCCCTCATGCACATTTGTACAGATCACAGATGCCTTGATTGGTGACTTGGGAGCTGCAGTAAGCAATTATTTTCAAGCGTAAAGGAACTAGTCTGCAGGTAAAGTCCTCAACTGTAGTTTTAAAGCTCCAATTCAGAAAACACGTAAGCTAGCAGCTTCATAGATGTAGTATACCCATATATAACACTTTAGAAGTGAGGTGCTATGCTGTAAAAACAAAAGTCTTGATTCTTGAAATTTTTATATAACAGAAATAGAAAGAGTGGAATCATAACTGGAGTATAGAAGAGAATATTTTGTTATGAAATTTGACCCCATGACCCTAATGCCTGGACTGGGGACTCATGCATAACAGAGGCTAATAAGCAAATAAAATTCCGGTTGTTAAGCATGGAATTGGAATGCAGTATTACACTGGTTTCATTTGAAAACATTTCTGTCATTCATGTACTTAGAAGTATGAAGTCAAGCTGAATAAAATTTCACCTCATTTTATGATTAACTATGACAGATATTTCAGATAGAATAAGAATGAGGGTGAAAAAATTTGCAGTGCTCTTTGCACTTGGATATTGCAAATCTAAATACAGTGAGAAGAAGCTGTAGTCAAATCTTAAGGTGTCACAGTACAGAAAGTTACAGTAACAGATAAGCAGGATCCTACAGAGGGTTTGGTTTGATTTGGTTTGTTTTTTGAACCGTGGAGATTTTATACCTTAAAGTGTTCACTGAACATGAACATTGTTATTAGAGCGTAATACAGTCAAAAATTCATACCACAAGTTTAGGACTTATTGTAAATGGTACTATATAAACACTATGTAAAATTAATTTCTTGTATATAAATTACCATAGCAAGGAGGTATAGATAGCAGAAAACAGGAAGGAAGAGGGACATAAAAAGGTCAATGTGCAAACTGTGATGCCTAGCACTTGCATAATAATGTTGATTCCAATCAGTTTTGTTCTTTAGTTAAAATCATTGAGTAACCTAGGTATTCTTTGCAAATATCCAAGAGACATTTGCAAGTGCCATGATCTAGGAGCTGATCCTAAAAAAAAATGATTTGAAGAAAGTTTATGTCCTGAATAATTAAAAATAATTGTAATGATGTAAATGGACCAGCTTTGCATACGCAAGTAAAAGATTCAGGGAATGAGGGAGTTGCAACAGGTGACACACTGTATCCTTTTAGTCTTTTGACTTTCCTTTTCAGTCAACCATAGGGTCTTAAAAAAATTCCAGCCTTAACTAGAGTCATATGTACATTCTTTTTCTCTACAAACCATCATCCATATTCATAAGCACCAATTGCTCTGGGGAGCATGGTTTCTGCTAGAACCCAGTGGCTCTGCACATTTCACTCTCAGAAGTACAGTATCACATATACTTAATTGATATAATGACACTGTGCTGTTTAATTCATCTCATGCTACCATGCAAGTTGAATTATTGCCTAGTTCAAATAATCTAAGCTTGTCAAAAGAATTAGGTAAATGTGGTTTTCTGGAACAATAATTGGTTAAGTGCCTATCTGGCAGATTCTGGTTCCCGAAGTCATGTACTACACAGGGGATAGACAATAGCTTTCTAACTTTTTGTTCCAGCTCTGTAAATGTACTGGGACTGGATTAGAACACTCATTAGCACAAATTCTCCTTGAAAACTTATGAGGGTTTTCATCTAGAAAATTATGAGAATGACAACATAGAACAGCATTTTTTTTAGAAAGCTGACTTTTTAAGGATTTTTTTGTAAAGTCAGTCTTCAAGGTCATTTGTACCTGTTCTCCTGTATGTGCACTTCCTAATTCTTCCAGTCCTATAGCCCTGTCACATTCTTATATTGATGGAATAATTTTCTATAAATCCCTGGGAGATTAATATTTTTATTCATGTAAATATAAGAAATTAGTTTTAATATGACATCAGAAGCAGATCTAGGTAATAATAGTTCAGTTATGAACTGGCTCACAGTTTCCATTACAAGATTTTCTCAGAAAGCTGCCTGAATATTTAGAGCTGATATTTTTTAAGGTTTCATCAAGAACTACAGTAACAAATCCTGAAAATAAATTAATGAAAAGTTTTCTTTTTTTTTTTCAATTTCCTGTTAAAAGTGATAGTTACAGAAGTTTAAATAAGACATTGTAGCAGCCGCATAGTTTAGAATAGGAATTTGAAATCTATCAAAACACATGCCCTTACTATCAGGCTTATAATCTATACTTTTTCTAACAACTGGAGACACAACACCAAGATGGAATTCTTTAAAGACTCCCCATTTACATAAACCTGGTAGAAACGTATCAGAGTGTAGCAGATAAAATCACCTAAGACTTCATTTCTACTAAGTGTGCTCTGGTGTTAGCCTGCTTTTTGGTGTTCTCAGTTCTGTTACGTCAGGTAGAATGGAGCAAAATGCTGCCTGACTTGAAATAAGTATATGTTTGGAGGTACAGTTATGGCTAGTGGAGAGCGCAGGTTTAAAAAGGCACATATGAAAAGTGAAAATAAATGCTATTTTGTAGTTTGGAGAAGCTAACCTGCAGAAAAAACCCTCTGACAACCCTGATGTGTAACATCACATCAAGAACCTGGTGTTTTCCAATTTCATCCACTTCTGGAACAACTTTCACAAAACTAATTAATTACAACCCTCTACACAAATGATCAAAACTCACCAAACTACAACTTTAAAATTAAAATTTTATAATTATATATTTTAATTAATTTAACTTATTACTTTAATCAATTATTTATTTTAATTTTTACATAAAAATTTACTTACATAAGGTGTGAGAAACACACACCTAATATGTGATTAATCTTACATAAGGTGTGAGAAATTTGGTAAAAATCCTCCCCTAAATAGAATACTTCTGTCTATAATGAATCTTTACCAACTCAAGTGGAGTTTTTCACTGATACATTGTTTTTGCAGAAAATATCATTAACAATAACAAAATAGATACCATTTTTCACATCTACCCCAAAAAGGTTTTACCTTTTTAATAGGTCACTTTTTTATTGTATTGTGAATACAGAGAAACATAACACTTTTCAGTATTAAATCTTTCATTCCTCATCCTCTAATGAACTTCCCCTGTTTAGGGTGAGTCAATGACCTAATGCTGTACAGTAAATAAGGCAGAAAACAAAAGTCTATGATGCTATTCACCATGACAAAAGCTAATACTTAGTTTTTTCTGCTTACTTATGAAATGGGGCTCATTTAATTTGTGAGCTGCTTTTCCACAATTTGATTTACATAAAGTTCTCCAATATTGCCCTTTTATTAACGGTTTTGGGTTTTTTTCATTTTGGTTTCACTCATCATTCAGCTTTCTGTTTTTGTAAGTGTAACAAAAATATGAAATATCCCCTGATATTTACTCTCACAATTTCCTTGTGGCTCGAGGAGTTTATTTACCTTCACAGGGAGGGATTTGAAGCGAGAGCAGTACAACTGGAGTTTTTCATCTGACTTGTAGTTTGGTAAAGCAGCATGTTTTTCCTACAAAGCTGGTCATGCTGCTGTATCTACTCGCCTTTAGATTTTTTTGTAGAATATCCCATGGTGTCTCAAACAGCATTGTATAAATTCCAAAATTTAGACAGGAAGAAGAGACTGTTCATTCCCAACTTAGGGACCTCAAAGATTACCTAGTTATAGTCCCCCTGCCTTGGGCAGGGACACCTGCCACAAGGCCAAGTTGTTCAAAGCCTCCCCCAGTCTGGTCTCGAACACCCCTTGGATGGGGCAACCACAACTTCTCTGGTCAACCTGTGCCAGTGTCCTCATAGTAAAGAATTTCTTCAATCTGATCTTTCAGATTAAAGCCATTTCCCCTTGTCCTATCACTATATACGCTGTAAAATATCCCTCTCCATCTTTCTTGTAGGCTCCCTTCAGGAACTGGAAGACTGCTGTAAGGTAACTCTAAAGCCTTCTCTTCTTCAGGTTGAACAATCCTAACTCTCTCAGCCTTTGCTCATAGGAGAGGTGTTCAATTCCCCTAATTATCTTCATGGGCCTCCTCTGGACTCGCTCCAACAGGTGCTGAGGAATCCAGAGCTGGACACAGCACTCTAGGTGGGATCTCAGAAGAGCAGAGATATTTGAAGTGAAATGATATGAATAATCATCTATTCCTGTGAGATCCATTAGGAAAAAAAAAGGCACAGACACTCCCTTTCAAGTTAGTTGAATTTGAGAAAAATAATTTCTATGACCAGAAAATCTCATTTCATTCTAGTTAGTGCATATACTAACATTCAAAATATTTTTGCAGAAAAACAGAGAAATCTGTTTAAAAAAAAAAGGGTTGCACATCATGATTTAAATATTTTCATTAAAATTGCTTCATTTTCAAATTAGTGATGCAAATAAAACATGCAGGGGAAAGTTCTAATTCTCAAGACATAAAAAAGAAAAGGAAACTGACAAAAGACGCCATGACAGTGATTGTGATTACTTTGGTGGACGTGAATAGATGTGGGCAGAAAAGAATTTTGCTGGCAGTTATTTGGAAATCATTTTGTAATGAAAACTATTAGATATTTATTTTTCACAAGTTGCAATAATTCTTTTGCATAGTCTTTGGTTAGCCCAATAAACACATTAAGAAAAAGTAGAAAACACGCAATCGCAAATTTGCTATTACCTTCATTCTCAATTCTTATTTTATGTTTGAGATATAAACTTTTATATTCTTGTAAAAGAAGAAAATTAATTGTAAGTAATACAAGTTTAATTTTCTTGCCCTCACAACAAACTTCTCATTCACAAATTCAGCTAAAGATGTTTGACAGATTATATATTCTAGTTCAATAATCTTGGTTTTCTGTTGGACTGGTCCTCTGCACTATGGAAGACAGTAGCAGCCCAGGGGCATAGTATAAAACTGGATTTCATGTGGTTTGCATTTCTTTTCAGTTTTTATTATTTTACTGCTAATGTAATATTTTCCTAAGAAAAAGGAAAAGAAGACTTTTTTTCTATTCATTCTTTGCAGCCCTACCTTTCTTGGGACTTATTTGAAATAATGGTATTTAAAATTAAATGCAGAGCTGTTCTAATTTCCTAAAGCAAAATCTTTTAAGATTTGGTAGATACATTTTAAAAAGACCCTTGGGAACCAAGAGTTAAAAAAAAGTCTACCATCAATAATTTTTTTCCCTGTCTGAAGCAGCATGATCTCTAACTTCAGCATATGCAAAAACTTGTAGAATAATCACTGACTTTTCAAAGGGATCAGTTACAGAGTAATAAAAGTGTATTTTCCCATGAGCACAACATTCTTAATACCCTTCTGAAAACAGGCCTCAGAATAGGCAAATATAACTTTCTTTTGGAAGTTTCATTTTCACTGCTAAAGCCTAGATATGTGTTGCAGGAAGAGAAGAGGAAAATTAAGGCAGTACTCATACATGGAAGCAAAGAACAGCCTCAATTCATAACAGATAATTGAATGATGCATATTAAATAGAGGGTTAGTTTCTAAATTGTTAAACTTTTTAAGATTTTCGTTAAATATAATTACCTAGAAAGATATTATTAAAAGTTCTAAAAAGCAGGTCTGTTGTAAACAAAAGACAGATGTTGGGTGCAACTTTATCCTCCTTAATTCAGACTTACTCCCTAGGAACACCATGTGAGCCACAGTTGAATTCATTTAAGCACCATTGGTGACACCAGCAATAATAGAGGCAGAAATGTCTCTTCCATATATATTGATGTACACATGTTGATGGCTCTCTTACTTTACAACCTCTATCATTTTTCCACCTACTATGACATCAAACCCATAACCTTCACTAAGACAGAACCTTACTGAAAACATGTCTCTCCACTGAAAGTCCTCTGCAGCTTCCTCACCTTCTTTCAGAGTACTTTCATCATCTGAACTAAGGTTCTGTGACCAGGTCCCACACCATTGTTTCCTTTCACCTCTATGCATTCAGTTTTATCTCCTCAAGCTATAGCCTTGTCTCTCAGGCTTCAGCTACATGTTCTCTCCTGCTGCAACACCAGTTCCATTAAATCAGAACCCAACTATGTTCCACTTATTTGGAGATAAGTGATCTCATTAAGCTTATCTTCCACCTTCTGCTCCACAGCTAGGCAGAGCCTTGGTTGGACTCCTAGCCTTTTCTGTGGATTACTCTATAATCACTTAACAGAGACATTCTCTACTGTTTTGTTGGATCAGCATATACTAAAGTATACGCTGCTGGATGTTCTAAACCCACCTGGACGCACATCTGTGTAGTCTGCTCTAGGTGACCCTGCCTTGGCAGCAGGGTTGGACTAAATGACCTCCAAAGGTCCCTTCCAACCCTAACAATTCTGTCATTCATGAGATAACTTGATTGATTTACCCCATGAGTACAATTCCACATTGCAAAGCTAGTTTAAGAATCTTATAGTCTTCTGTTTCCTATCTGCTTGCCTCTTCCCTCCCAGAGCAATTGACTATCCTGTCAGTTGTGTTGATATTGCCATTTGAGATTAGTGAAATCATCTACATGAAAGAAAGAATCAAGCAAAGGAATTGCATAAAAAATTTTAAATCTCTTTTTCATAAAGCACGTTTTCCTCCCAATAATCTTTTTTCCTTGCTTTTCTTTAGACTGCCTCCAGCTAATATAGTTTCTTCTGCTACCAAGGAACCTAAAGGCTGCCATAGTTATTTAAATTGTAAAAGAATAGAAAGGTCTATTTTAAAGATCTTATCTGGGTAATGTCAGGCTAGTTTTTTTAGATCATAGATGTCTGACTGCTGTATTATGCAGCTAGGCAGTATCATAGTGATTTACTATGATCTTTGATTTCTAATAGAAGTGCTATAAGTGCAATACTGCTACAAAATGGACAGAGAATTATGCAGAACAATAGACATAAAAATTCTTGGTTTCCTTAATTGCTACTAGGCTACTGCAAAAGGAAATTTATATCTCACTGATAGGTGTAAGGAGACCACATATCTGTGCTGCTTGACATCTTATGTCTTTTTAACCTTGAGCAGTCCTTCATGTATAGTTAAAAAGTTGAAAGAATAGTTTTACATCTATTAAAGTATTTCTTAAAATATTTTATTTCACTGACGTGACTGTTCACTCAATTCCTGCTTAGATTTTGGCTAACCCAACTCATGCTAACACCTGATGGATGCTGGAAGCTGTGCCACTAGGTCAAATCAAGAACCCCAAGTAGGTAGGAGAGGTGGTCAGGAAGAGCTAGGGGACATTATGCAGCCATGGACATCTGAAAATTGATGTCTCCTGCAGCCATTATCTTTTTTTCTGCCAGTTTCCTAGAATCCACTAAAGTATGGAAATGGTATAGATCAAGCCTTCAAGTTGCAGGGTATGAAACATTGGTTTACCCAAAAGAAACTTTGAAGTGGAACCAACAGCAGCTGGACCACTGAGTCTTTCCTGCTTTCCAACGAGATACAGGGGACATCTGCACTGAAATGGAGCAAGAAGAATGAGCACGCTCAACATCAGCTAGCTAAAAAATTCCTTTCTTTGGTTCATAGGTGCATGATATCAAGAGTTACAGGTTATAAATTATGAAATCTTATTACCTGGTTAATAAGTGAATTAATGTGAAAGGATAGTCTGGGCAAAAGGGGGATGAATCCCTCACTTGTCATATTTGTTTATTATGCTTCTTAATGAGCTCATTAAATAAGGTTTAAATCACAGAGTACTTTGTCCTGTAAATTTAAGAGATCCAAATAGACTTCGACAATCCACTAGATTATTAATGCCATTTTTACTAGTTTACTATGTTGAATGTGGAAACTTTCCATTCTGTAAGCCTGCATAAGCCTAAGCATTCCCTTGTTTTGTGAGTTCCCCCCCAACCCCCAGTTTATCTGGCCTATGGCCATGATTCTTGACAATATGTAGGCATTCTTAGATTGAACATTTATAACTTCATTTCTCCTACATCAAGAACAGAATATATTTTTGGAACCATGTTATTTCCAAACAAGATATTTCAACAGATGTCCTTTTTTGAGACATATTATAATGCAGACATTCACATAGCTTTCCCTTTGGAAAAGTCTCACCTAAGTACTTTTATAAAGAAAACATTGTTGTTTGGATGGTTTCATCCAACCAGCAACTGCTAAAATGCTTATCCCAACAAGCAAGGTAGTAAATATGTGACTCATCTAGTTCATTAATTCTTATTGGATATTAAATGTTTGGATCAGGTTTTTACTGATCAGTAGTTTAGTGGCTTACAGTGAAAAATAAGTTTAGACATGCCACTACTGGTCCCCATGTGTTGGAAGAAAAGTGTCAAAATGATAAAGTGCCCACTACAAAGGCTTTTGGAATTTCAGCAATATACAGTACTGCTCAGTAAGATTATGGCACTAGTAAAACTTGGGTTGTCACCCACTGACATTTGTCGAACATAAAACTGAAAATAAGAGTGTCTGCTCTCTCAGATGTTGATGCATTAATGAACTGTATGATTATAAATATAAAAAAATATAGAGTAAGAATATACAAATATATATGTTCTCAAGAACTCCTTTACCTTCAGAGAAAGATGAGTATTCTTAAAATTATCATTATTTTATGAAGACTAATTTCTTTGAGCTTGTTCTATAGTCAGTGGATATCCTCAAGGGGATAATTCAGAACACATAAATTGGATGTTTTCATGCAGCATTTTAACTGATTTATTTTTTTTTATTAAGTGGTTTCTTTCTTTTTACCAGGCAACCAAAAGAGACCATTATTTGTATGCTGGAATATTTTGTATTTCTGTGGTAGAAAACTGCAGTTGCCATGTAAGAGTACATAAAGATGCATAACTGAAAGGAATAAGCACTGATTGGGCGAGAACATAATGAATTGTCTTGAGTTCTCAGAGAGCAGGTTATTGGAACATTTAATGCCTTTGCACAGAAATAATTCAAGTATGTTTTCTTTGCGAATATTTCTCAAAAACATAAGCAGTAAAAATAAGCATGTAGACCAAAAACATTCACTTCTATTCTTTAGAGATGTTAATTTTTACAAATAAACGAAAAAAATAAAATAAGAGTAACAGAAATAATTGTCTCAGTAGTTTTTTGTCAAAAAACCCTCTAAGATCATTAAGACCTGCCATTAACCCAGTAGCACTATGTTCATTGTGACTGAATACCAACAAAAAAAAGTTGGCAGAAAGAGCTACTAAATCCTCTGGATCCCTCATGTAAACAGGAGAAACAGCAAAGCATCTAGTCTACTCTCATTGTCTTAACCGTCTTCATAATGCTAAAGTAATGGTAAAAACACAATAGCAAATTTAGGACTCCCAGTCTGTTCTGCTTGCAAAAATTTCGATATTTTATTGAAGGTTTAATACTTGTAAGGCACAGACTCATTTGACTGCTTCAATTCAAGAAAACTTTCTCAGCTATACCTTGAAAATTCCAGGAATTTAAATAAAATTAAATATTTCTAATGTCCACCTTGGTACAACTTCCTCCTCTCATGATCACCAGCATCACCTACTTTTCACTCTCACAGGATGTGTTTGTTTATAGAATTTATTAAAAATATCATCCTTTGCATAATTCTGTAATTAAGCAAGTGGGTTGCTTTATCAACATTAGTCATTATATTACAAAAGTACTGTATAAAAAACTACAATAGAAGAAACTGCTGAGACAAAAAAGTGAACAGAGGTACTCAAAAAATTCTGTGGATCTGTCTATTGAATTCTACTAATCTGATTTGTTAGATGTAGTACTGTCATGGTCACCTTGAGTTTTTCACCTTCTTATGTTGTGACTTTCTAGCACTAGCTTAGTTATTTTCAATTATTTAATCAGGAATGCATTTATTACAAACTATTCTACCTTTTCATTCTATTGATGTACTTCAAGTTGAAAAAATTTATTTTGTTCAGAAGTCAGCCCTTTGACACTTTATTTATTAGTTCATAAATTCAGCTGAAATTATAAAAGATCTTTCACTTACCTTTACACAGAAGAATCCCTCATTTTCATGACATGAAAAGATAAAGTTTTGCTGTTTATTCAGGTAGCTTGACTATTGACAACAAAGAGTAGTTATAATGGAAATTATGAAAAAAAACCACTCTAACTACTGTTACATTCATAACAAAACATCTTGTTTACGAAACATTCTATTCACTGAAATAGAAGCTAACTGTTCTTTGAGTTTGAATAAGTATGAGAAGAAAAAATAAAGCTGACTTTAGTTGTAAAGAAGTTACTTCCAAATCCCAGGTTTGTAATACCGAAACTTGGAACTAGACTACATTGAATTAGTTAATGTCAAGTATTCTTGGGGTAAACTCACTTCTTTACTTGATGAAAATGAGCCCATGGGTGTACTTTAGTGTGCTCAAGAGAAGCTGAGAGCTTATCTCCTCTCAGTTTCATATGGATTGTGTGTTAAAAGAGTATCAAAGAACCTGGAGATTTCTTGATTTATACACAATACCAAAACCTCAGTATTTCTTGGGTAATGTTTCTGCTACAAGAGTTCTAATTTCATGTGTAACAGATTAATTGGGGGACTATCAGTAACAGACTAATTTGTTTTAATGTTGGAAATTGTGATTAATGATATTTCAGAAAAGTGTAGAACAAATTTAGACACCCAATGTTCTACAGAATGCTGCATGTTATAAGGACATTTTTCTTTTTTGCTGGGAATAGCAATTTGCACTTGTTTCAAGAGGTACATATTAGTGGACAAACTTGATTTATAGTGGAACATGCTACTATCCCTGTAGGCTTGAGAGATTTATTTCCTTCAAAGATGGGTAATTTGTTTTCAACAGGTAGACAGGGAGCAACCATGGGGTAGAAGGTGGCCCATAATCTGAACCAACAACCTAACTGTAGGAAGAACTGTGGTATAGAAATATCCTCTCATGGAGTTAATCTCCATTATCTGGGAATGAGATTGTAGAGGGGTTTATGTGGACAGTAAATTGAGACTATTTCTCAATCACCCACCGGCTGATAAATAGTGTCACTCAGGGCAGATTCCTAGTACCTTTCATAAGTGTGAAATCCAGTTTTAGGTTCAGTAAATGGAATATTTTTTTATTCTTACTAATGTCTATTTTTAATCTCAATACATATTTCTTTACATAAAATAATTTTTTATTATTTGAAAAGTTTAAATTACTTCAGTGGACTTTCCCTGTACTATGGACTTCATTCAACTTGAGCAACAACAGTATAATCAAATTAATTGGCAAATGTTTTTAATAGAAAATGTTTGCTGTTAAGTATGGACTATCTGGAACCACTACTAAACAGCAGAGCGACGAGAATCCAGGCATCAGATTTATGATATTTCCTCATTTTGAACCTATCTTGTGATTCCACCTATTTTGAGACTCATGACTTATCTCAAAATTACAGTTATGCAAGTTGTTCTGAAGTGTAATGTTGAAGGAGCATTGTATGGATATTTTAAGGGCATCTAAACAAGGATGACAATAATGCTTAACTGAAAAATTGAGGGCTGTACTTTTTGATGTTCTTTGCAAAGTATTACACCTTATTCAGTGAATAGTATCCTTTTCTTATGATTCAAATAATTAAAATGTAGCTAATAAGTAAAAATTAGGGGGTTTATATGAAATGCAGAAAAATATGTAGTCTGAGTAATATCAGAGTTTAATTGTATACCATAATATTGTTTGGATCATCCCTGTAGCCTGATTTTAAAAAATGCTGGAACCTTAGCTAATTGGGAGAGCACAGCACTCTTCAGAATATATTTGTGCTAAAAAAAAGAAAGGGTTTCCAATACTGTAAATATTTTTGGTTTAACTCTTAATGTCCCTTTTCATTCCACTTCATTATTCTATATATAAAATCTTGACTACAATTTAATATAATGAAGGTTATTATCTGGGGCAATTATCCTTATTTTCACCGAATTAAACATACTTCCCCTTTTCTTTCCTTTCTTTTCCTTTTTCTCTTTTTCTCATTCAGTTATGTTGAAGAGGACCAAACATTCAGTGCCCTTCTTTTCTGTGCATACAGGCTTAGTCATACAGTAAGTGAGAAGTTTCAGTAGTTGAAAGAGGACACACAGAACTCTAGTATTGTGAAATATTAGGTTCTGGACATCAAATATTTACTCCTCTTTCTTCAAGTTCAATAAAATTTTCACCCTTAAAATTAATTCCCTTTTGTTTCTACAACAACTAGTAATTTTTTTTCTTTAATTTACCCCATCTATCTTATTTAAATGAAATACAATGATAATTTGCCTTTCTCTTTTATGATAGTAGAACTACTTCCTTACTCTTCAGGAAAAGATTTTACTACTTTCTGGAAAAGAAAAAGGTTAGTACAAGACTTACATTTTACTAGGTTCTGAAAATCTGAGGGATATTAAATAACTGTAAGATATTCCACCATAGGTCATGTAAAAAATTGTAGTTATTTGTAGCTTGCTGATTTTGTAATTATTTTAAAATAAAATTTATGCACAGTAGATTTTATTTAATAAGGTTGGCCTAAAAGTTAGAGAGGGCATTAAATTTTTGTATGTGTTCTGCAAAAGAAAACTGTGTGGATAAACCTCTTTCTTAACACAGTTTTACCATGAATGGTTCTATCAATGAAGATCAATTACTATTTTTTCTTACTAGCAGACTATTATGGTAACATTTAGAATAACTACCTCAAAAAGAAATTTAAAGTTTACAAGATTAAAAGTAATAGAATCTTACAATCTGCATATTAGTAAAATCCTAAATTATGTTTTTTTCTTTGACCTACAGAGATTATTCTATTTCAGTTTAGCCATGATACCAAAAAAATATTTGGTTCATCCAGAGGCAGAAGTGCAGCAGGTAATGTGTATGTCTCCGCCAAGCGCCATAAAGCTGTGGAGCCAACCAAGGACTACTGATAAGAACACACTGTGAGAAAGAATAGGATGTGCCTGGAGAACGGGGTCATACAGAGGTAGGGCAACATGTTCTTGGAACAGCATGGGACAAAAGTCTTTGTTCTGGCTTCTGGAAATAAGCATCATACAATACGGTGCAGGCACACGAATGAGATTGAGAACTGGGCAAGGACTATTGACCAAAGGTCAATCCAGTGGGAGATGGAGGATCACCAAAGCCTCCTGAAGCCCTGCAGCCCATTTCCAGTAAGGTCTGGAAGAATAAACTCTGTTTGATAACTCATTTCCATAGGAAGAGACATTCCCTCCAGAGCAGGGAAAACTTATCTAAAAAAAAGTACCCCCACAAAACCCAGGTAGCACACCCCCAGAGCCCTGGACACCACAGCAGCTGGAGGTAGTTTTAACCAGACAAAAAAATGACAGATGGACAAATGTTCATAGATGAAATCAAGTCATCTATAGTGCCTTCTTTTTCTGAATAAAAGGACAGTATATTACAGTTAGGACATTTAAGGCCCCTGCAACAGCAGTAACCAGGAGTAAAACAATCAACTCCTCATTGTTTTCTGCAAAAAAACCCCAAACCAAACCAAAAAAATCTTTTTTTTTTTGCAAATATAATTCAGTGAGGGTTATATCTTGGATTCACCAGAGGATTCTCAAGCTCTTGAAACAACTCAAATTATAATAATAGGTATTCAAAATACATATGAAAAATTTAAAGTTAGTAATCAAATTTGAAAAAATGAAATAAACAAAAGTAAAATTAGTGCAACTACAGAGAAGCCCTGGACTTTTTTAAATATGTGCTTGTTCCTTTGAATTTTCAATGTTATAATTCTTAGCATGTTTTGGCTCTCTTCTGACTATATTGGATAATACTTACGTGCTGAGCAATTCAAATAAAGCCTCCCTTCTCTTAAGATACATCCCAGTTTTGCATTCTCAAACTGTTGGAAAAATCATCTTTTATTAGAAAGAGAAGTGCTTCACAGAGCTATGAAATGCCTCTGGGTGACCAGATTAAAAGAGTTTTTTGACCTAAGGGTTTATCAAAGAAAACTACTTAATTCTCTTTCCTTGTTTTTATGTTACAGTACATGAGATGTTTCTATTTCTTCACAAAATACCAATCTTATAGGACAATTGAACAATCCACTAGAATTAAAAATTGCATTTTATAGTTGCAAGAAAGAAAAATAGGAAGCAGTTTTAAACCTTTCTTAAATTACCAAGTTTGTATTTTTTGCTACTCATTTTGTTCAAATGTATGTGTGGCAATAGTAAAACTATATAGTAAAATTTTGCCTGGACTTCAAGATTCCATTCCTTCCAGTTGCATGCTAAGACTTGCTATCATGCCCACTGTTAGCACTGCAGCACAAAATGGGAGTTACTGCAGAGTTAGAGTTCTTCTAGTTTGGTTAAAATATTACCTATATGATAGTCACTATTCTGCATGGTGAGAATATTGTTTAAAGTGCAGTTCTCAATTGAATTCTGAGTATTTTGAATTATATATTTCTGGGCCAGCTCAAATGCCACGGGAACGATGAAGCTGAAATAGATCTAAAAAGATTTACTGTTAATCAATGCATGGAGGCAAATCTATTCAACTGTTTGGAGAATAGACATTTTCCTCTTTAATAGACAGAAAGTTTATCCTCAAATTCACAAATTCCTCCAGAGATTCCAGGATCATTGATTTTGGGAAGGGCTTGCAGTCCTCAGTCTATTTCCATGACAGTGCTGCAGATGGTAAAGTGATTGAAAAACAATGACTCCTTTCAAAATTGCAGAGAATTTTTCAAGTTTTTACTTAGTAGGTATAACTGAAAATTATCAGCTATCTGAGTATAACATAAATTGTGAAAAGTAGTAAGTAGTGAATGTTTCAAAACCAAAACATGTGCAACAGGATATTCACACTGTATAAATCTTTATCAAAGCAATATGAAGCTTCCAGCCTGTAGCATTTGGATTCTTCCATGGGGTAGAGTTGATTTTCCTCACAGTGGTTAGTATGAGGCTGTGTTTTGGATTTGTGCTGAACACAGTTGATAATAATAGAGATACTTTTGTTATTGTTGAGCAGAGCTTACACAGAGCCAAGGTTTTTTCTCTTTTTGTACTGCCACTCTGGTAGGGAGGCTGGGGGTGCATGGGAGGTTGGGAGGAGACAGAGATGGGACAGGTGACCCCAACTCACCAAAGTGAAATTCCATATCGTATGACATCGTGCTCAGTATATAAAGTTAACCATGATGGAGCTCTGTTGTCTTGGAGATGGCTGAACACCTGCCTGCCCATGGGAAGCAGTGAATTAATTCTTTGTTTTGCTTTGCTTGTATGCGTGACTTTTGCTTTCGCTATTAAACTGTCTTTCTATCAATCCCTGAGTTCTCTAACTTTTACCTTTCCAGTTTTGTCCCTGGGGGAGTGAGCCAGCAGCCACATGGGGCTTGCTTACTGGCTGGAGTTAAACTATGGCACCCCTCTCTGTGCCCTTCCCTGGGAATATAAGAAGTTAAAAAATCAAAGTAATGTCTGTGATTTCCATGCTCAACAATTTTATGGGATTAGGAAATTTATCTTTATTTGGTCTTTAGTAATAATTATATAAAAAATTATAGCAAAAATGGGTAGTGTAATTTTTCAGTTAGGAAATAAAAGCCCTGCATCCTCTTAGGTGGCTTCCCTTGGACATGATCAAGATGTATTTGTATTACTGAAAGACAGTAAGGGTATATGAAAGATATTCCACTGGACTGCTGACTCTGTAATCTTCATTCTGTGCCAGGTTGGCCAGTTTGATAAAATGTTACTCATAATAAAGTAAATGCTTCAGTTAAGGTCCACACGCTTTATATTATTTTCACTCTTTATTATCACAAAATGAGCTTGAAGAAAGTGCTATGAATTAAAAATGCCAAGACTGTGGGAGCCTTTCTCCTACAGTATGGCCCACTATGGAAATCTAAAATTATTATCTATACTGTTTCTATTTTTACATATTCTTGACATTTTTCATTATTCTGTTTTTGGTGTTTTTTTTTTTATTTTTACTTCATTGGAAGATACAATCAGAAATTATTATTTTTCTCTGTTAAATATACTACCTCAACACATGCTGTGGAAGCACTGCTTGCAGTTCCAGAGTTAAGAATAACCTAATTTTTGAATGCAAAGCAAATATCAAATGACCTTATTTTGTTACATAGCTATATTCGAATCTTTTCTGAAAATTTCAAAGTAAGCTTTCATGGATGAATTTTAAAAATTGATCACTAATTACTTGGGCTTAATAAATATTGTTCCTTCATTTTCAGTTATGCTCAGAATGAAACAGGGGTAAAAATTTTCCATGTCCCTTGGCTGAAACTCTTTAGTAGGATTCTTTGATAGAGCCTGAATTTCATGTCTTAAATGATAAAAAGGATTTTTCCCCTCATAGTCTCATTCCTGAAGTTGATTCTTTCACAGGACTGATGAATACTGCAAAATATTCCACACACCACTATCTTCTTTTAAAGCTTGCCAATGTCTAGGTAATTATGCTGAAATGGTTATCTGCCACCCATTGTTTTCAATTTGTTCTTAAGAAAGATGTCTGGTGCCTTTTCTCTGGAAACAATCAGCATTTTGAAAAAGAGCACCTCACCTTAACTGAATCTCATTTAGAATAACAGGGAATGGAACCATTTGAAAGAGAATGATAGATGAGCTTCTTTAAGGATTTTACCTCTGAAGAAGGTAGAAATGGCTATTTAACTTAAGCTTTTTCAAAGTTTGAAAAAAATACCCTCCATTATTTTTTCTCCTAAGGCTATATTTAATAGCCTCTCCTAGATAGGTTTATTGAATTTGGTTTTATAAACTACCAAGAAGAGAGATTTCACAAGCTTGCTTATTAACTAGTTTGTATATTTTACCACCTTATAGTAAGGAAGCCTTTCTGTAAACTAAGATCATTATTTCTGCCCTATCCAGTAGAGTACTGTTGTCTTTACAAAAACTTGTTATTTAATACTGAATAACTCCTGGGTTTCCAAAGTCTTTTCTAACCCAAAAAATCAGTTCTTTCGACCTTCCTGTCAGTCATATTTTATAAATAACTTGTTCTCCTAACTATTTTCCTCAGAACTGACCCCAGTTATTTTCCATCCAAAAGCATTATTCCCAAAACTAGCTCAAACACTCTATGAGACCTTATCAATGTCAAATAAAGCAGAAGAATGATTTATATGGCAAAGTTCTATTTCCCCACAATAAGTGAGTCTCCCTAAATGTGTTACACAAGGAATTTATCCTTCCAGAATTATTTCCCATTTCCAACTGCTTATTTCCCATCTTATATGCATCTGCTTTCCCTTATCTCAGAGGAGTACTTTGTTCTCCTCTAACTGAATGCCATTGTCTTGATTTTATATGATTTCTCTGGTCTATCAAGATTACTTTGAATTCCTCTTTTCATTAGCGTATCAACTGTCCTAACGTGGGTGTCTGTGGTTCATGAGAACTTATAAAGAATCACAGTGAACCTTAGAATATTCTGAGTTGGAAGGGACCCACAAGGATCATCGAGTCCAACTCTTAAGTGAATGGTCCGTACAGGGATTGAACCTACAGTCTTGGCGTCATTAGCACCATGTTGTAGCCAACTGAGCTAATTATGTTTTATTTCAACATTCAAACTAGTGATGAAAGTGCTGACTGGAACAGGATTCAAGACAAACTCTCTGGTCAGACAATGAACCCATGTTAATTAAACTCTGAGTATGATTTTTAATTGGTTTTGTACACATGTCATGATTCCATTCCAACATTTGCCTGCACAAATGCTAAGTGGAACTTTTCATTCAACATCAAAATATACCACATTTATTATCTTCTGCCTTATCTACTAGACCAGTCACCCTTTCAGGAAAGGAAATTTGGCTGGTTTGACTTGATTTCTTTTTGACAAATCTATGTTGTCTATTTGTTATCATCATGTTTTCGTCTAGAGCTTCCAAAATTGATTGTTTAGTAATTTGTTCAACTATCTTTTCGAGCATCAAAGTTAAGCTGCCTGGTTTGCAAACTCCTACTCATTTTATTCTTTTAAATTAACATAATCAAATACTGAGCAGTCAAACACTGGTTGTCAGAGTGCTAGAATGTTTTGCCAAAAATTATTTTTAAAAATCTGTCTTTGTTATTTTAAATTGATGGAGAATAGTGTATTCTATGGACATAGTTTTAACAAGAAATTGCTTTCTACATCAAATATTTCCTAGATATATATCAGACAGAGACTGAAGGAGGAAATAGGGGATTGGCCCAAAGTTTACTCTAAGCAGTAGAAAGCCTCCCAGCTGAGGCTTCACAGTTTGGATAAGGCTCTTAGTATGTGTCTGGCACTTGCATCAGTCTGGCACCTGCATCACTTTGACAGACAGATCAATTTGTGAGCCTGGCTATGCAAACTAAACAGTCTTTAAAAAGGCTTTGCTGCTATACAAAATGGGAAGCGATGACATACTGACCATAATTGCATTGATACATGCAGCACTGCATACTCTGTGGGAGTCCCCACTGTGCTGGTGTTGTGTGTTACAGAAATCAGAGATTTAATAAGAATAGAACTGCAATGTATTCCAGTGGAGAAAGGAAAAGTGAAGAATTTAAGGAATTCACTTTAATGAAATTCTCTAAGAATTCACTATAAAGAATAAGTTCTAACAAAACCTGCCGCCAATTAAAATACCTGGATTTTTTTAAAATACAGTTTATGCTATTCAAGCATTTTGTTAAAAAGAAAACCACCCACCAAAAATTCCCCTCTAAATATAAACCAATCCACATTCCAGTTGTTTTGTGTTTTATTTATGCAGTTGTAAAGTCGCCATCTGGTGGTTGTTGCAACATAAAAAAATGTGAGGTTGGTTTTGAACAGCTGTTGCTAAAGAGAACATGGTATGACAAAAAAAGATCAACGTCTCAGCAATGACTATCATAACAAAATGTAGGGAATGGAGGTTACTATAATGCCTTTAGCCAGGATGCTTTAGGGATTGGAGTGGTGATAGGTTTGGATGCCTATATAAAAACTCAAATTCAGGAAAATTAATTTAATCAATAAAAATACTGGTAAATAATAAATTTTAGGTTCCAAAATTAAAGATGAGATTTATCTTACCTAACTTCAGCAACTGAAAAATTAAATCAGCTAGTTGTCTGGGATACCTCTGTCGTCAGTGAAGAAATAGAGATCCCTTTAAATAGGAATTAATCTTCACCTACTAAAGGCATGCAAGATAAATATGATTAAACACTCCCTGGAAGGGTTCATCTCTGTATGTAATTTACTAGCTTAGTGACTGTACCCTTTAGACAAATAAAGTTAGGAAAAATGGAATCTGGTTAAACTGGATCAAGCATGGTCAAGTATTGGAAATTCCCCGTTGCCCAGGAAATCTTCCTTCTAGCCCTTATGCATCAAACCAACCAGTTGACTGTGAGCTGTTGAGGCCAGAATTCTGAGTTGTTGAGGCCAGAAGGATGATAACAGGGTAGGCATTTGTACCTGCCCTGTTTTCAGCCATATTTCATACTCAGATATCTATGTACTATATCAAGGCACTGTGAGATGTAACTATGACTTCCCTATTCACGAGCTTTTTATTTAACTTAGGACATCACTTCTGGCTTTTGATTATTTTCCAACTAGGAGAGAAGAAGTGAGTCAGCTTAATGGAAAATGAACAATCTCTCAATTAGCCCCTGTAACAGTGTATCCTGGCTGCAAAATAGAGATCATTTAGCAAATTATCAAGATGCATGACACTTTATTTCAACCTATTGTATGCCATAATGCTTCCCTACACACGTATGTATATAGATATATAATCTTTTAATTGGCAAAACAATGCTTCAAAAATGTGCTTCAGTAATGTCTCAGCCACTCCAGACATTAGTGTTGATGTAATCTGTACTTGACCTATTAGCGCCTTGAAAGGTGCCATGAAAATGCTGAACGTTTGGCAAAGTCTTCCTTGTTCTAGTGCAGAAAATCAAGGCAAGGTTAACATTAAGACTATTGTGTGGTAACTATGACTTTATGGTATGATTGTAAAAGAAGATTTTTTTTTTTTGTTAAGAGATAAGAAGATAAATTTTTTTTTTGGTTAAGAGGTAAGAAACCAGAACTCATAAAATACAATCTATAACTTGTATTAATGGTACAAATCCCTACATTGTTACCCTAAATTCTTGTATAAATGTGCATCATTGTACGCCAACACAGCACCACAACCATCATACTTTTGTGAACACACTGGACTTCTTGGGCTGTAAAATCAGGTGTTACACCATAATGTGAGAAATTAATGTTTTATGAAATGTGCTTCATTACAAGATGCAGCTCTGATGCAGAGGTTGATGATGTGTAGTGTCTCTTCTCAATGGGCACTGAGTTCAAACTATGCATGTTCTGGTATCATACTTTGAAGACTTGATCAATGAGCTTGTCATAGACAGCCAAACAACCTCATTTAACTTGTGGTTATTGTTTCTTATAGAATTAGCTAAGCATAACCAATCAAACATGGAATTTGGTTTATGGTCAGGAACTTGAAATAATGTAGAAGAGATTTAGATGAGTATTTTATCTGTATAAGCTCAGAATGACTTTTGACAAGGAGTTATTCCAGATTTAAGCCAATAGAACTTCGCACTTCAAACATGCATATGAAGTGCAAGATCGCTCTAGAATTAGGTACCTCCTTGATGCTACTGAATCATATATGAAAATCACATTCTGAAAGACATATGTTGGCAAAAGTATTGAAATAAAAAACTTCACCTGTAAAGAACAAAGGAAAGAATATTCACTTTGGGTGGCATCATATCCACCTTTTTTATTTTAACATGATATAACACTGATGACTAAAACATTGGATCTCTTCTATTGAGCAAACAGTGGTCACTAGCAAATGCATAATGCAAAAAAACCAAATGCTCTTTCCAAAATAAAAAGGAATTTGTGGCCTTTTGAAATGAAACAGTGCAGATCACTTAAGTATTCAATTCATTAGGCCAATCCAGGACCACAAAAACCTTCAAGTTAGAGAAAAATATACCATGATTTTATGGCGTGTTCATCATGTTTCTTTTTCCTGAAATGTTCTTCTTCAGAGGATTTACATTTTTACTATAGTAATTAAACTGAGGTAGAATTAAAAAAAAAATAGTCAATTCAAAATGAATTATTTTGGAATCTCCAAATAAATTACGGGAATAGGTCAAAGCTCTATGTGCCATGTTTAGATGCAGCTAATTGCAGTTTAGAGAACAGACACATTTCAAAAGAAATAAAGTTCAAAAATGCATTTGGTGTTTAGGCTAAGACTATCCAGCTTACAAATTTTGTGACTAACTCAATAATGGTTTTGGCTTATAATATGTTTTCAGTAAGTGTTTATTGTCTAAAAGATTTAAGATAATTGTTCATACTTGTCTTGGGCCTCAAGATCCTGGAGTGGGAAGAGAAAAGAAAGTATTCAAGTTTCTTCAGAGAAATAAATATATAGCTATTTTACTTACTAGAAAGGAATAATTAGGACGATCACCACCTTTGCTAATTCAGTTGTTAGAATTTACAGCTGGGTAGTATTATTCTTATTTTTTGATGAATTTGAATTGACTTCCTAGAGTTCTGTGCTTGAGAGAAATTGAAGCTATTCACATTTCAAAAGTGTCAAAATATTTCCTTTATAGTTTTTTGCTTTCAGAAAGGCATTTTGTTGAATATTTCCTCTCAGAAAAGAAGTTAAGCGAACAGACAAAGTAAGTAGAGAATGAAATAAAATATTTCATCTCTGACCGATCAGCATGCTTCTGAACTGTTTGAGTTTTGTATCACCAAAAGAAATAATTAAATACTAAACACACACAAAAAAATATTTAAATATTTAAAATGTTTTTCAAGTTGACTTGAGCAGAACTTTTTTCAGATTTTCCATTAAACTACAAAGTCTTTGGTTTAAGTTTTTGGAATTAGTGTCATTGTGCATACAATATGAAAACTATGCCTGTGCCACTGCAAAGAATAAAATTATACAAGAGGATTTATATATATATTATTTAATTACCCTCTAGATAAAGAATGTAGGAGTAGAAGAATACTCTCACAGCAAAGGACCATGGTACAAAAGAAAGATGACACCAAAATTTTAAATACTTCCACAGAAATCATAATACCACATAATTCTTTTTTCAGTTCATTTCCTCTATCCTACGTATCAAGCCTTCAATAAAAAGGATGAAGGGAATGCCATTATATGAATCAACCTCTAAGTTAAGGACACTATACTATCTAATAAAAGAGGAAAAATGTTTCCTCAGGACTATTTATTTGCTTTCCTTTGGCAGCCAGCTCCAATATTTTTAAATTTTTCCTATATATTATTTACTCAATATTACTAGGAAGCAAAAATGACTAGCGTTCTTCACTATGTAAATAAGATATCATCAGAGAAAGATTATATCATACCCAACAACTTTATGGCAGGAGAACTAGTTTTCAAATTTGTTTCCAAATCTTTATTACAAAACTCATTTTAGACTAATGACTTCAATGTTTTGAAATTATTTCTTTGAAAATATTTTTCAATTTACTTTGAACTTTCAATTCACTTTTAAACAATGTGATTTTTAGACAAATAGCTGAATTTTTAATGTGAATGCAAATGAAAACACTAAAGAAAAGTTAATAAAAATTATAGTACTTTTTTTTGTGAAACTGGGAAAAGGAACTATTCAGTTATTTCTGTAAGTGATAAAACAGTCCTGAAGAAGACTTCTGCCTTCCAGGAATCCTAACTTTCTTTTATTCTGCTGCTTATAAACTCTGTTACCAGAAAATCATGTCGGAGTTCTGAAACTACTCTGAAATGCTGCTTTTAATGAGAGTCATGCTTTAGTCAGTCCTGATAGAAGGAATATTAATTTTTCATCATGAAAATATTGCATTTTATTTTGATACAAACAAAAAATTCACAACACTTGCAGTGTATGGTATGTTTCATATACATGATTTTGGTACATTAAAACATGAATAGTATATATGAATTTCACATTCTTTGAGATTACATTTTTAAGGTATGAGTACCTACTTTTAATGTGCGATGTGTGTGTGATACACACACATTTATATTATATTTATTTATTATATATTGTATATTGCATATTGCATAACATATAACATATATATCCTATATATTTGATCATATTTGTACGCCTTTTAGCAATAAATTTATTCAGGCCATTTAAAAATGTATAATTTCACAATCTTTTCTTATCACATTAGCTTATTGTTTACATTGGATTGCATCATCCTTTTTGTACCCATCCTGCTTTTGCAAAACAGAACAAATTTGAATTTACACACAAATATATCATACTTCCAGCCCATCATCAGCCCAACTAGCACTGTTTACACAGGAATAAAGTGCAATACAGTAAAAGATTACAGAAATTAAATGTATACAAATAAACCACAAATAAACTAAGAGCTATCTCAAAGTATAATGAACTATTGATTAATAATGCATTAGAACTTAACACAGAAATCAAATTAGTCATCTCAGGAAGTTTGCATGCAGTTTTTTTTCCTTGTCACTGATGTAGTGATAGTAGTTTCTAAAGCAAGTATGTTTCTATGATGAGTTCATTTAGTATTCAGCATAATAGCACTGATAATAATGAGCTCAATTTAGCTTCCATTATATAAGCATTAGATAATAGATACCTATATTAAAGTGTTACTGTTATGGTAGTGATTTTTTTCTTCATTTGGTACACACTACTAATCTTTAAAGGAAAGCTTTTATGCAAATTGTTGATGTTTTTGTCTTTGAATCATAACTAATTTTATGGACTCTGGAATCCTATTATTGTCAAAGTTGCTTTGATATGAGACTCTCAGTAATTTGACTTGTCAAGAGTTTTATGATTATATCACCGCTTTTTTCTTTCATCTTTTCTCCCTTTGTCAGCTTTTTACATCCTGAGACTTGTAGTATCATCCAACAAAAACATACAGACACAGTTCTGGCAATGCTCTGCTAATGTTACCTCTGTTAAAGTGTCATAGTCCAGTACACTGACTGCTCTTCAGTGAATGACCTATGTGGCTTGCTGGGTACTAGAAATTCCCCTGACAATTGTTGATGCAGTGCTTCTGTGTTTTTAGTGCAGAAGATATTTATATTAAAGATTAAGAGATTTAAGCACTAGGAAAGCATAGGATGAAGCTTTATTTTATTTAAGGCTTATCATACTCCAAGATCCTTCAGATTAGATGCTGTGGAAGTTTATTCATTTTCATTTAACTATGAGGATATTTTAAGACATTTAAGACACTGAAAATGCAGAATGTTATCAGATCACTTTTGTTTTCTACTGTGTACAAGTGTCATAGAAAAAATAGTTTCAGTCTAGTTGGCTCAGCTTTCTGTATGCATTCTGATTTATATTTTGCATGCATTCTGATTCACATTTTGCATGCATTCTGATTCACATTTTGCATCTACACTGCTTGATAGGTGTTTGTTCCTATGGCAAGACAAAACAGCAACTGCTTTCTGACCTGTATCTGTCCACATAGCCATTGTCCTAGGGCAGTAGATGCATACTTTTTCCAACAGATCAAAACTCAGCAAAAGCATACTGTTGCTCTCTCTTACGTGTAACCACTAGGATCTTCTAGGAAGGACCTCAGGTCTGACTTCCCTGGCTGTGCCAGCACAATGACACCACAGCAAAACATGATTTTTACAACTGTTAGGCAACATGCGGTTTTTCTTTACTGGCTTAAAACATAACTATGACTTCTTAAATTAAATTTCAAATGTTTTAAATTCCTTGGATTGGAATCTTAAGAAATTTATTATGTTCTGTCTCAATGGAATACTTCCTTTTCCAACAGTTTTGGGGTGTTTTATTCCTTTAAGGTTTGTCCTACCTCCTTGTCATCTCATAAAAACTTCCTTTGTTTTACATGTGAAAAACAGGAAAGTATCACAGCTTTCCCAACCACTTTACTAATACAATGATGCATTTGATAGAGCTCTCCAGTAGAACCCTATATTGGATTTGCTATATTAGCTATATTCTGTACAAAGAGAGAGGAAGAGATCTTGTTAGCAAAGACTTTGTTAGCAAGAAGAATGCAACTTTTAAATAGGTTTAAAAAAAAGGATGTAGATGAGTGCATGTTTTGGAGAAATGCTTGAAATGAAAAGAAAAAATAATAGAAAGAATGAAAGTGTGGAAAGAAGTAAGAAAAAATGAGAGAAGGAGAAACAACGAGTGGAGAGAAAACAGCAAGGAAAACTTGCAGGAATAAATAAAAACAAGCAGAAATAACAGTACAAAAAGAAGAAACCCAAACAGAGAAATTAAGATTAAAGTGGATAAAGTGGAAAGAAAAAAACTTCAAGTTAAACAAAGATTATGAAAAGACATAAATAATAAAATAATTTGGAAGAGAATGAGAATTTTTTTTAACCGAAAAGTAAATATTGCAAAAATATTGCATGAGAACACGGATTGAGAATAAAATACTGAAAATTAGAGAGGAAGTTGATGAGGATGTCTTGAAATGAAGAAGACGGAAAAGAAAAAGATATTGGAAGTGCAAAGTCTTTGTGTAAAAGAAAGGTTCTGTCAATTTGGTTTTACACGTGAAAAAGCTCAAAGTGTGATTCCTATTTTGGGATTTAGCAAACACAAAATGACTTTGAGGAAATTTTAAGCTACTGTTCTCCTGCATGTATATGTCATATAAACTGATAATTTATATGTGATATAAACTGATAAGTCACTGTATCAGTAAAATTTTATGAGCCATTACAATGACTTTTCAAAACTCTGATTGAAATGAGAGATTATTGCCATATATCCCACAGCTCTGGAACTTTGTGATATCCGGATCTGCCTCCGACTACTGATAGTTTCATGTTAACTCATGCTGTGTTTATTATCTTGTTAATGCTAAGAAAGTTATCTGGACAGAAAAATACCTGTCTGTTTTTTAGAGTGTAAAAATCTATACAATTATTTTTTGTACTCAATGTCCTGTAAGTGGCATAAATTCCAAATTACTGAATGACTTCCCATTCCTAGACAGACAAATGGAAGTAGCTATAGCTGCACGATCCTGCCAGGAGTACATAAAAGCTGTCATTTTACTGAACCATGTCTTCTTTGTCATTCAATAACAGGGTCATTTTTATCTCAGGAGTACTTTCTTATTTTTATTTACCTACCTTTCTTGATCTTCAGGTATAGACTCAATCAAGTGATGTGTACAGGGCACATGCTGTTGAACTAAACCATGACTGATGGTTAATGATTCTTGTAACATTTATCAAAAGCAGCCCAGTCCTGTAACTCCATCACAATCTTCTGATCTGGCACCTGTGTCATCACACTGCTTAGGGTATATCTCCGACACATCATTGAGCACTCAAGGCATTGCATCAGAAGAAGTCCTGATATATTCTTTAATTCCATGAATCAGAAGAGTGCACTTTTTCATGATTACTGTAGCACTTCTCTGTAAAGAGAAGTTGTAAATATAAAAGGTAATCCAGTATGTTTCTATATGAGTCATATCACTATTATGACAGTTACATGACTAACAAGCAAGGGTTCTCCTCTTTGGGTCAGAAGTAGGTCTAGTACATGATGAAGTGTCAGTATTTTGCCATCATTCCCTATCATATTGCAGAGCAATACTCAGGGCTGCAATTTTTCCAATGCCGCTATATGAAGTCATGTCATTGGCCTCAACCCAAAGGCTCCTTTACATGGGGAGGGGGAATCACATATGCTTGAGTACATACTTTGTGCATACATACTTTATATTTCTTTATTATTTTGGGGGTGGGGGGTTGTTTCGTTGGTTTGGTTGTTTATTTGGTTTGGTTTGTTTTGAAAGGGACCATTTCAAGAAATACTTTCTAATTTTGAAGTCTTAACCAGAAGACGTTTCAAAGGGATATCTATAGTTTGGCTAGAGGTGGTATTAGTCTTTCATCTTGTAGTTAATGTATAGACAGGAAGTACTAATTTGGAGACTCTAGAAAACAGACCAGTATTATACCAAATATGAAACTTCCAATAATGAACACCAAACTAAAAGTCTAGTCCTAGAGAGTGAGACCAGGACCAAAGTCTATACTGGGCTTATTTAGGAATTTAAAAGCACATTGATTCAGGATTTAGTTCTAAGAAACAGAAATTTGGTCTATTACAGAAGGGTTAATAACTGTCAGTACATTTTGTTAGTTAGAGTAGACGATAACTTTTCACACATGCAGCTACAGCAGCAGCTTTGAAGTCACAGCATAGCATCAGGGTTTCCTAGGATCAAGCAGCATAGTGAATCATGCGTGGTGGTGGGAGTTCAAGTTATCACAGTGGTGGCTCAAGTAATACTGACAAGTAGTGACAGCTGTACTGAGAAGCTGTTCAGAATCATTCCATCTCCACCCCCTCTAAAAAAATGATGGCAGGATGCTTGAGCCAAGCTACTTCCAACTGCTTGGTTTTTAGCTGTAGTTTGCAGAGCATCTGAAACAGACAACCTTGTGTCCCCTCACATCTGTCAGTGCTAGTTGCAAAGCAATACTTTTCTTGTATACAGAGTTAAGTGTTCAGTGTACGTTAAGGTAATCTATTAACTGTAAGCCTGTTGGTAAATAGAATTTTTCTGACCTACTAAATCATGACTCTTCTTCATGTAAACACTCATTTGGAGAGAAAGTTTCTTAAACATGATCTACTTCTCACCAAAGCATGTTCTGAGTAAAAAAACAAACAAACCAAAAGACTCCTAATTAACTTCAAAACATACTAAACAAATTGTTTCCCTGCTGCTTGATGGAATACAGAACAACTAAAACTAGAGTGTAAAAGAACCCACTGAAAGACAGCATTACTTCTGTTCAACCTTTGGTAGGTATGTGGATATGAGTCAGTGGAAGGAACATCCTATCATTCCCACCTCCTCTCTCTCTGGGCAGTGTGGAAATTCCAGATCTAATCCATTGTTTCTCAATAACATTTTAATGTATTGGTTTTTGTTTTGCCTTTTTGTCATCATCATCTTTTACAGTCTGAAGTATGTAGTATAGATTTTCTCTAAAAACATAGAGATTTTACGGTTAACTTTTCAGTAGATCAGACAAAGTTGCACTGTAAGTATGATAAATTAATGCTTTTCATGTGATTCTCTCTTTAGATGAGTAAGTGGGCTATGGAACTAGGTTTTTTAAATATTGAGGAAATTCAGAGCTTGGTACTACTGCCAGTATATCAAATTCAGATATCTAACAAAAGAAATCAACCACAATCCCATTTTCTAAAGTGAATCAAAATAATTTCCAATTATACCAGCAGAATTTACAGGTTTTTTGACAACACTTAGTTTCTATGTAGTAAGAACAAAGTTTATTACGTCCCAGAAAGACAGGAAGATGATGAGAAACTGATCTTATCATTCCAATTAACAATAATTTCTAGCATTCTCTGCCACTATACATTACTTCATATGACAAGATTAAGAGTACTGGGTAATACACATTTATGATCTCCTCACTGCTGAAGACAGTGTTTCAGGTCTAGCTTCATGTTTTGTTTTGGCACAAGTCAGCTTTGTGTTTCTCTTTTGCTACTACTTTTCTCCCCTCTTTTTGTTTTTACAAAATCTGTTAGCCCTTTTTTTAAGTCATTTGGTGCTATGATAGCTTTGGTGAGCTATCAAAAGCTGCTTCTATCTGCTGTAGCAGATGCCTAGAGCTATAGTGTGAAATCAAAGGATATAAACTCTGTCGACATGATTGGTAGATTATACTCTGTACATCATAGTAGGTTTCAAGGGTTGGCTTTGTAAAGCTCCAAAAGAAATTTCTTTTTTACTGCCGTTATCTAAAAGTCCTCATATTAGAAAAAAAAAACCACATAGGAGTAGCTGAAATCAGGTGAAAATGAGGATGACATTCAACCGTGTCCTGGGGGCATCAGGCAAAGCATTGCCAGCCGGTCAAGGGAGGGGATTGTCCCATTCTGCGCTGCACTGATGTGGTTTCACTTTGAATATTGTGTGCAGTTTTGGGCACCACAATATAAGAAAGATATTAAGCTCTTAGAGAGTGTCCAGAGGAGGGTAACGAAGATGGTGAAGGGTCTAGGGGGAAAGCCATATGAGGAGATGCTGAGGTCACTTGATCTGTTCAGCCTGGAGAAAAGAGGAGACTGAGGGGAGATCTTATTGCAGTTACAACTTCCTCATGAAAGGAAGAAGAGGGACAGGCACTGATCTCTTCTCTGTGGTGACCAGTGGCAGAACCTGAGGGAATGGCCTGAGGTTGTGTCAGGGGAGGTTTAGGTTGGATATTAGAAAGAGATTCTTCACCCAGAGGGTGGTTGGGCACTGGAACAGGCTCCCCAGGGAAGTGGTCACAGCACCAAGCCTGACAGAGTTCAAGAAGTGTTTGAATGATACTCTCAGGCACATGGTGTGACTCTTGGGGATGGTCCTGTGCAGGGCCAGGAGTTGGACTTAATGATCCTTGTGGGTCCCTTCCAACTCAGCATATTCTGTGATTCTGTAAAATTAGAAAATTAATTGGGAGGTCCCATATTTCTACAAATCTCTTTCCATTTTAAAAGGAAATAAAGAAGAATAAATAAAGAAATAAAACATAATTTCTGATTGTTTATCCCAAATAGGTTTACACTGCAAATGGTATTAAAATATTTACTTTCTTACTCTGGTTTTATTGTTCATTATTTTGCTTCTTATTTCCTTGATTTTGGCATATCCAGATAAAGATACAGACCACTTTTAGACCTGTAATTATGTTGAATTTTTTATGACTTCCTTAGAAGTTTACCTAGAGATAGGGAAGAATCTAGGATGTCTAGGTCACAGGAGAGCATTCCCACAAAAATAATTATCCTTCCTTTCTGGTAAGGTGGTAGCATGGATAGCTCAAACCTTCTAAATACTGTAAGGAAAATTGAATTTTATAACCGCAAGGATAATGACAAAATTAATTCAGTCTTGTAGAAGAACCAGAAGTGTTCCTTTAGGTATCATTTCCCTTCCTGGATCAAAACACTGAAACTGAACACATTCCTAATACTGATAATAGATAGGTGCAGCCCGGTTTTCTGCACACTCTTACTAGTCCTCTGTCTCTGACTCCCATCAATGCTGTGTAAATGACTTTCAGAAAAAAACCTGCAGCATTATTAGAAAAAAAAACGATGAGGAAAAACAATCCCTTGCTTTCCTTTCCTTCCCACACAGAGTCACCTAGTGTTACTACTATCTTTTCCAAGGAGGACTGCAGACCCCCTTCATTCCTACAGCCATCTATTTTACAATACTGGCTCTGGGCTCCATAATGAAGAGCCACAAACAGAGGTTATGAGACACTTGTCACATGTTACTGAAGGTAAGTATTTCACTTTTATTGGATGAACAGCTTCCCATCTAGAATAATCTTCCCTGAGTTACAGCACTTGACAACAGCAAGTGTAGACACAAAATTTTTTGAAGTCTCTTTCTTTTCCATGAGGCAAAATTTATGAATACAGTAACAAAGCTGTTAATTCACTCAGTGAGCTCCACACTAAATATTTGTGTAAAAAAATTGCACAGAAATGTAGGTGTTTTTTCCCTAGAAGTTCAAAAATATGATATAAATAATTTGTTCTTTTAATTAATTAAAAATAGTGAATACTTACTGAGAAGCCAGGACACAGCATGATAGCTGATGTGGCAGTTGTGTTGTTGGAACTCTAATTATTCTCTGAGAGAAGGAAAATGGGTAGAGATTAAAAGCTATTTTATTCTGTTAATTTTTTTTGTGCTGTAAATTTCTATTAAATCTTTTGCCAGAAATCGACTTTGTTTTAGGAAAATATGCTGCAGGATCCCAAAATCAAAGATCTGCAGAAAGGAGTGTGAGCGGTCTCAGCAGAAGGCCTTGGGCTACGAAAGCTGGGAAAAAAACCTCAGTTTGAGGACCAGACAAGATATCAGTGGTTTGGAATGTCCTGCCCAGACCCAGAGAGACTGTACTCTGATTTTATCAAGCCTCTGCATAAGACCCATTGTGCTCTCTCCCTCCCTATGTATTCTCTGTATCCTGTGTAGTCTGTAAACTTGAATATCTCTCCCCCATGTAAATCCCCAAAAATGTAATCCTAAGATAAATGTTTTTTCCCCATGATATAAGTGCTAAACCCAAAAGGTGTAACTTGGGTTTTCCCCTTACCTTATCTTCTGAAATCCCCTATTTGTAATAAGTTTAACCCCCCGCTGAATATGTAAAACCCCAGACCCTTAAAATATCCACTTGTAAGTCCAATTAGGATTCCAGTTTCTGCCCCCAAAGCTGGGATCATGTTAGCTTTGTTGACTCCCACAATATGCTTCTTTTAATCAGGGGTTCAAATAACAGTATACAGTACTTCACTAAGTTAATGTTCAGAAAAAAATAGGAATCACTTTTAAACTGACTTCGACAATTTTTTCATGCGGCACAAGAAGTGTCAGTATCAATGCTGAGGCAAAGCAACCACTTTAATATAAGAGCTAAAAGTGATACAGCTGTTATTTGCTAAACACTTAAAAGACACTTCAAACCTAGCCTGGAATATTACTTTTTTTTTTTCCAGTTCTGACGAGCTAGTCATACTGTCCACTGCATTAAATAATTAATTCTTATTTGATGAATTATCTCATTTAGGAATCACTATTTTGTTTTTTAATTCCTTGACTCCTTAGTTTACTGTTTCTGTAGAGAAGTCACCTTGGCCAATGTTATTCAAAGGCTGCTTAACTTGTGAACTGAGTTTCAGGATTCAGTAACATTCAGATGGTTGAAAACTCAGACAGGACATCATTTTTAGCATGATGCATAGCACTGCAGTGCAAACTGAAGTTGATCTGGTCATAACATGCACATAACACCTTACACACCACAGGAGAAAGTATCTAGACTTCATCTTTTTCCTACTGTTTCCAAATCCCTATCAACTGACTAAAAATGTGTCTGGTAAATTTGTACCACTTATTTTCCCCCGAGAGGGACAGAAGCAATTTTATGAGAGTTGGATCAGAGTAAGGTACAAGAAGCCTGTGACTTCAAAAGTGATATAATTATTTAGAGGTTTTGCTCTGGAGTTTTGACATAAACCTGTTTCTTGTTAAATTCAGGTGATTTTGCATGGCAATAGCATTCAGTGATATACTGTACCATTTTGGAAAAATGCTAAATCTGATTGTTAAGAGGCTTAATTATTTTAAAATAGCCCACCTTACCTATGATTTGCTCTGGATTGAATGTATATGTCTTTTCTTTGAGTCCACCTTCTTTGAAGCAACTTTATCATTCATGGTCAGAGCTTAGATTTTATAATGACTATAAATTTATTCCAATTTAAATACTTCTGAAGTATCTACACAAAATTAAGAAAAAAAATGCATAATGTTTAAGACATTTTATTTCCTATTTTAAAACTTTTCAATGTTTGGGGAAAAAAAATATCCAGGTCTGGACTGTTGAGTTCAACTTGTCTTTCATTCCAAAACTCAGACTACAAGTAAGAAAAATACCAGCTGATATTTAAGCAGAAACATAAGAACTTTTGACTACAAGATCAAATAGAACATCAAATAGAATGATACTCTCACATAACAGAATTTTGTCATGTTTTTTCACACCTCCACAAAACACTGTGTGATAAAGATAGAGTGAAGCCATGACACCTCACTTTATTCAAATATGGTTGGGAATAAAGTGACATTTTAGCTAACCAATCTTGCAAAAGATTGTCTTCAGGGTGGTAACAAAACAGTAATGTACTCTACCGTCAGTCACTCTTCTACTATCTTTTGACTTCTCTATGGTATATGATAGGAAACTGAGCATTATTTGTGAGACTGCTGAGCAGTTTAAATTAATATTAGCATAGAAAAGGTACAGGGACAAACCAATATATGCCAAACTATCCTTTTTCACAGTTCATCTGTTCCTTCTCAAGATTCACCTGGGCAAAATGTAACAGGAAATGCTTTCCTACACTCAGGTGCTAGGTGTAGATTTTGTACTTTTATTTATTCAGTCTGAATTAAGTTGCTCTTGGCCAAAATGAGTTGAACTTAAGAGAGAGAAAATGGGTTTCATTTGGTTCAAGTTGGTCATATTTTTTTCAGATTAATATAATCTCACTGGTATTCTCCATTTTGTCAGAACAGCAAGGCTTTGTGAAGTTGTGTCTGTTTCAAAAAAACATCCCTAAGATTTGCCATTGACTCAGCCACTGAAACACAGATCTGAGAAAAAAAATTGGTGTGTTCCAACTGAAATTACATATTTTAACATCATTTGGTCTTGAAAGTGTTGCCTAAAGAGACCATGGAGAAAAAGACTCCAGGCTAATCTAGTGTATAAGATAAGATAAAGGGAGTAGGCCCTTTAATCTCAGGCCTGAGACCCAGGGAATACACACAATGCGCACATCTCTGACAGTGGTTCTATGATTTTATAGTAAGGTCCATCCAATCCCAGATCTGTCCCCCCCCAGTTCTGCCCTGTTCTGCCCCCGAACATATCCCTTTGGGAATTAGGTTTGGAGGCATTTGGAACCCCTTTTTCCTCATCTTAATCTTCTTCAGAGCAAGTACAGTCCTTAGAGCTTCTCCAAAGTTCTGGGCTTGAAGGTTGCTGTGTCTGTGTGATATCTCCTGGTCCAAACCTAGGGTATGATGTTCTTAAACAGAGGTGTTTTTCTACAATTCTACCTTGAAAAGAAGACTAAAAACACTAATGGAATTTAGAGGGATTGATATGAAATGGGGTAACAGGGTTGGGTATGTGTAACTATTATGCTATGGGTAAGGGATATAATACAGCTACATTAAAATCCATATTTACTACACAACTATTTCTAAAATCTACAATAATTAAAAAATCCAAAAACCTCTGAGGCATCAAAAGTATATTTTAAAATTTATCATTCATGAAGTAAAAACTTTTGGGAGCCTCACTGTTTCATTTCAGAGCAGAATCTGAATCCCTTCAGTCAATCTCTAAACCACTCTTTAGGCTTGCAAAGCTCCCAGACAGTTTGAGATGAGCAAAGTTCCTCAGGGCCTTCTTTCCTCTACCTGTGGCCAATGGAAATTTGGTGGTGGAGTTTCAGAAGAAACTGTGAAAGAAATCACCCAGAAGCTAAGGACACAAAGTGAAGATAGAAGCTTGAATATATCACCCTAATGTAGATCCTTCAAGTGCATTTGCTTAATTGTTCTGCTGCTGTTTCAAGTTTGAAGAAGAGTAGTAAAGTACTTAGCAATTGTGAAACTGGAAAATCAGTGAAGTGTGAAGTTATTTCATTCAATTTTTCAGATTAGTTTCATAGGCCTACCCTTTGGTGTGCTGAGCCACACCAGCCTCTGGGTCTTATTCATTTTGGGGATTATTTTGTCAAAAGACACAAAGGGTGGGTAAATTGGACAATATATTGAAAATTTGGCCTCAGTATTCTCAGAGATTTTTCAAAAATATTAGGCCTAGGAGATGATGAAAGAGAGAAAGGAATATCATCTGCCAAAGCTAAAGTACAAGACAAAGAGATACAGCTGAGCTCTCAGCTGCCCCTCTCGTCACACGAGGAAAACAGAGCAAGCCCAGGGTCTTGATAAGTTGGAAGGCATGATTACTTTGTAATAATCCATGTTTGACACCCTCTTCTCCTCATTCTTTTTTTTGGTAGTCAGTGTAGGAGTTATACTGCTTAAATTGTGTACTGTGTGCCTTGCCATTGCCTGAAAATTTATGTTGCTGTTGCTATGGCTGCAGCTTCATCCACTGCATATTTTCAGTCCTCTACAGCTAAAATGCCCTGTGGAGTACAAATTTTCACTGCAATGGTGAAAAAGAAACAGCATAAAATATTCTGCTTTTTGATCCAACTTATATTTCCATGTGTAGAATGTCATATGTATTTTGAAAACCTGAGTACTCTCAGTCACCAGAAAGCCATTTCTTTTTCTGCTAATGCTAGAGTCATTTGTTACTGTCTCCTTTCTCTTTGTTGCATTGCAGGGGGCAATAGGCTCACACAGGTTTATAGAGACTACTTGTTTCAGCAACCTTGGTATTGGCTTGTTTTCATTTGGTTTATAGAGCCCTCTGTTTTTCCCAGTTTAAACACAATTGTTCCAAACTTTTCTTTCAGTACTGTTAAGAGGTAAGTGCTAGGATTTAGCATGTATAACATTGTCTGAGGCATTTGCTCAGCTGTCTGTTGAATCCCCTGAAACTAATGCTCAGTCTCTATTAATGTCTCTGTCCCTGGAAACCAGAGCCCATTCTCTCCTATAATTAATCTTGCAAGTACTGCCTTGACATTATTGGTTCACCAGCAGAGCAGAACTGTCCCAGCCATCAATAATAATTCAGTACATTAGAATAAGGCCTACATACACAGCCCACAGATGTAGCCGAGTTATGTGCAGGTTCCAGCCCTCCTTGCTGACTGGGGAAAGAAGAAAAGAAATCTGCAATTGAAAGTGTTTTGGTTGCTGGATAATTTTGCAATACAAAGGTTATGATGTTACTCATGCTTTGGTTTTATGTTTTTTCTCCAAATGTTGTCAGTGTTTGGCACAATGCTTGTGATTGTCTGTTTACTGAATCTTAATACTAAAGCTGTTACAAATTGTCTTTCACAGATGGTGGGAGCTTCTCAGATCAGGAGGCAGGGAATTTATTACTCAATATTTCTGTATTACTGATTGGGACGTGAGAAGCATAAGCAATCTGTTCTACTGCAGGGTTTGAGCTCTCCCTCCTCCTTCCCCCAACCCAAAAATTATGGCTAGCTAGAGAAGGGTGTTTTTTTCTCATTTTGTGTAGATAGCAGCTGTGCAATTTCAAGCAGAATGTTTGCTTTGATCTTCCTTCCTTTAATTGAAATCCACAATTATGAGATTTGTTTCTTTTATGTTTGCTAGTTTATTGGTTTAATCTACAAAATGTGCTGTCTTGCTGTCTTACACAGTTAAAGGCAACAACACAGTTGGGATTTAAATGGCAAACTTGGAGGGGGGTTGCAATCTCTCAGGTATTGCGGGGATAAAATTCTTTCATCTGATTTTAGATCATTATACATACAGGGTAGCAATGAGAACACAAACAATATGTCAACTAATTGTAAAGAATATCCCTAGGTAGGCACTCTATGTAAACTAACCACATGAAAGGAAATTTTAATATGGAGGAAAAAATCCTTTTCTGATGGTTTATTTGTGGATTTCTGCTATTTGGAAGCCTTTGTTGTAATAGTTTTCATTATAGAATGCTTTCCTGGCGTTTCCAATACCAGCTCCTACTTATATGAGTTTAGCAAAACATTTTAGAACAGTCAGGGTATTTACAGTTTGAGGGAGGCATTGCCAAACTGGCAGATGCAGAAGATATGAGAGAATAAGCACCTATGAACCAGAGGAACTGAGGCATCAGTTGGACTCAGATTTACAATGAATTTTACCTTGTTATGTCTAATTGGGGTGAAAAAACATCAGGACTTGTCCACCTATGGATTTTTTTTTCAGCTAGTCTCTTATAAGAAATCCTCAGAAAGAAAAAATCCTTTCCTTTAGTGTCTTTTCCAAGAACTATTTCCTGACAATAATTTTGGCCAGAAAAAGAATTACTAAACAAATTTTTTAGAAATATTTTGTGTGCATTTGTAATAACTTCCTTGTCTTTTGAGATAGATGCCTCAGAATAAAATGGTTCCAGCCTTGTGATTACCATATACCATGGACTGAATATGAGATTATCTATCATTATTCTACAATGTTTGCCCAATTCATCATCATGGCTGGGCTTCGCGAACGAAGATTTGGGAAAGGCTCTATCCACATTTGTTACAGGCACGCTGGTGGCTAATAAGGCCAATGCGAGATAGACATGTCCGATTGCAAAAGGCACAGCAGAAAGACTCCTTCGGAGGTATATTCTGCGAGGCATGATTCTTTCTGCTTTGTCTTTTCTCCTCAAGAGTGATCCTGTGTGCATTCTCAAAAGAAGCAGCAGTGTTATAGATGGTGTGTCTCCAGACCTCCCAATTGGAGGCCAGAGTA